>NW_027649805.1:585242-1145242 GCF_965287045.1 Carcharhinus amblyrhynchos | reverse complement strand
GAATTCCTGACAGATATTGGTCCTGAGCTTGTGATCCATCACGCTTTGCGTTCAGGATCAAAGGGGGCAATGTAGCCAAACAGGCCATCTAAAATGACGTTTTTGTAAAGCACTCTGGGACAATTAGGCAAGAAACTAAACCGATAGGCTACAATTTAAAAACAGGCAAACAGGCTGCAACCCTGTTGAATGAATACACAGGATATGGGCCATCTCCAGGATGAAAGAGACTTTCTGGTCACACTGGGTTGTAACCAGCCTTCTAAACTCTAACGAGTACAGACCCAGTCTATTCAAAGTCTTTTCATAAGCTTAGTTCATGGTGAACTAAGAGAACTCCAATTTTCTTAGTTCAGTCCTTTTTTCCCTTTCCAACCATTTCCATTGTTGGTCTAGCGGGTGAGATGGATCCCACCCCTCTTTCCTCATCTGTTTAATGAATTTGTCCCTCTCCATCACATACTCGATTATCAGGGATCCCAGGTCCCCACTGTCCTTGTCCCCCCCATAACACCAATAAGTTTATACTCACCACCTGGAGTCTTTATTCTCCTTTCTCGCTCTCCCACTCCTAGGTCGCTCTTATCAGAGTCCGGTGATATCTGTCAGGGGTGATCAGTGCCCTCCGTACTACCGCTTACACCCTACAGGTCACACTATTAAGCCAGCTTTTTCTTCTACTCACATCTGAACATCACATCCCAGGCATTTGAACAGAGGGGAGTACGGTAGGATGAGAGAGGAATTGGCGAATGTGGACTGGGGGAGCGCGTTGGAAGGTAGGTCTGCTGAGGAGCAGTGGAGGATCTTTAAGGGGATCTTTCTTGGTGCTCAGCAGAAATTTATTCTGACGGTCAAAAAGGACCGTAGGAGGAGAGGTAATGAGCCATGGATAACGAAGGAGGTGAAGGAAAGTGTTAAATTAAAAGCGGAGGCGTTTAGAGTAGCTAAGAGTAGTGGGCGAGATTGGGAGAGGTTTAAATGTCAACCAAGATTGACAAAGAAATTGATAAAGAAGGGTAGGAGAAACTATGAAGCTGGGCTAGCACTTAATGTAAAAAAGGATAGCAAGAGTTTTTATAAGTATATAAAAAGGAAGAGGCTGGCTAGGGTGAACATTGGACCCTTAGAGGATGAGAAGGGGGACTTAGCGGTAGGGGATGGGGAAATGGCTGAGGTCTTGAATAACTTTTTTGTTTCGGTCTTCACGGAGGAGGACGTGAATAATTTGCCGGGTGTTAGAGATGGAAAGGTGGTAGGACTGGAGGGTTTCAATGACATTACTGTTACTAGAGAGGCGGTGCTCGACAGACTGGAGGGGGGGGGGGGGGGGGTGGCGGGGGGGGGGGGGGGGGGGGGGGGGGGGGCTGATTGTGGACAAGTCCCCAGGACCGGATGGAATGCATCCGAGGGTTCTGAAAGAAATGGCGGAGGTGATAGTGGATGCCTTGGTGGTTATTTTCCAGATGTCGCTGGATTCCGGGGAAGTGCCGGAAGATTGGAAAACGGCTAATGTTACGCCGTTGTTTAAGAAGGGTACCAGGCAAAAGGCGGGGAATTATAGGCTGGTTAGTTTAACGTCTGTTGTAGGTAAAATTTTAGAATCCGTCATCAAGGAGGAAATAGCGAGGCATCTTGAAGGGAATTGCTTGATAGAGCAGACGCAGCACGGTTTCGTTAAGGGGAAGTCGTGTCTGACAAATTTACTGGAGTTCTATGAGGATGTGTCTAGGGCGGTGGATAGAGGAGAGCCGGTGGATGTGGTCTTTCTTGATTTTCAGAAGGCGTTTGACAAGGTACCTCACAAGAGGTTATTGCAGAAGGTCAGGGGACATGGAATTGGGGGTAGGGTGTTAGCGTGGATAGAGGACTGGTTGTCAAATAGGAGGCAGAGAGTTGGGGTCAATGGGTGCTATTCGGATTGGCGGATGGTGACTAGTGGAGTGCCTCAGGGGTCGGTGCTGCGGCCTCAGCTATTTACCATTTATATAGATGATCTGGAGGAGGGAACCGAGTGTATGGTGTCGAAATTTGCTGATGACACCGAGATTGGTGGAACGGCAAATTGTGCGGAGGGTGTGGAGAGTCTGCAGAAGGATCTAGATAGGCTGGGCAAATGGGCCAGGAACTGGCAATTGGAATTTAATGTTGGCAAGTGCGAGGTGGTCCACTTTGGTAGGAATAATGGTAGGAAGGATTATTACTTACATGGAGAAAAACTGCAGCAGGCGACGGTGCAGAGGGACCTCGGGGTCCTTGTGCATGAGTCGCAAAAACCCAGCCTGCAGGTGCAGCAGGTGGTCAGGAAGGCGAATGGGATGCTGGCCTTCATAGCGAGGGGGATTGAATATAAAAGTAGGGAGGTCTTGCTGCGGCTGTATAGGGCATTGGTGAGGCCGCAGCTGGAGTACTGTGTGCAGTTTTGGGCGCCATACTTACGCAAGGATATTTTGGCCTTGGAGGGAGTGCACAGGAGGTTTACTAGGCTGATGCCGGAGTTGAGGGGGTTGAGCTATGAGGAGCAGCTGAATAAACTAGGCTTGTACTCATTAGAGTTTAGAAGAATGAGGGGAGATCTCATTGAGACGTATAAGATGATGAATGGGATGGATAGGATAGAGGTGGAGAGACTCTTCCCGCTCAGAAAGGACAGTAGGACTAGGGGGCACAGCCTCAAGATAAAGGGGGGGCGGTTTAGAACGGAGTTGAGGAAGAACTTCTTCACTCAAAGGGTGGTGAATCTCTGGAATTCTCTGCCCGTTGAAGTGGTGGAGGCTGCCTCGCTAAATATTTTTAAGACGCGGGTTGATGGGTTTTTGATAAGAGAGGGGATTAAGGGTTATGGGGAGAGGGCGAGAATGTGGAACTGAGCCACGACAGATCAGCCATGATCTTATTGAATGGCGGGGCAGGCTCGAGGGGCCAGATGGCCTACTCCTGCTCCTATTTCTTATGTTCTTACGCAACCTTCTCCAGCCTTCGCACCCATTTCAAAATCCTGACCTTCACTTGGGGGGGCAACCCCTCTTAACAACTGGTCTAAGACTGGGTGTAAAGACAGATGCCTCCTTGTCCGTACGTGTTCAGTTCAGACCTCTTACACACTCTCACACGCTTTCATCATAGATGAGCACCTACTGTACTTTGACCCACTCTGTTAAGTTCGGTAATCTATTCCGGAGATCCGGTTGTGGCCATTCAACCGGACCCGTAAACAGATCCCGGGTTTCGGCACCGATTATTGTAGGTAAAGATATCTCTGAGACTAACTGTGAGTCAAAGTACAGCAAGTTTATTCAAAAGCTTTTGGGAGATATACCTGGTACCTAACAGCGGTTCCTCAGGCTTCTCTCCAAACACAAGTTAAGAACACATATTTATACTCCCCGCTCCGTCACGTACGCATCTTCTCATTCTCAGCAGGTTCTCAGGCTGTGGGTTGTCCTCCATCGTGGGAACATGGCTGCCTCGGTATTTCTTCATGGTTACCTTAAAGCCGCAATTAACGTGTGTGATTAGCCCTTAGCTAACATACAAGCTGACAAGACAAGTTAAAATTAACGGGACTGGTGTAACAATCTATGTTCATAAGTTGTATAGCATATATATGTTGGTACATGACACATAAGCAGTACATAACAAATATATATGAATATATATTTAGAACATGCAAGCTTTCACTATGTTAGGCGAAAGTCCACAAAATTAAAGATACAAACATAGATACGAGCTGGGTCAGCTACATTTCTGAACGGACTATCATAAACTTGCACAACAGCAAGGGCAGCTGCAGTCTCCCTGTCTGGGCACACAAAAACAAAGCTTGAATCTATCTGAGATATATGAAAATAAGCTGCATGTAAGTTGCGATATTTTTTTCATTCTCCAAGTATTACAAAGTTCATTAACCCATTCGCTACTGCAGAACTGATAAATGTGTTGTTAAAACATGGACACCTTTTATTTCTTTTAGTTTTCCTCTCCTGGTATATGTGAATGGTAGCCTAAAGTAAACACGATGCACAATGCATATTTCAATACACGACAGTGTTCCTGTCAATTTAGCTTAGTTGATTAGACTGTTGTTTAATGATGCAGAGCTTGTTCAATTCCCAAACCATCTGAAGTTATTCATGAAGGCCCTGTCTTCTCAACCTTGTCCCTCACACGAGGTGTGGTGAGCCTCAGGTTAAATCACCACTAGTCAGCTCTCCCCCTCAAAGGGGAGAGCAGCCTATGGTCACGTGGGACTACGGCAACTTTACCTTTATCTCAAGTCAAATACAAAATCAAACAACATCACTAAAATTTGTACTTTTTCTGGACCATGTTGGTGGGGCAATATGCAATTTTCAATCCACTAGTCTCCAAACTTTTTTATTCTTTATTCCAATTCAATCCAATCAATTCAAGTCCAATTCAGAGTCCCAAGTTGAGACATTCCCGATCCAAGCTGACACGACAGGGCTCTCACTTCCTGTCTTGGGCTTGATCTACATGATCCAAGCTGATTGGAGTAGGTGTAGCTCCTCTTCCAAGCTTGATCTCATTTACATCTTAGCCAAAAGGCCGAGATGCCGCTTTAAAATATTGCTTCAACTGAAGGTAAAATGTAACCTAATGACTTCAACCAAGCACAGCAATGTCGAGACTACCTTAGCCAAAAGGCCGATATTTACTCCTTAAGCAACATCAATTGGTACTTTTTGAAGAAAATAAACAAATTGCTCCAGTACTGACGGTGATACACAAGCAATTCAGTGATAGTAACTCAGTGGGAATTCACTGGGGATTTAAAACACCAGCAAGAATGTGAGTTTTTCACTGTCATTCAGTTGAGGCAACATAGTGGCACAGTGGTTAACACTGCTGCCTCACAGCGCCAGGGACTCAGGTTTGATTCCTGGCTTGGGTCATTGTCTGTGTAGAATCTGCAGGCTCTCCTTGTATTTGCGTGGGTTTCCTCCGGGTGCTCCAATTTCTCTCATAGTCCAAAAGACGTGGTGGTTAGGTGCACTGGCCATGCTAAATTCTCCCTCAGTGTGCCCAAACAGGTGCTGGACTGTGGCAACTAGGGGATTTTCATAGAAACTTCATTGCAGTCTTAATGTAAGCATAAATAAACATTAAATTTTTGCTGAGGGATTAGCTCAGCAATGTTAAACATTGACTAATCAACCCGTAGATTATAAAACAACCATCCTGAAAGAGCAAGCAAAAACAGAGAAGCTTATGCCCTTATTTTCGTAGGCGGGCACATATGCAGTACGGTCGGGGAGCAAGTGTTGCTCTATAAACACCATCAAGATCCAAGGAGTATCTCCCTCCTGCAGCATCAATGTGAAAATGTTGCATAAGGGCAGTGAAGAATAAGAAGATCTCCATCTGAGCCAGGTTTACTCCAATGCACATACGGTGACCTAGTGAAGTAAACAGGATGTTTGGTCAGGAGATCTGGTCCCTTGGAGAGTCTATCATTGCTACAATTTCCAGCTCTCTTACAAATCTTTTAATTGATAAATCCATCTCTCTGGGTCTGCTACAAAAGCAAAGATATCATCCCTTTTGTTAGCTATTCTTTCCTGCCTACCGTTCCAACACGGATCTTTTGTCCTTTCCTCTAAGTTTTCTTAAACTCTATTCCACTCTGAAAGTAAGTCTTCAGCAAGAAACATTTGATCTATCTTTCTTACTCTGCAGATGCTGCCAGACCTGCTGAGTATTTCCAGCATTCTGTTTTTACCTCTTCTACTTTTACATAAATGTACAGCGCAGAAACAGTTCATTCAATACAACTGCTCCGTGTTGGTGTTTAAGATAAGACACTCTTTCCCATTTCTATTGGATGGTGCGGCAACAATAATCTCTCCCTCAATGTCAACAAAACAAAGAGGATAATCACCAACTTCAGGAAGCAGGAACATGCCCCTCTACATCAACGGAGACGAAGCGTAAATGGTCGTGAGCTTCAGGTTTCAAGGTGTCCAGATCACCAACAACCTGTCCTGGTCCCTCCACACTGACACTACAGTCAAGAAAGACCATCAGTACCTATACTTTGTCAGAAGACTAATGAAATTTGGCATGTCAGCTACGACTCTCACCAACTTTTACAGATGCACTATAGAAAGCATTCTTCCTGGTGTATCACAGCTTGGTATGGCTCCTGCTCTGTCCAAGACCGCAATAAACTACAAAGGGTCATGAACAAAGCCCAGTCCATCACGCAAACCACCCTCCTATCCTCTGATTCTGTCCACACTTCCCACAGCCTCGGAAGAGCAGCCAGCATAATCAAAGACCCTATGCATCCCAGACATACTCTTTTCCACCTTCTTCCATTGGCAAAAAGATACACAGATCTGAGGATATGTACCGACTGACTCAAGAACAGCTTCTTCCCTGAATTGAATTCCCTGAATTGATTAGAGATAGTCAGCATGGTTTTGTAGCGGGAAGGTCGTGCCTTACTAACCTTATTGAGTTCTTTGAGAAGGTGACCAAAGAGGTGGATAGGGGTAAGGCAGTAGATGTGGTATATATGGATTTTAGTAAGGCGTTTGATAAGGTTCACCATGGTATGCTTCTGCAGAAAATGCAGATGTATGGGATTGGTGGTAATTTAGGTACTTGGATCAGGAATTGGTTAGCAGATAGGAGACAGAGGGTGGTGGTTGATGGTAATTATTCATCATGGAGTTCGGTTACGAGTGGTGTGCCTCAGGGATCTGTTTTGGGGCCACTGCTGTTTGTAATCTTTATTAATGATCTGGATGAGGGTATAGTTGAGTGGATTAGTAAGTTTGCTGATGACACCAAAGTCGGAGGTGTGGTAGATTGTGAGGAAGGGTGTCGAAGTTTGCAGGGTGACTTGGACAGGTTGCAGAGCTGGGCCGCGAGGTGGCGGATGGAGTTTAATGCGGAGAAGTGTGAGGTAATCCATTTCAGTAGGAATAACAGATGTGTTGAGTATAGGGCTAACGGGAGGACTTTGAATAGAGTGGAGGAGCAGAGGGATCTAGGTGTATGTGTACATAGATCCCTGAAAGTTGGGAATCAAGTAGATAAGGTTGTTAAGAAGGCGTACGGTGTCTTGGCGTTTATTGGTAGGGGGATTGAATTTAGGAGTCGCAGCGTCATGTTGCAACTGTACACAACTCTGGTGCGGCCGCACTTGGAGTACTGTGTGCAGTTCTGGTCCCCACATTACAGGAAGGATGTGGAGGCTTTGGAGAGGGTGCAGAGGAGGTTTACCAGGATGTTGCCTGGTATGCAGGGGAGGTCCTATGAGGAGAGACTGAGGGATTTGGGGTTGTTTTCACTGGAAAGAAGGCGGCTAAGAGGGGATCTTATAGAAACATATAAGATGATTAGAGGTTTAGATAGGGTGGATGGTGATAGCCTGTTTCCTCGGATGGAGAAATCTAGCACGAGGGGGCATGGCTTTAAATTAAGGGGGGGTAGTTATAGGACGGATGTCAGGGGCAGGTTCTTTACCCAGGGGGTGGTGAGGGACTGGAATGCCCTGCCTGCTGCAGTTGTAAATGCGCCTAGTTTGGGGGCGTTTAAGAGATTGGTGGATAGGTTTATGGACGAAAAGGGATTGGTTTAGATTAGTGGGTCAATGTTTTTTTTTTAAAAATAAGACTGGTCGGCGCAACATTGTGGGCCGAGGGGCCTGTTCCGCGCTGTAATGTTCTATGTTCTATGTTCTATGCCATCAGACTTTTGAATGGACTTACCTTGCATTAAGTTGATCTTTCTCTACACCCTAGCTATGATTGTAACACTACATTCTGCACTGTCTCCTTTCCTTCCCTATTTATTGTATGCTTTGTCTGTATTGTGTGCAAGAAACAATACTGTTTTTAATACGTGACAACAATATATCAAAAAAATCACCCGATCAGCATATCCTTCTGTTTCTTTCTCCTCGTGATATTTTCAATTTGACTGGCTCTTAAACATATCTGTGCTATTCACCTCAACCAATCCCGGTGGTAGCAGGTACAAATTTCCCAATGCTCTTTAGTACAGGTGTTTATCCTGAATTCCTTATTTGATTTATTAGTGACAATCTCATATTTATAATCTCCAGTTTTGGTTTCATAGAAACTAGAAAAAGGAGTAGGCCATTCGGCTGCCAATAAAAGCAAATTATTGCGGATGCCGGAATCTGAAACCAAAAGAGAAAATGCTGGAAAATCTCAGTATGTCTGGCGGCATCTGTAAGGAGAGCAAAGAGATGATGTTTTGAGCTTTGAAAAGGGTCATCTGGACTCGAAACGTCAGTTCTTTTCTCGACTCTTCAAGCCTGCTCCGCCATTCAGTTTGATCATGACTAATTATTAATTTCAATATCCTGATCCCTCCTTCCTCCCATACCCCTTGATCCCTTTAGCCCCAAGAACTGTATCTAATTTCTTCTTCCAATCAGACAACGTTTTACATAGAACATAGAACATTATAGCACAGAACAGGCCCTTCGGCCCACGATGTTGCGCCGACCAGTTAAAAAACAATGACCCTCTAACCTAAACCAATCCCTTTCCATCCATAAACCTATCCATGGATCTCTTAAACGCCCCCAAACTAGGCGCATTTACAACTGCAGCAGGCAGGGCATTCCAATCCCTCACCACCCTCTGGGTAAAGAACCTACCCCTGACATCCGTCCTATAACTACCACCCCTTAATTTAAAGCCATGCCCCCTCGTGCTAGCTTTCTCCATCCGAGGAAAAAGGCTATCACTGTCCACCCTATCTAAACCTCTAATCATCTTATATGTTTCAATAAGGTCCCCTCGTAGCCGCCTTCTTTCTAACGAAAACAACCTCAAATCCCTCAGTCTCTCCTCATAGGACCTCCCCTCCATACCAGGCAACATCCTGGTAAACCTCCTCTGCACCCTCTCCAAAGCCTCCACATCCTTCCTAGAATGTGGGGACCAGAACTGCACACAATACTCCAAGTGCGGCCGCACCAGAGTTTTGTACAGTTGCAACATGACGCTGCGGCTCCTAAATTCAATCCCCCTACCAATAAACGCCAAGACACTGTATGCCTTCTTAACAACCCTATCTACTTGATTCCCAACTTTCAGGGATCTATGTACACATACACCTAGATCCCTCTGTTCATCCACACTATTCAGAGTCCTACCGTTAGCCCTATACTCAACACATCTGTTATTCCTACCAAAGTGAATTACCTCACACTTTTCCGCATTAAACTCCATCCTCCACCTCTCGGCCCAGCTCTGCAACTTATCCAAGTCTCCCTGTAGACTAAGACACCCTTCCTCACTATCTACCACACCTCCGACTTTGGTGTCATCAGCAAATTTACTAATCCACCCAACTATACCCTCATCCAGATCATTTATAAAAATTACAAACAGCAGTGGCCCCAAAACAGATCCCTGAGGCACACCACTCGTAACTGAACTCCATGATGAATACTTACCATCAACCACCACCCTCTGTCTCCTATCCGCTAGCCAATTCCTAATCCAATTTCCTAGATCACCCTCAATCCCATACATCTGCAATTTCTGCAGAAGCCTTCCATGGTGAACCTTATCAAACGCCTTACTAAAGTCCATATATACCATGTCAACTGCCTTACTCCCATCCACCTCTTTGGTCACTTTCTCAAAAAACTCAATAAGGTTAGTAAGGCACGACCTACCCTCCACAAAACCATGCTGACTATCTCTAATCAATTCATTACTCTCCAAATAACTATAAATCCTATCCTTAATAGTTTTGGCCTCAACTACTTTCTGTGTTCGTGAATTCCATACATTTATCATCCTCCAGGTGAAGAAATTGCTGCTCACCTCAGTTCTAAAAGGTTTAACTCTTATCCTCAAACTGTGACCCCTAGTTCTGGACCCTCCCCCCAACATTGGTAACATTCTTTCCAAATCTACCCTGTATAATCCTGTTAGAATAGTTTCTATGAGATCCCCTCTCACTCATCTAAACTCCAGTGAATCTAATCCTAACCAACTTAGTCTCTCCTCATATGACAGACCTGCCATCCCAGGAATCAGCCTGATAAACCTTCATTGCACCTGCTCCATACCAAGGACATCCTTCCTCAGATAAGGACACCAAAACTGCACACAATATTCCAGGTGTGGCCTCACCACCGCCCTATACAATTGCAGTAAAACATCCCCATCCCTATACTCAAATCCTCTCACTATGAAGGCCAACATGCCATTTGCCTTCTTTTCTGCTTGCTGCCTGCTGTATATTCACCGACTGATGCACGAAGACTAGGGAGGAAATTGCAGGTCCCCTAGCAGAGATATTTGAATCATCGATAGTCACGGGTGAGGTGCCTGAAGATTGGAGAGTGGCAAATGTTGTGCCTTTGTTTAAAAAGGGCTGCAGGGAAAAGCCTGGGAACTACAAACCAGTGAGCCTCACATCTGTGGTGGGTAAATTGTTGGAAGGTATTTTGAGAGACAGGAGCTAAAGGCATTTAGAGGTGCAAGGACTGATTAGGGACAGTCAGCAAGGCTTAGAGAGTGGAAATTCATATCTCACAACTTTGATTGGTGAGGTAACCAAGAAGGTGGAGAGGGCAGTGCAGTTGATGCTGTCTATGTGGACTTTAGCAAGGGCTTTGACAAGGTACCATATAATAGGTTGTTGCATAAGGTTAAATCAGGGTGAGGTAGCTGGATACAAAATTGGCTTGATGACAGAAGCCAGAGGGTGGTTGTAGAAGGTTGCTTTCAAACTGAAGGCCTGTGACCAGCAGTGTGCCTCAGGGATCAGTGCTGGGTCCACTGTTATTTGTCATTTATATTAATGATTTGGATGAGAATATAGGAGGCATGGTTGGTAAGTTTGCAGATGACACCAAAACTGGTGGCATAAAGCACAGTGAAGAAAGTTATCTCAGATTGCAATGAGATCTTGATCAGTTGGGCCACTGCGCTGACAAGTGGCAGATGCAGTTTAATTTAGGTAAATGCGAGGTGATAGATTGAACCAGGGCAGGACTTGCTCAGTTAATGGTAGGGTGCTGGGGAGAGATACAGAACAAAGAGATCTAGGGTTACACATTCATAGCTCCTTGAAAGCGGAGTCACAGGTGGACAGAGTGGTGAAGAAGGCATTCAGCATCTTGGTTTCATCAGTTAGAACATTGAGTAAAGGAGTTGGGACAAGACATTGGTAAGGCCACACTTGGAGTACTGTGTGCAGTTCTGGTCACCCTATTATAGAAAGGATATTATTAAACTAGAAAGTATACAGAAAAGATTTACTAGGACGTTACCGGGACTTAATGGATTGAGTTATAAGGAGAGACTGAATAGACTGGGACTTTTTTCTCTGGCGCGTAGAAGGCTGAGGGGTGATCTGATAGAGATCTATTAAATAATGAGGGGCATAGATCAGCTAGATAGTCAAAGGTAGGGGAGTCTAAAAATAGACGACAAAGGTTTAAGATGAGAGGGGAGAGATACAAAAGGGTCCAGAGAGGCAATTTTTTCACACAGTGGGTGGTGAGTGTCTGAAACAAACTGCCAGAGATAGTAGTAGAGGTGGATACAATTTTGTCTTTTAAAAAGCATTTAGACAGTTACATGGGTATAGAGGGATATGGACCAAACACAGGCAATTGGGACTAGCTTTGGGGTTTAAAAAAAAGGGCGGCATGGACAAGTTGGTCCGGAGGGCCTGTTTCAATGCTGTCAACCTCTATGACTCCAAGGTCTCATTGAATATCCACCTCCACCCATTCAAGTAATCTGTCTTCCTATTATTGCTACCAAAGTGGATAACCTCACATTTATCCACATTATACTGCATCTGCCATGCAGGTGCCCACAGACTCAGATTGTCCAAATCATGCTGAAGAATCTCTGCATCCTCCTCACAGAATCCTACAGTGCAGAAGAAGGCCATTCGGCCCATCGCGTCTACACCGACCACAATCTCACTAAGCCCTATCTCTATAACCCCATCCATATAGCCTAGCTAGTCCCCTGACACTAAGGGAAATGAACCTAACCTGCACATCTTTGGACTGTGGGAGGAAACTGGAGCACCTGGAGGAAACCCACTCAGGCATGGGGAGAATGTGCAATCTCCACACAGATAGTGACCCAAGTTGGAATTGAACCCAGGTCTCTGGCGCTGTGAGGCAGCAGTGCTAACCACTATGCCACTGTGCCGACCCAAATGTTAGAACAGCTCACCCTCTCACTCAACTTTGTATCATCTGCAAATTTGGAAATAATACATTCAGTTCCCTCTTCATTAAAATCATTAATGTATAATATGAACAGTTGGGGTCTTAGCACAGATCCCAGTCAGTGCAGAAGTCCCCCGTGGCTGTTCCCTTCTCTAACAGGTTTACTGCTTTGGATCCTGTTCGGGGGTTGCTGGCCTATCGGTGGAAAACATCAGCAGCAGCCAGTCAGTGGCATCACGGCTAGCTCTGTTGTTCAGCAGGAAAGGTCAAAGCCCAAAGAACAAGAGTCATAGGGGACACCATTGTCAGGGTCACAGATTGGCACTTCTATGGTTGTGAAAGAGACTCTAGGATGGTATGTTGCCTCCCTGGTGCCAGGGACATAGAAAAGGTTGATAGTCAACATCTTTTCCAAAGGTAGAGGAATCTAAAACTAGAGGATATAAGTTTAAGGTGAGAAGGGAGAGATACAAAGTGGTCCAGAGGGGCAATATTTTCACTCAGAGGGGGGTGAGTGTCTGGAACAAGCTGCCAGAGGTAGTAGTAGAGGTGGGTACAATTCTGTCTTTTAAAAAGCATTTAGACAGTTATATGGGTAGGATGGGTATAGTGGGATATGGGCCAAAAACGGGCAATTGGGACTAGCTTAATAATAAAAACTGGGCACTATGGACAATTGCCTGTTTCCATGCTGTAAACCTCTAAAACTTTAACAGTCCAAACATATTAGGGTGGATTGATTGCCCCTTAGAGTCAAAACGTGTGTAGGTTAGGCTGATATGCCATGAAAAATGCATGAGCTTAGGGGGATAGGGCGGAGGGAGGGCCTGGGTAGGATGCTCTTTCAGAGAGTCAGTGCAGACTTGATGCCTAATGGCCTCTTCTGCACTGTAAGTATTCTATTGTTTTAATAGTAATCAAAATGCAGGAAGAAGTATTCAAGAAGAAATATTTGGTGCTTACGATAAAGGGACGGCAATAATCAAGGGTAATTTTAATCTATAGGCAACTGGAAAAATCAGGTTGGCAGTAGTAGCCTGGATGAGGAGTTCTTGCAATGATTTTGAGACAGTTTCTCAAAGCAGCACTTTCTGGAACCAACAAGAGAACACGTTAAATTCAATATGGTATTGTGTAACATGACAGGATTAACTATTGATCTCAGAGTAAAGGCACTGCTGAGTAGCAGCAACTACAATATGATTAAATTTAACATCCAGTTTGAAAGGGAGAAGACTGAGTCCAAGGCCATTATTTTAAACTTCAATAAGGACAACAATGTAGGCTTGAACACTGAGTTCACTGAAGTGAACTGGAATATTAGGCTGAGGAATAGATCAATAAAGAATCAGTGGCAGACATTTAAGAGGATATTTTGGAATACTCAGAATAAGTACATTCCTACTATAAAGAAAAATTCTAAGGGAGGCACTCACCATGTGTGGTGGAGTTAAAGAAGTTAAAGAAAATATCAAGCTTAAGGAAAAAGCTGATAATTGGGCAAAGATAAATGGCAAATCACACGATTGGTCAGAATATTAAGAATGGCAGAGAATGACTGAAAGATTAATCAGGGGAAAGAAATTAGAATACGGAAGGAAGTTAGCTGGAAATTTAAAAACTGATAGCAGAGTTTCTATGGATATTTGAAAAGGAAAGGAGTCAGTAAAGTAAGTGTTGATCCTCTAGAGTGACAAGGGAAAGTTACCAGTAGATTACAAATAAATGACAGATGAAATGAACAAATATTTTGCTTCTGTCCCCACTATAGAGGATATGAAAACATTCCAGTAATTGCTGTAAATTGGGAGGTGGAAGGAAGAGAGGAACTTGGTGAAGTTACAGTCACTAGGGAAACAGTACTGATTTGAAGGTCTTATGAGGAAAGGCTGAGGGACTTGAGTTTATTTTCGTTAGAGAGAAGAAGGTTACGAGGTGACCTGATTGAGGCATACAAGATGATCAAAGGATTGGATAGGGTGGACAGTGAGAGCCTTTTACCTTGGATGGTGATGGCTAACACAAGGGGACATAGCTTTAAATTAAGGGGTGGCAATTATACGATGGATGTCAGAGGTAGGTTCTTTACTCAGAGGGTAGTAAGGGCGTGGAATGCCCTGCCTGCAGCAGTTGTGGACTCGCCAACTTTAAGGGCGTTCAAATGGTCAGTGGATAGGCATACGGATAACATTGGAATAGTTTAGGTTTAGGTTAGAGGGTCATTAGATTGGTTCCACTGGTCGGCACAACATCGAGGGCCGAAGGGCCTGTACTGCGCTGTAATGTTCTACGTTCTATGATCTGCAAGCTGATAAGTCTCCCAGTCCTGAGGAGCTTCATCCAAAGTGTTATATATTTGAGTTATTAAGTGTTGTACAGTCCTTTAACGTGATGTGGTCAATCCATGATGTAATTAACTACTTTGTGTAGATCCACCCACTCTGGGGTAAACAGCTACCTAATAAGCCAGTTCTGTTATTAACACCCAAAGCTCACATGATACCACTTTCTGTGCTTTTATCTTGCAACAAGTGTTACAAATATAATAGGATCAAAAGAAAACGGGAGATGAGGAGACAATTTAAATTGAAATAGTATTTAAATTTAAACAATGGGAAGTCCTGACATTTTACAAAATCAACGATAGATTAGGTAATGACACCAGACATCAGACCAGGAAAGGTCTGTGAGCAGAAGAAAAGGTCCCTCGTTAATTAAACTGGCATCCCAAGCAGTTCAAGCTGCAGAACCCGCCACACGTACCGTTAGAATAGGCATGGAGGTAGAGTGGGAGAGGAAAATTTTTGCACTGCAGTAAAACAGCTGCTACGGTTGGCTTGCACTGCCAAAGAAACGAGACTATTTTCCACTCAAGCTGCTGTTGTACAGTTTACAGTGCCACTGAAAAACAGCAGGCAATTTTGGCACCACTGGGCCATTCTAGAGAGGTTCAGAGAGTAGGAAGTCTTAAACAAAAATATGTCACTATTATATCCAAGCCAGTAAAGTTCCTGAGGATATTGTAGTCTCTGTTTTCCTCAGCACTATTGTCAGTAAAAGATATGGGGTGATTTTTCCAAACAAAACTAAGTGTCAGTGGGCGGGAAAATGGGAAAATTTCCCGCCCGTGTTTTGGGTGCACTTACATGAACAAATCTCCGCCACTCTGTGTATTGCAAGCCTCCCGATCACTGGCTTCTTGATTTCTTTGGCAGGCCCTTTCCCATGCACCCCCACCCCCCTATCGATGCCTGGGCCAGTGCTCGGTGGGCAGTGCCACGATGCCAGGCTGGCAATGCCAAGATACCAAGCTGGCACTTACAGGGTGCCAGGCTGGCAGTGCCAGGTTAGCACTGTCCAAGGCGCACCCCCAGCTTCACGGGGAGGGGGAGGCCCTCAATGGCCTCTGAGCCCACCAGCCAAATCATCACGCTTACTCCTTTTTGATAGGGACTAGCTTTAATCCCCACTGGTGAAACTCTAATGACATAAAAATAAAGATTTCCATCTGGTAATCAGCCTCGCACTGATTTCTGGTGTGAGGAGATTACATTTTAAAAAATTGCCCGGAAAAATCATGGTCAGTTTGAGGCCGGTTGTATATCACACTACAGGCCTGACATTTCCCAGCCTGCTTCATTACCCAAACTTACAAAGCATCTTGGAGAAATACAGTAATAAAGAACAAAGAAAATTACAGCAAAGGAACAGGCCCTTCAGCCCTCCAAGCCTGCACCAACCATGCTGCCTGACTTAACTAAAACCCCATTCGAGCCAGTTTTGTGTCCACCGTGCACTCTATTCCCATCTCATTCGTGTACTTGTCAAGACGCCCTTAAAAGTCACTATTGTATCCGCTTCCATTACTTCTCCCGGCAATGAGTTCCAGGCACCCGCTACTCTCTGTAAAAAATTTGCCTCGTACATCTCTTTTAAACCTGGCACATCGTACCTTAAACCTATTCCCCCTAGTAAGGTCTTCCACCTCAAAAAAGCTTCTAACTATCTACTCTGTCCATCCATCTCATAACCATGTAGACTTCTATCAGATCTCCATTCAACCTTCATTGCTCCAATGAGAAGAAACCAAGTTTCTCCAACCTCTTCTCATAGCTAATGGCAATTTTTAAACTCAATACCTCGACCAATGAAAGCAAGCATGCCGTATGCCTTCTTGACGACCTTCTCCACCTGCATTGCCACTTCCAGTGACCTGTGTACCTGTACACCCAGATCCCTTTGCCTATCAATACTCCTAAGGATTCTGCCATTTACTGTATATTTCCTATCTGTATTAGATCTTCCAACATGGTTTACCTCACATTTGTCCAGATTAAACTCTATCTGCTATCTTTTTGCCCAAACCTCCAACTGATCTATATCCTGCTGTATTCTCTGATAGTCCTCATTGCTATCCGCAAATCCACCAACCTATGTGTCATCTGCAAACCTACTAATCAATCCAGTTACATTTTCATCCAAATCATTTACATATATTACAAACAGCAAAGATCCCAGCACTGATCCCTGAGGAAAACCACTTGTCACAGCCCTCCATTCAGAAACACACCCTTCCACTGCTACCCTTTGTCTTCTTTGATCGAGCCAATTTTGTATCCATCTTGCCAGCTCACCTCTGATCCCATGCAACTTCACCTTCTGTACCAGTCTGCCATGAGGGACCTTGTCAAAGGCCTTACTGAAGTCCATGTAGACAATATCCACTGCCCTACTCTTATCAATCATCTTCATCACTTCCTCGAAAAACTCGATCAAGTTCATGAGACACGACCTTTCCTCCACAAAACCATGTTGCCTCTCACTAATACGTCCACTTATTTCCAAGTGGGAATAAATCCTGTCTCGAAGAATCCTCTCCGATAATTTCTCTACCACTGGCCTGTAATTACCTGGATTATTCTTCCTACCTTTCTTAAACAAAGGGACAACATTGGCTATTCTCCAATCCTCTGGGACCTCCCCTGTAGCCAGTGAGGATACAAAGATTTCTCTCAAGGCCCCAGCAATTTCCTCCCTTGCCTCTCTCAGTATTCTGGGGTATATCCCTCAGACCCTGGGAACTTGTCTCCCTTAATGTTTCTCAAGAACTCCAATACCTCCTCCTTTTTGATCTCAACATGTCTCAAACTATCTACACATCTTTTCCCAGACTCATCATCCATCAAGTCCTTCTCTTTGGTGAATACTGACGCAAACTACTCATTTAATACCTCACCCATTTCCTCTGGCTCCACACATAGATTCCCTCCCTTGTCCTTGAGTGGGCCAACCCTCTCCCTGGCTGCCCTTTTGTTCTTTAAATATGTATTAGAAGCCTTGGGATTTTCCTTAATCCTGCTGACCAATGCTTTTTCATGATCCTTTTTAGCCCTCCGTTCTCCTTGCTTAAGTCTCTTTCTTCTTTCTTTGTATTCCACACTTGCTTCGAGTGTTCCCAGCCTCCTAGCTTTGACAAATGCTTCCTTCTTCTCTTTGACAAGGCTCACATTATCTCTTGTTATCCAAGGTTCCCAAAATTTGCCATACTTATCCTTCACCCTTACTGGAATGTCCCGGTCCTGAATTCCTATCAACTGACACCTGAAAGCCTCCCATGTGCCAGATGTTGATTTGCCTTCAAACATTTGACCCCAATCTACATTCTTCAGCTCCTGCCTAATATTGTTGGAATTAATCTTCCCCCAATTAAGCACCTTAACTTGAGGACTACTTATCTTTATCCATCAGTACCTTAAAGCTTACTGAGTTGTGGTCACTGTTCGCGAACTGCTCCCCTACTGAAACATCGACCACCTGGCCGGGCTCATTCCCCAATACCAGGTCCAGTATGGCCCCTTCCCTAGTTGGACTATCTACATACTGTTTCAGGAAGCCCTCCTGGAACCTCTCCCACACATCTCCCTTAAACTGCCGCCCCCCAACCTGTGCTCCCTTGTAATTGAAACTTCCACCCTGGAAAAGAGCCTCCGACCATTCACCCTGTCTGTGTCTCTCATAATTCTACAGAACTCTATCAGGTCTCCCCTCAGCCTCTGTCTTTCCAGTGAAAACAATTCTAGCTTATTCAATCTCTCCTCATAGCCAACACCCTCGAGACCAAGCAACACTCTGGTGAACCTTCTTTGCACTCTTTCCAAAGCTTCCACGTCCTTCTGATAATGTGGTGACCAAAAGTGCATACAACACTCCAAGCGCGGCCTAACAAAGATTTTATGTAGCTGCAATATGGTTTCCAACTCTTGTACTCAATGCCCTGGCTGATGAAAGCATGCATGCCATATGCCTTTTTAATCACCTTGGCCACCTGTGTTGCCACTTTTAGGGAACTGGGGACCTGCACACCCAGATCCCTCTGTATATTAAAGATCCTAAGGGTTCTGCCATTTACAATGTAATTCACATCTAAATTTATTCTTCGGGGATCACAGCACTGACACACCTGTTGCTGGGTTGACTTCCTCTGGGTAGCCCCCATGTTATGGATCAGCAGGCCTGCTCCTAGCTGAGAAGCCTCTTTTGCAGCAACATACACTGGGATCAATGAAAGGAGTTCAAATGTCACTCAACATTAAACCAGTCACTCAACCTCAGAGTCTCAGTAGAACATTGAACACGGAACATTACAGCGCAGTACAGGCCCTTTGGCCCTCAATGTTGCGCTGACCTGTGAAATCAATCTAAAGCCTACACTATTCCAATATCATCCATATGGCTATCTAATGACCATTTAAATGCCCTTAATTTTGGAGAATCCAGTACTGTTGCAAGCAGGGCATTCCACGCCCTCACTACTCTCTGAGTAAAGAATCTACCTCTGAATCTGTCCTATAATTATCACCCCTCAATTTAAAGCTATGTCCCCTCATGCTAGTCATCTCCATCCGACGAAAAAGGCTCTCACTGTCCACCTTATCTAATCCTCTGATCATCTTGTATTCCGCAATTAAGTCACCTCTTAACCTTCTTCTCTCTAACAAAAACAGCCTCAAGTCCCTCAGCATTTCCTCATAAGACCTTCCCATCATACCAGGCAACATCCTGGTAAACTTCCTCTGCAACCTTTCCAATGCTTCCATATCCTTCCTATAATGCGGTGACCAGAACTGTGCACAATATTCCAAGTGCGGCCGCACCAGAGTTTTGTACAGCTGCAACATGACGTCATGGCTCCGAAACGCAATCCGTCTACCAATAAAAGCTAACACACTGTACGCCTTCTTAACAACCTTATCAACCTGGGTGCTAACTTTCAGGGATCTATGCACATGAACACCGAGATCTCTCTGCTCATCCAATTACCAAATATCTTACCATTAGCCCAGTACTCTGTATTCCTGTTACTCCTTCCAAAGTGAATCGCTTCACACTTTTCCACATTAAACTCCATTTTCCACCTCTCAGCCCAGCTCTGCAGTTTGTCTATGTTCCTCTGTAACCTGCGACATCCTTCCACACTGTCCACAACTCCACTGACCTTAGTGTCTTCTGCAAGTTTATTAACCTATCCTTCAATGCACTCATCAAGTCATTTATAAAAATGGGAACAGCAGTGGCCCCAAAACAGATCCTTGCAGTACACCACTTGTAACAGAACTCCAGGATGAACATTTCCCACGTACCACCACCCTCTGTATTCTTACAGCTAGCCAGTTTCTGATCCAAACTGCTAAATCACCTTCAATCCCATGCCTCCATATAAGAACATAAGAACATAAGAAATAGGAGCAGGAGTAGGCCATCCAGCCCTTCGAGCCTGCCCCGCCATTCAATAAGATCATGGCTGATCTGTCGTGGCTCAGTTCCACATTCCCGCTTTCTCCCCATAACCCTTAATCCCCTCTCCTATCAAAAACCCATCAACCCGCGTCTTAAAAATATTTAGCGAGGCAGCCTCCACCACTTCAACGGGCAGAGAATTCCAGAGATTCACCACCCTTTGAGTGAAGAAGTTCCTCCTCAACTCCGTTCTAAACTGCCCCCCTTTTATCTTGAGGCTGTGCCCCCTAGTCCTACTGTCTTTTTTGAGCGGGAAGAGTCTTTCCACCTCTATCCTATCCATCCCATTCATCATCTTATACGTCTCAATGAGATCTCCCCTCATTCTTCTAAACTCTAACGAGTACAAGCCTAGTTTATTCAGCCTCTCCTCATAGCTCAACCCCCTCAACTCCGGTATCAGCCTAGTAAACCTCCTCTGCACTCCCTCCAAGGCCAAAATATCTTTGCGCAGGTGCGGCGCCCAAAACTGCACACAGTACTCCAGCTGCGGCCTCACCAATGCCCTATACAGCTGCAGCAAGACCTCCCTACTTTTATATTCAATCCCCCTCGCTATGAAGGCCAGCATCCCATTCGCCTTCCTGACCACCTGCTGCACCTGCAAGCTGGGTTTTTGCGACTCATGCACAAGGACCCTGAGGTCCCTCTGCACCGTCGCCTGCTGCAGTTTTTCGCCCCGTAAGTAATAGTCCTTCCTACCATTCTTCCTACCAAAGTGGACCACCTCACACTTGCCAACATTAAATTCCATTTGCCATTTTCTGGCCCATTCGCCCAGCCTATCTAGATCCCTCTGTAGACTCTCCACACCCTCCGCACAATTTGCCCTTCCCCCAATCTTGGTGTCATCAGCAAATTTCGACACTCTACACTCGGTTCCCTCCTCCAGATCATCTATATAAATGGTAAAAAGCTGAGGCCCCAGCACCGACCCCTGGGGCACTCCACTAGTCACCATCCGCCAATCCGAATAGCACCCATTGACCCCCACTCTCTGCCTCCTATTTGACAACCAATCCTCTGTCCACGCTAACACCCTACCCCCAACTCCATGTCCCTCGACCTTCTGCAATAACCTCTTGTGAGGTACTTTGTCAAACGCCTTCTGAAAATCTAGAAAGACCACATCCACCGGCTCTCCTCTATCCACCGCCCTAGACACATCCTCATAGAACTCCAGTAAATTTGTCAGACACGACTTCCCTTTAATGAAACCGTGCTGCGTCTGCTCTATCAAGCAATTCCCTTCAAGATGCCTCGCAATTTCCTCCTTAATGACAGATTCTAACATTTTACCTACCACAGGCGTTAAACTAACCGGCCTATAATTTCCCGCCTTTTGCCTGGTACCCTTCTTAAACAACGGCGTAACATTAGCCGTTTTCCAATCATCCGGCACTTCCCCGGAATCCAGCGACATCTGGAAAATAACCACCAAGGCATCCACTATCACCTCCGCCATTTCTTTCAGAACCCTCGGATGCATTCCATCCGGTCCTGGGGACTTGTCCACAATCAGCCCCTCCAGTCTGTCGAGCACCGCCTCTCTAGTAACAGTAATGTCATTGAAACCCTCCGGTCCTACCACCTTTCCATCGCTAACACCCGGCAAATTATTCAAGTCCTCCTCCATGAAGACAGAAACAAAAAAGTTATTCAATACCTTAGCCATATCCCCATCCCCTACCACTAGGTCCCCCTTCTCATCCTCTAAAGGACCAACATTCACCCTAGCCAGCCTCTTCCTTTTTATATATTTATAAAAACTCTTGCTATCCTTTTTTATATTAAGTGCTAGCCCAGCTTCTTAGTTTCTCCTACCCTTCTTCCTTAACTTCTTTGTCAATCTTTGTTGACATTTAAACCTCTCCCAATCCTCTTCTCGCCCACTACTCTTAGCTACTCTAAATTCCTCCGCTTTTAGTTTAACACTTTCCTTCACCTCCTTCGTTATCCACGGCTTATTACCTCTCCTCCTACTATCCTTTTTGACCATCGGAATAAATTTCTGCTGAGCACCAAGAAAGATCTCCTTAAAGATCCTCCACTGCTCCTCAACAGACCCTCCCTCCAACGCGCTCCCCCAGTCCACATTCGCCAATTCTTCTCTCATCCTACCGTACTCCCCTCTATTCAAACAAAGGACGCGTGTCCGGGAACCCACTTTCTCCTCCTCCATCTGCACCAGAAACTCTACCATACAATGATCACTCTCCCCAAGAGGATCCTTCACCACAAGGTCCCTAATTCTACCCGCCTCATTACATAGCACCAGATCCAAGATAGCTCGCTCCCTCGTCGGCTCCAACACACACTGTTCGAGGAAACTATCCCGGCAGCATTCCAAGAACTCTTCCTCGAGCCCCCCGCGTCCAACATGGGTTGACCAATCAATATGCAGATTGAAATCCCCCACAACTACGGCCGTCCCATTCCTGCACGCCGCACTTATTTGCGCGTTAACAGCCCGCCCCACCTCCAGATCATTATTCGGGGGCCTATAGACGACACCCACCAGCGTCTTCCTCCCTTTGCTGTTCCTAATCTCCACCCACAACGATTCCACCCTCTGCTCCTTGGCTCCAATATCATCCCTTGCTACCACCGTGATGCTATCCTTAATCAGCAGAGCTACGCCCCCCCCTTTTCCCTCCCGCCTATCCTTCCTAAACACTTGATAGCCCTGTACATTCAGCTCCCAGTCCCTGTCACCCTGCAGCCACGTCTCTGTAATGGCCACCAGATCGTATCCATTTGTGTCGATCTGCGCCACCAGCTCATCCACTTTATTCCGAATGCTTCGTGCATTCAGATAAAGTGCCTTCATCCCAACCTTCACCTGGACCCTATTTGCCGCAACGCCACCAACTATACTCACGCCCCCTACTCCCTCTATTATTGGGACATCCTCGGCCTCTTCCCTTACCTGTACCCTCTCCTTAACTTTAGACCTCGTAACATCACCTACCCTCGCACCCTCCCCCCCGCTAATTAGTTTAAAGCCCTGTCTACAGTCCTCTTTACTTGATTCGCCAGCACTCTGGTCCCAGCACGGTTCAGACCAACCCCATCCCGCCCGAACAGGTCCCACCTACCCCAATACTGGTGCCAATGCCCCATAAATTCAAACCCATTCCTCCCACACCAATCCCTGAGCCACCCATTCACTTCCTTAATCCTGTCAACCCTACGCCCATCTGCACTCGGTTCAGGCAGTAGCCCAGAGATAACCACCTTGTCGGTTCTACTTCTGCAATAGTTTGCCGTGGGGAACCTGATCAAATGCTTTACTGAAATCCATATACACCACATCAACTGCTTTACTCTCATCCACCTCTTTGGTCACCTTCTCAAAAAACTCAAAGAACCAAGAACAATATAGCACAGGAACAGGCCCTTTGGCCCTCCAGGCCTGCGCCGCTCATGAGCCCAACTAGACCATTTGTTTGTATCTCTCTATTCATGTGGCTATCTAGATAAGTCTTAAATGATCCCAGCGTGTCTTCCTCAACCACTTTGCTTAGCAGTGCATTCAAGGCCCCCGCCACCCTCTGTGTAAAACACATCCCCCTGACATCTGTGTTGAACCTTGCCCTCCTCACCTTGAACTTGTGACCCCTTGTGCTCATCACCTCTGACCTGGGAAAAAGCTTCCCATTTTTCACCCTATCTATGCCCTTCATAATTTTATTCACCTCTATTAGATTGCTCTTCATCCTCCGTCTTTCCAGGGAGAACAACCCCAGTTTACCCAATCTCTCCTCATAGCTAAGCTTCAATAAGGTTTGTGAGGTTACGACCTACCCTTCACAAAACCATCCCTATCCCTAATCAAATTATTCCTTTCTAGATGATTATAAATCCTATCTCTTTTAATCCTTTCCAAAACTTCGCCCACAACAGAAATAAGGCTGAAGAAGAAGTCAAGGTCAGAGCAGGACCCTATGCCATATGTCCAAAAGTCAAATTGGAATTGAAGAGACTTATAGATGCAGGAGTCTTAGAGACCGTCACTATCAGTAACTGAAACGTATTTGTAAGTATTTGCAGATTTTAAGACAACAATCGATCCAGTTCTCTGTGCAGATTGAGGACCTGTTCGCTAACCTAGCAGCAGGACTTGTCGCAGGCGTACCTGCAAATGAATGTTGAAGCTGAATCTCAATAGCTTCTCACCATCATCCCTCATAAAGGCCTTTTCTACTGCAAATGATTGCCTTTCGATGTTACATTAACATTACATGCGATGTGAAAGCACCCACTTTATTTCAGTGGTCAACGAGCCAGATCTTAAGCTGACTACAGGGCATACGGTAGCACAGTGGTGAGTCCTGCTGCCTCACAGTACCAGGCACCTGGGTTCAATTCCTGGCTTGGGTCACTGTCTGTGCAGAGTCTGCATGTTCTTCCCATGTCTGCGGGGTACTCCAGTTTCCTCCCATATTCTGAAAGACGTGATGGTTAGTTGCATTGATCCAAGCAGGTGCCGGACCGTTGCGACTAGGGGAATTTCACAGTAACTTCATCGCAGTGCTAATGTAAGCCTTACATGTGACTAATAAATAAACTTTAAAAAAGGATACAGTGTTATTTGTCGACATCTTAATTAGGGGCTCTAATGAACAAGAACATTTAAATAATCTTGAAACAGCATACAACATCTTAAGAATTTGTTAAAAAGGATTTTTCTTTCTAAAAACCATGTTGATTTGCTCTAATCATAATTCTAATACTTAGCGCATTAATAATACTTATAATTGATTCCAGCATTTTTCCAATGGTTGATGTTAGGCTAACTGGCTTGTACTTCAGTTTTCCCTCTCCCTCCTTCCTTGACAAGCAGTATCACTTTTGTCAGCTATCTGATGAGAATCCATTTGTTTTTCAGGTCTACCCCATTATGAAAGAACCTGATAGCTAACATAACGGTAAAATACTGTGGATGCTGGAAGTCTGAAATAAAGATAGAAAGTGCTGAAAATATTCAGCATTTTGGGCAGCACCTGTGGAGATAAAAAGAGTTTATACCTTGAGTCAAATATGACTTCTTCAGAATTTAAAGAGAGAATAGATGTGATTTCTGGATAGTTAATGTCTAGTTTCCTATTGTTTTCACTCTCCAATGAATTCAGGTAATCTACAGATATGGGCAGCACAGTAACACAGTGGTCAGCACTGCTGCTTCACAGCTCCAGGACCTTGGGTTCGATTCCCAGCTCGGGTCACAGTCTGTGTGGAGTTTGCACATTCTCCTCATGTCTGTGTGGGTTTCCTCTGGGTACTCTGGTTTCCTACCACAGTCCAAAGATGTGCGGGTTAGGTTGATTGGCCATGCTAAGAAATTGCCCCTTAGTGTCCAGGGATGCGTAGGTTAGATGGATTAGTGGGTATAATATGTAGGGATATGGGGGTAGGGCCTGGGTGGGATTGTGTTCAGTACAGACCTGATGGGCCGAAGGGCCTCTTTCTGCATTTAGGGTTCTATGATTCTATATAACATTTTACTTTCTGAACCCACTTGTTTCACTCTATTTCATTCTTACACTCTGCCTATTTCCTCACACTTTCTATTCCTTTGTTTTTTCCCTTCCCTGTCCTTAGCCACCACCTGTCCTGTTCCAGATGTATCTGTACAATTGCCTAGTGTAGATGAACAGAGGGAGTGTGGATGAACAGAGGGATCTAGGTGTATGTGTACATAGATCCCTGAAAGTTGGGAATCAAGTAGATAAGGTTGTTAAGAACGCATACGGTGTCTTGGCGTTTATTGGTAGGGGGATTGAATTTAGGAGTTGCAGTGTCATGTTGCAACTGTACACAACTCTGGTGCGGCCGCACTTGGAGTATTGTGTGCAGTTCTGGTCCCCACATTCTAGGAAGGATGTGGAGGCTTTGGAGAGGGTGCAGAGGAGGTTTACCAGGATGTTGCCTGGTATGGAGGGGAGGTCCTATGAGGAGAGGCTGAGGGATTTGGGGTTGTTTTTGCTAGAAAGAAGGCGGCTAAGAGGGGATCTTATTGAAACATATAAGATGATTAGAGGTTTAGATAGGGTGGATAGTGATAGCCTTTTTCCTTGGATGGAGAAAGCTAGCACGAGGGGGCATGGCTTTAAATTAAGGGGGGGTAGTTATAGGACGGATGTCAGGGGTAGGTTCTTTACCCAGAGGGTGGTGAGGGATTGGAATGCCCTGCCTGCTGCAGTTGTAAATGCGCCTAGTTTGGGGGCGTTTAAGAGATCCGTGGATAGGTTTATGGACGAAAAGGGATTGGTTTAGATTAGTGGGTCATTGTTTTTTAACTGGTCGGCGCAACGTCGTGGGCTGAAGGGCCTGTTCTGCGCTGTAATGTTCTATGTTCTAGTGTTATTGCTATTCTTTGTCTCTTTTTTTTACTGCTACATTTTTCCATCTCTTTTTCCCTGTGTTTCCCAGCTCCCATGTCTTTTTTACCTCGCTTTCCCCTAAAGATAGCCCTGGATTCTGTAATTTTCTCTGCTCCTCTCCTTTCTCTCTTTCTGCTCATATTCTTTCTATTCTTTTTTTATGTCTCGTTTATTCTCCACAATAATTCCCATACCTGTAGAAAATGGGAGATGTGCATCCACTGGACAGAACCATCCATTTTCATCCAGGTACCGGTTAGGGTTAAATACACTGGGTGATTCCCACCATTTCCCATCAAACAGCACTCCAGTGAGGGATGAGATGACTGTGGTACCCTGTTTTAAATATAAGCCATCAGAATTAATTTGACAAGAGTCAAAATAACGAAAAACATCTTCTACCAGTAACTGCTGCATCAATGGCTCAGTTGACACATGGAGTGTTGGTGAGGTTCTGAACTAATTGATGTTACATTCCTACTCTACACTGAATGCCCACATCAGTGAGACAATATTTGCCTTATTGATATATTTACAGCTTTTGATTCAAAATATGGAGAATTTGAAGCCCAATTAATTTGAAGAAGCACCTTCAACTGGTAAAATGAGACAAAACTTCAAGGGATATTTGACTTTAGCAGAAATGCCAAACAAGACAATGGAACAGAACTGAACCTCTGATAGAAGCTTAAACTTTGATACATATATATAGCTTTCAGTAGATTGGAAATAGGTTTATTATCCTGCAGATCCCTCTTCATATTTAACCTCATTCTTTCATCATCATAGAATTAAATTCTTACAGCACAGGAGACCATTTGGCCTATTGTGATTGTGCTAGCTCTTTGAAAGAACATTCCATTTAGTACCATACCTTCCCTCTGTTCTTTCCTCACAGTAAAGCAAACATTTCCATGCTAGTGGAGCTTATTTGTTGAATTCCCATTCAAAAGTTACTGTTGAATATGCTCCATTGCCCACAGTCCACACATTTCAAATCACGACAACTCCACTGTGTTAAAGCAACTCCTCAGCAATGCTTTGGTTCTTTTACCTACTATCTCAAATCTTTGTTTTCTGGTTTTCCTGAAACAGTTTTTCTGAATTTTCTTTATCAAAACCCTGTGAACCCTCGTCACTGACAGTCAACCAGGAAAACACCCAGTTACCCCCTTTGCTTTCTGTCAGTTAACCAATCCTCTATCCATGCTAATACATTACCCGTAGCACCGTGCACCTTTATCTTATGCAGCAGTCTTTGGTGTGGCACCTTGTCAAATGCTTTCTGGAAATCCAGATACACCACATCCACAGGTTCCCCACTGTCCACTGCACATGTAATGTTCTCAAAGAACTCCACCACATTAGTCAAACACGACCTGCCCTTCAGGAACCCCTGCTGTGTCATACCAATGGAACAATTTGTATCCAGATGTCTCGCTATTTCTTCCTTGATGATAGATTCAAGCATTTTCCATACTACAGAAGTTAAGCTAACCAGCCTATAGTTACCTGCCTTTTACTACCTGTACCCCATTATGGGAGATTTTAATCTACATATAGATTGGAAAAATCAAATGGGCAAAGTTAGCATATATGAGGAATTCTTATAACGGTTTCTGGATAGTGTGTTGGAACAGCACATTCTGAAACCAACCACAGGGCAGGTTATATCAAAACTGGTACTAGAACATAGAACAGTACAGCACAGTACAAGCCCTTTGGCTCACAATGTTGTGCTGAGCTTTGTCCAAATCCAAGATCAAGCTATCCCACTCCCTATCATTCTGGTGTGCTCCATTGTGCCTATCCAATAATCGTTTGAAAGTTCCTAAAATGCCCAACTCCACTATCACAGCAGGCAGTGCATTCCACACCCCAACCACTCCCTGAGTAAAGAACCTACCTTGGACATCCCTCCTATATCTCCCACCATGAACTTTATAGTTATGCCCCCCTACTAACAATTACATCCACCCAAGGAAATAGTCTCTGAATGCCCACTCTATCTATGCTCCTCATCATCTTATAAACCTCTATTTAGTCGCCTCTCATCCTCCTCCGCTCCAAAGAGAAAAGCCCCAGCTCCCTCAACCTACCCTCCAAACCAGATAGCATCCTGGTAAATCTCCTCTGCACGCTCTCCAATGCTTCCACATCCTTCTTATAGTGAGGTGACCAGAACTGAACACAATATTCCAAATATTCCGCACTTGGAATACTGTGTGCAGTTCTGGTCCCCACATCACAGGAAGGATGTGGAGGCTTTGGAGATGGTGCAGAGGAGGTTTACCAGGATGCTGCCTGGTATGGAGGGGAGGTCCTATGAGGAGAGACTGAGGGATTTGGGGTTGTTTTCGCTAGAAAGAAGGCGGCTAAGAGGGGATCTTATTGAAACATATAAGATGATTAGAGGTTTAGATAGGGTGGATAGTGACAGCCTTTTTCCTTGGATGGAGAAAGCTAGCACGAGGGGGCATGGCTTTAAATTAAGGGGGGGTAGTTATAGGACGGATGTCAGGGGTAGGTTCTTTACCCAGAGGGTGGTGAGGGATTGGAATGCCCTGCCTGCTGCAGTTGTAAATGCGCCTAGTTTGGGGGCGTTTAAGAGATCCGTGGATAGGTTTATGGACGAAAAGGGATTGGTTTAGATTAGTGGGTCATTTTTTTTTTTAACTGGTCGGCGCAACATTGTGGGCTGAAGGGCCTGTTCTGCGCTGTAATGTTCTATGTTCTAAATGTGGTCTCACCAAGGTCCTGTATAGTTCCACCATAACCCCACAACTCAAACCCCCTGTTTATAAATGCTAACTTACTATAAGCCTTCTTCACGGCTCTATTCACTTGAGTGGCAACTTTCAGAGATCGGTGGGTATGAACCCCAAGATCTCTCTGTTCCTCCACATTCCTCAGAACCCAGCCATTGACCCTGTAATCCGCATTCAAATTTGTCCTACCAAAATGAATCACCTCACACTTATCAGGGTTAAACTCCATCTGCCACTTTTCGGCCCAGCTCTGCATCCTATCAATGTCTCTTTGCAGCCTGCAAGAGCCCTCCATCTCATCCACTACTCCACCAATCTTGGTGTCATCAGCAAACTTATTAACCCACCCTTCAGCCCCCTCTTCCAAGTCATTGATAAAAATCACAAATAGCAGAGGATCCAGCACTGATCCCTGTGGTACATCGCTGGTAACTGGCCTCTAGTCTGAAAATTTTCTCTCCACCACCACCCTCTGTCTTCTATGAGATAGCTAGTTACTTACACAATCGGCCAAATTTTCTTCTATCCCACACCTCCTTACTTTCTTCATGAGCATACCATGGGGATCCTTGTCAAACGCCTTACTAAAATCCATGTATACAACACCAACTGCTCTATCTTCATCTACACACTTAGTTACCTCCTCAAAGAATTCAATCAAATTTGTAAGGCAAGACTTACCCCTCAAGAATCCGTGCTGACTATCCCGGATTAAGCTGCATCTTTCCAAATGGTCATAAATCCTATCCCTCAGCACCTTTTCCATTAACTTACCTACCACCGAAGTAAGACTAACTGGCCTATAATTACCAAGGTGATTCCTATTTCCTTTCTTGAAGAGAGGACCAACATTCACCACTCTCCAGTCCTCTGGCACAATCCTCGTGGACAGTGAGGTCCCAAAGATCAAAGCTAAAGGTTCCGCAATCTCATCTCTTGCTTCCCAAAGTATCCTAGGATGTATCCCATCTGGCCCGGGGACTTATCGGCCCTCATGTTTTTCAAAATTGCTAATACATCTTCCCTCAGAACATCTACCTCCTCCATTCTATCAGCCTGTATCACACTCTCATCCTCAAAAACATGGCCCCTCTCCTTAGTGAACACTGAAGAAAAGTATTCATTCAACGCTTCACCTATCTCTTCTGACTCCATGCATAAGTTCCCACTACTATCCTTGACCAGCCCTTACCTCATCTTGGTCATTCTTTTATTTCTTATGTAAGAGTAAAAAGCCTCAGGTTTTCCACGATCCAACCTGCCAAGGACTTCTCATGCCCCCTCCTAGCTCTCCTAAGCCCTTTTTTAAAGTTGTTCCTTGCTACCTTGTAACACTCAAGCGACCCAACTGAACCTTGTTTTCTCATCCTTACACACGCTTCCTTTTTCCTCTTGACAAGACACTCAACCTCCTTTGTGAACCATGGTTCCCTCACTTGGCCATTTCCTCCCTGCCTGCCAGGGACATACCTATCAATGACATGCAGTATTTGTTCCTTGAACAAGCTCCACTTTTCATTTGTGTCCATACCTGACAGTTTCTGTTCCCATCTTATTCTCCCTAATTCTTGTCTAATTGCATCATAATTACCCCTGCCCCAATTATAAACCTTGCCCTGCCATGTGACCCTATCCCTCTCCACTGCAATAATGAAGGACACTGAGTTGTGGTCACTATCTCCAAATTGCTCTCCCACAAACAAACCTAACACTTGGCCCGGTTCATTACCCAGTACCAAGTCCAATGTGGCCCCACCTCTTGTCGGCTTATCCACATATTGTATCAGGAAACCCTCCTGCACACACTGTACAAAAAGTGTCCCATCCGAACTATTCGACCTATAAAGGTCCCAATCAATATTTGGAAAGTTGAAGTCACCCATGATAACGACCCTGTGACATCCACACCTATCCATAATCTGCTTTGCCATTTCCTCCTCCACATCTCTATTGCTATTTTGGGGGCCTGTAGAAAACTCCTAACAACGTGACCGATCCTTTCCTATTTCTAACTTCAGCCCATATTACCTCGAAATGCCTTTCAGCAGCCGTTAAACTATTCTTGATTAACAATGCTACTCCTCCACCTCTTTTACCACCTTCCCTACTCTTACTGAAACATCTATACCCTGGAACTGCCAACAACCATTTCTGTCCCTGTTCTAACCATGTCTCTGTAATGGCCACAACATCGTAGTGGGAATGGTGGAACAGGCTCGAGGGACCAGATGGCCTATTCCTGCTCCTAGTTCTTAAGTTATTAAGTCAGAATTTCAATTCTCCACCCAAAGGACTAAGCTCCAGTATCACGTGAGCATTTATATTTTCTGTGCGAAATCTATGGCAAGGGTTTTGTATAGGGAAGGTTGTTTGATTAGAATATTTCGTATACTTGTTAAGGGTTATACAATATCATGAATTTTTTTGGTTGTAATTGGTAAAAGATGTTGCTAATTTTCTTTCTATACATGTTAATTGAATACTTAAATGAATTTGTTAAATAAAAGCTCCTCAGTTAAGAAAGCCCACCAATGTCTTTAGTTTCTCAGGAGGTTAAGGAAATTTGGCATGTCCACTACGACTGTACAAGAAGGACAAGTTACATCCAAACTGGAGAGGCCGGGAGCTTTGCAAGTGTCACATGGGAGGATTTAAACTAGTTTGGCAGAGGGCTGGGAGCCCCAGAGCAAAAGTGAATTAACTGAAGGGGAATTTGAGAGGAGGGCCGGTAACACTCACAGGAAGAGCAGGCAAGATATTAATCAAAGAAGGTATGGTGGACTGAAGTGCATTTGTTTCAATGCAAGAAGTGTAACAGGTAAAGCAGATAAACTTAGACTTTGGATTGGCACTAGGCACTATAATGTTATTACCATTACAAAGACTTGGTAAAGGGAAGGACAGGATTGGCAGCTTAACGTTCCAGGATACAGATGTTTCAGGTGGGATACAGGGGGATGTAAAAGGGATGGGGTAATTGCACTGCCTGTTAAGGAGAGTAAGACCATCAGACCATAAGTCATAGGAGCAGAATTAAGCGATTCAGCCCACCAAATCTGCCCTGCCATTCAATCATGGCTGATATTTTTCTGATACCCAGTCTCCTGCCTTTCCCCCATAACCCCTAATCCCTTTATTAATCAAGAACCTATCTATCCCTGTTTTAAAGACACGCAATGATCCGGCCTTCACAGACTTCTGCGGCAAAGAGTTCCACAGATTCACCACTCTCTGGCTGAAGAAATTCCACCTCATCTCTGTTTTAAATGGTCGTCCCATTAGCCTGAGGTTGTGCCCTCTGGTTCTAGTTTTTCCTTCTAGTGGAAACATCTTCTCCAAGTCCACTCTATCCAGGCCTCGCAGTATCCTTTAAGTTTCAATAACATCCCCCCTCATCCTTCTAAACTCCAGTGAGTACAATCCCAAATCCTCAACCATTTCTCATACGACAAGCTCTTCATTCTGGGATCATTCTTACCTTTGGTCCCTTTCCAAGGCCAGCACATCCTTCCTTAGATATGGGGCCCAAAACAGCTCACAATACTCCAAATGGGGTCTGACCAGAGCCTTTGGCAACCTTAGAAGTACATCCCTGCTCTTGTATTCTAGCCCTCTCGACATGAATGCTAACATTGCATTTGCCTTCCTAACTGCTGACTGAACCCGCACATTAATCTTAAGAGACTTTTCAACAATGACTCCCAAGTCCCAATATCACACCTGTACTGTGGGAGGACACCTCGGAGGGCTCACACAGTGAGGCAATATAGCTAGAGCTTAGGAATAGGAATGGTGTAGTCACAATGTTGAGGGTTTACTATACGCCTTCCAATAGCTAGTGTGAGGTAGAGGAATTGATATGTAAGTGGATTTTGGCAAGGTGTAAAAGTAACAAGGATGTTGCGGCAGGAGATTTTAACTTCTCTTATATTGACTGGGACTCACTTAGTGCTAGGGGCGTGGATGAGGCTGAGGGCTTCTGAAACAGTATGTAGACAGTCCAACAAGGGAAGGGGCTGTACTGGATCTAGTATTGGGGAATGAGCCCAGCCAGGTGGTCGATGTTTTAGTAGGGGACCAGTTCGGGAACAGTGACCGCAATTCAGTAAGTTTTAAGATGGATAAAGATAAGTATAGTCTTCAAGTGAAGGTGCTAAATTGGGGGAGGCTAATTAGAATAATATACAGGAACTGAAGAATTTAGATTGGGGCAGATCTTTGAGGGCAAAACAACATGTGGGAGGCTTTCAAGTGTAAGTTGATAAGAATTCAGGACCAGCACATTCCTGTAAGGATGAAAGATAAGTATGGCAAGTTTTGGGAACCTTGGATAATGAGAGATATCGTGAGCCTAGTTACAGAGAAAAAGAAAGAATTTGCTAAAGCTGAAAGGCTGGGAACACACTTGGAATACAAGGAAAGTAGAAAGAAACTTAAGCAAGGTGTAAGGAGGGCTAAAAGGGGTCACGAGAAAGACCAGCAGGATAAAGGAAAATCCCAAGGCTTTTATACGTATGTTAAGAGAGGATTGGCCCACTCAATGACAGGGGAGGGAATCTATGTGTGGAGCCAGAGGAAATGGGGGAATGGAAATGAGTACTTTGCTTCAGGATTCACCAAAGAGAAGGACTTGGTGGATGATGAGTCTGGGAAAGGACGTGTAGATAGTTTGAGTCACGTTGAGAACAAAAAGGATGAGGTACTGGGGTACTGGAGTTGAGGGGATTGAGCTATGAGGAGAGGCTGAATAAACTAGGCTTGTACTCGTTAGAGTTTAGAAGAATGAGGGGAGATCTCATTGAGACGTATAAGATGATGAATGGGATGGATAGGATAGAGGTGGAGAGACTCTTCCCGCTCAAAAAAGACAGTAGGACTAGGGGGCACAGCCTCAAGATAAAGGGGAGGCGGTTTAGAACGGAGTTGAGGAGGAACTTCTTCACTCAAAGGGTGGTGAATCTCTGGAATTCTCTGCCCGTTGAAGTGGTGGAGGCTGCCTCACTAAATATTTTTAAGAAGCGGGTTGATGGGTTCTTGATAAGAGAGGGGATTAAGGGTTATGGGGAGAGGGCGGGAAAGTGGAACTGAGCCACAACAGATCAGCCATGATCTTATTGAATGGCGGGGCAGGCTCGAAGGGCTAGATGGCCTACTCCTGCTCCTATTTCTTATGTTCTTATGTTCTTGAGAAACATCAAGGTAGACAAGTCTCCAGGGCCTGATGGGATATACCACAGAATACTGAGACAGGCAAGAGAGGAAATTGCTGGGGCCTTGAGAGGAATCTTTGTATCCTTACTGGCTACAGGGTTGGTCACAGTATAAAGTCTCACAATACCAGGTTATGCCCTGTTTGTGATCAGGACTCTCCACTCACCTGACGAAGGAACAGCGTTCCGAAAACTAGTGGCATTTACTACCAAATAAACCTGTTGGACTTTAACCTGGTGTTGTGAGGCTTCTTAATGTGTTTACCCCAGTCCAATACTGGCATCTCCACACCATGACTACAGAGGTGATCCCAGAGGATTGGCGAATAGCCAATGTTGTTCCTTTGTTAAAGAAGGGTAGCAAGAATAATCCAGGTAATTACAGGCCAGTGAGCCTTACATCAGTGGTAGGGAAATTATTGGACAGCATTCTTTGAGACAGAATTTACTCCCACTGGGGAATAAGTGACTGTATTAGTGAGAGGCAGCATGGGTTTAGGGGAGGTAGTGTCTCACTTGCTTGATCGAGTTTTTCAAGGAAGAGACGAAGATGATCGATGAGGATAGGGCACTGGATGTTGCCTACATGGACTTCAGTAAGGCCTTTGACGGGGTGGGGGTGGGGGGGGTCTTTCAGGTCAAAGGCCTTTGACAAGGTCCCTCATGGCAGACTGGTGCAGAAGGTGAAGTTGCATAGGATCAGAGGTGAGCTGGCAAGGTGGATACAGAACGAACTTGATCTTAGAAGACAGATGGTAGCATCAGAAGGGTGAGTTTCTGAATGGAGGGTTGTGAGAGCGGCATTCTTCAGGGATCAGTGCTGGGACCTTTGCTGTTTGTAATATATATAAATGATTTTGAGGAAAATGTAACTGGTTTGAATAGTAAGTTTGTGGAAAACACTAAGATTGGTGGAATTGCGGACAGCGATGAGGACATTCAGAGAATACAGCAGAATATAGATTAGTTGCAGACATGAACAGAGAGATGGTAGATGGAGTTTAATCCGGAGAAACGTGAGGTAATGCATTTTTAAAGGTCTAATACAGATCGGAAATATACAGTAAATGGCAGAACCCTTAAGAGTATTGATAGGCACAGGGATCTGGGTGTACAGGTACACAGGTCACTGAAAATGGCAAATGCAGGTGGACAAGGTAGTCAAGAAGGCATACAGCATGCTTGCCTTCATCAGCAAGGCATTGAGTTTAAAAATTGGCAAGTCGTTTTGCAGCTTCAAACAACCTTGGTTTGGCCGCAGTTGGAATATAGTGTTCAATTCTGGTCGCCACACCACCAGAAGGATGTGGACAGGGCACAGAAAAGATTTAACAGGATAGAGGGCCTGGTATGGAGGGCATTAGCTATGAGGAGAGGTTGGAGAAACTTGGTTTGTTCTCACTGGAACGACGGAGGTTGAGGGGAGACCTGATAGAAGTCTACAAGGTTATGAGGGGCATGGACAGAGTGGATAGTCAGAAGCTTTTTCCCGGGGGGAAGAGTCTATTACCACGGGACACAGGTTTAAGGAAGCAGATACGATAGTGAGTTTTAAGGGACTTCTTGACAAATACATTAATAGGATGGGAATAGAGGGATATGGTCCCTCTTTGCTACAGAAGGTCGGGGTGCATGGAGTTGGGGGTAAGGTGTTAGCGTGGATAGAGGATTGGCTGTCTAATAGGAAGCAGAGAGTTGGTATCAATGGGTGCTATTCTGGTTGGCGGTTGGTGGCTAGTGGAGAGCCGCAGGGATCGGTGCTGGGGCCTCAACTGTTCACCATTTACATAGATGATCTGGAGGAGGGGGCTGAGTGTAGGGTTACAAAATTTGTTGATGACACAAAGATGAGTGGAAAAGCAAATTGCGTGGAGGGTGTGGCAACTCTGCAGAGAGATCTGGATAGGCTGAGCGATTGGGCGAGGACCTGGCAGATGGAGTATAATGTTAGCAATTGTGAGGTTATCCACTTTGGCAGAAATAATAGTAGGAGGGATTATTATTTAAAAGGCAAAAAGCTGCAGCATGCTACGGTGCAGAGGGACCTGGGGGTCCTTGTGCACGAGTCGCAAAAACCCAGTCTGCAGGTGCAGCAGGTGATCAAGAAGGCGAATGGAATGTTGGCCTTTATAGCGAGGGGGATAGAATATAAAAGCAGGGAGGTCTTGCTGCAACTGTACAGGGTACTGGTGAGGCCGCAACTGGAGTACTGCGTGTAGTTTTGGCCGCCGCACTTGCAGTAGGATATATTGGCCTTGGAGGGAGTGCAGAGGAGGTTCACTAGGCTGATACCAGAGATGAGGGGGTTGGCCTATGAAGAGAGACGAAATAGACTGGGTCTGTACTCGTTGGAGTTTAGAAGGCTGAGGGGGGATCTTATAGAGATGTATAAGATAATGAAGGGGATAGATAGGGTAGAGGTAGAGAGATTCTTCCTGCTTAGAAAGGATAGCAGGACTAGAGGACACAGCCTCAAGATAAGGGAGGGGCAGTTTAGATCAGAGTTGAGGAGGAACTTCTTCACTCAAAGGGTGGTGAATCTCTGGAATTCTCTGCCCGTTGAAGTGGTGGAGGCTACCTCGCTAAATATATTTAAGTCACGGGTAGATAGGTTTCTGACAGACAGGGGAATTAAGGGTTATGGGGAGAAAGCGGGTAAATGGAACTGATCCACTTCAGATCAGCCATGATCTCATTGAATGGGGGGACAGGCTCGAGGGGCTAGATGGCCTACTCCTGCTCCTATTCCTTATGTTCTTATGGTCCCCGGGAGGGTGGGAGGTTTTAGTTCAGTCGGGCAGCATGGTTGGTGCAGGCTTGGAGGGCTTGTTCCTGTGCTGTAATTTTCTTTTTTCTTTGACTGTCACCAACTTTACAGATGTATCATTGAAAGCAATTTTTCTGGTTATAATACAGATTGGTATGGCTCCTGCTCTGTCCAAAGACACAAAAAATTACAAAGAGATGTGAATGAAGCCCAGTCTATACAAATACAAATGCTCACGTAATGTTGGAGCTTAGTCCTTTGGGTGGAGAATTGAAACTCTGACTTAAGAACATAAGAACTAGGAGCAGGAGTAGGCCATCTGGCCCCTTGAGCCTGCTCTGCCATTCAATAAGATCATGGCTGATCTTTTTGTGGACTCAGCTTCTGAATCACACCTGAAGTAAAACATACCATGCTTACCACAGCCAAATTCAAATGATCCAGGCAGACTTCATAAAACACTTTGGAGTTTCTGACCTGAATTATAACAATTGGGAGTTCATCCAGGATTAAAATCTATGTTTCTTGATTTTTTGGGGGAATATTGAACTCAGAGATAGTGAGTGTGAAGCATAATGGTGTTTTTTTTCAGGTGTTGTATTCAGGTTTAAATAGGGAGTGTCTTGATTTGATTTAGTATTGCCATATGTATTAGTATGCAGTGAAAAGTACTGTTTCTTGCACGCTATACAGGCAAAGCATACCATTCATAGAGAAGGAAACCAGAGATGCAGTGGTAGCACAGTGGTTAGCACTGCTGCCTCAGGTCACCAGGGACCTGGGTTCGATTCCCTGTTTGGGTCATAAGAACATAAAAACTAGGAGCAAGAGTAGGCCATCTGGCCCCTCGAGCCTGCTCCACCATTCAATAAGATCATGGCTGACCTTTTTGTGAATTCAGCTCCACTTACCCGCCCACTCACCACAACCCTTAACTCCTTTACTGTTCAAAAATGTGACTATCCTTGCCTTAAAAACATTCAATGTGTTAGTCTCAACTGCTTCACTGGGTAGGGAATTCTACAGGTTCACAGCCCTTTGTGTGAAGAAGTTCCTCCTCAACTCAGTCCTAAATCTGCTTCCCCTTATTTTGAGGCTGTGCCCCCTAGTTCTAGTTTCATCCACCAGTGGAAACAACCTCCCTGCTTCTATCTTCTATTCCCTTCATAATCTTACATGTTTCTATAAGATCTCCTCTCATTCTGCTCAGTCTACTCAGTCTCTCCTCATAAGTCAACCTCTCAACTCTGAAATCAACCTAGTGAATCTCCTCTGTACCCTCTCCAGTGCCAGTATATCCTTTCTCAAGTAAGGAGACCAAAACTGTACACAGTACTCCAGGTGTGGCCTCACCAGCACCTTATACAGCTGTAACATAACCTCACTGTTTTTAAACTCCATCCCTCCAGCAATGAAGGACAAAATTCCATTTGCCTTCTTAATTACTTGCTGCACCTGCAAGCCAACTCCTTGAGATTCCTGCACAAGATCCCTCTGCACAGCAGCATGCTGCAATTTTTTACCATTTAAATAATAGTCCATTTTGCTGTTATTCCTACCAAAATGGATGACCTCACATTTACTAACATTGTACTCCATCTACCAGACCCTCGCCCACTCAATTAGACTACCTATATCCCTTTGCAGACTTTCAGCATCCTCTGTTCACTGTCTGTGTGGAGTTTGCACGTTCTCCCCATGTCTGCGTGCGTTTCCTCCGGGTGCTCCAGTTTCCTCCCACAGTCCAAAGATGTGTGAGTTAGAACATTAGAACATAAGAAATAGGAGCAGGAGTAGGCCATCTAGCCCTTCGAGCCTGCCCTGCCATTCAGTAAGATCATGGCTGATCTGAAGTGGATTAGGTGGACTGGCCATGGTAAATTGCCCCTTACTGGCAGGGGGACTAGCTAGGGTAAGTACATGGGGTTATGGGGCTAGGGCCTGAGTGCAATAATAGTCAGTGCAGATTCAATAGGTTGAATGACCTCCTTCTGCACTGTAGGATTCTATGATTCTATGTAGTGTTACAGTCATAGCTAGGGTGTAGACAAAGGTCAATTTAATGCTAGGTAGGTCCATTCAAAAGTCTAATGGCAGCAGTGAAGAAGCTATTCTTGAGTCAGTTGGTGCGTGACCTCACACTTTTGCATCTTTTCCTCGGTGGAAGAAGGTGGGAGAGAGAATGTCCGGGATGTGTCCGGCCCTTAATTATGTGGCTGCTTTTATGAGGCAGTGAGAAGTGTAGTCAAGTTATAGAGGTCATAAGTCATAGAGGTTTATAGCATGGAAACAGGCCCTTTGGCCCAACTTGTCCATGCTGCCTTTTTTTTTAAAACCCCTGAGCTAATCCCAATTGCCCCTATTTGGCCCATATCCCTCAATACCCATTGTACCCATGTAACTATCTAAATGAAACGGATGGGAGGCTGGTTTGTGTGATGGACTGGGCTTCATTCACAACTCTTCGTAGTTTATTTGTGGTTTTGGTCAGAGCAGGAGCCATACCAAGCTGTGATACAACGTCCTGAGAAAATACAGGTGTTGGTGGGCTTTCTTAACGGCATGGAAAAACCAAGACAGGTTGTTGGTCATCTGGACACCTAAAAATCTGAAGCTCTCAACTATTTCCACTTTGTCGCCATTGATATCGATAGGGGCATCACAGAATACTACAGTGCAGAAGAGGCCCTTCGGTCCATTGAGTCCAGACTGATGCGTGAAAGGCCCTGACCTGCCCACCTAATTCTACTTGCCAGCATTTGGCCCATAACCTTGAATGTTATGGCGTGTCAAGTGCTCATCCAAATATTTTTTCAAGGATGTGAGGCGTCCCGCCTCCACCACCGTCCCAAACAGTGCATTCCAGACTGTCACCACCCTCTGGATAAAAACATTTTTCCTCAAATCCCCCATTTCCCACCCATCACTTTAAACTTTCGTCCCCTCGTAACTGACCCTTCAACAAAGGGGAACAGCTGCTCCTTATCCGCCCTGTCCATGACCCTCATAATCTTGAACACCTCAATGAGGTTGGGGTGACACGGTGGCATTGTGGCTAGCACTGCTGCCTCACAGCACCAGGGACCCGGGTTCAACTCTGGCCTTGGGTCACTGTCTGGGTGAAGTTTGTACATTCTCCCCATGTCTGTGTGGGTTTGCTCCGGGTGCTCCAGTTTCCTCCCACAGTCCAGAGATGTGCGGGTTAGATGGATTGGCCGTGCTAAATTCTCCCTAGTGCCAGGGCATTAGCAAGGTAAACATAAGGGTTTATGGGAGTGAAGCCCAGATGGGATTGTGGTCAGTGTGGACTTGATGGGCCAAATGGCCACCTTCTACACTGTAGGGATTCTATGATTCAAGGTCGCCCCTCAGTCTTCTTTGCCTCAGGGAAAACAACCTAAGCCTGTCCAATCTCTCTTTATAATCTAAATGTTCTATCCCAGGCAACATCCTGGTGAATCTCCTGTGTACTCCCTCCAATGTGTTCACATCCTTCCTATAACATGGCGACCAGAACACCACACAGTACTCCAGCTGTGGCCTCACCAAAGTTCTTTACAACTCCATCATGATTTCTCTGCTTTTGTAATCTTTATCCTGATTGATAATGGCGAGTGTGCCATAAGCCTTTTTCATCATCCTACTAACCTGCCTTTCCACCTTCAGAGATCTATGGACAAACGCGCCAAAGTTCCTTTGCTCTTTGGAACTTCCCAGTGTCAGACCTTGTCAATTACTTCTTCCAAAGTGCATCACCTCACACTTTTCAAGGTTAAATTCCATCTGCCACTTATCCGCCCATCTGATCATCTCGCCTACACCTTCCTGTAACCCAAGACACTCAATCTCACTGTTAACCACTCGGCCAATTTTTGTGTCATCGGCAAACTTAGCCTACCTCTCACATAGTCATCTATATAATTTATATAAACGACAAACAATTCCTGTGGTACGCCACTGGTCACTGGCCTCCAGTCACTAAAGCAGCTAACTGTCATCACCCTCTGTCTCCTCCCGCTAAGCCAAGTATGAATCCACCTTGTCAGATCATTCTGTATCCCATGTGCATTAACCTTCTTAATAAGTCTCCCATGTGGGACTTTGTCAAAGGCTTTGCTGAAATCCATGTAAACTACATCTGCCGCACTACCCTCATCCACACACTTTGTTACACGCTCAGAAAACTCAATCAAATTTGTTAGGCATGACGTCCCACTGACAAAACCATGCTGACTACTCCTGATCAAACCCTGCCTCTCCAAATAGAGAGAGATTCTCTCCTTCAGAATCTTCTCTAATAGTTTCTTAACCACAGACATGAAACTCATTGTTCGGTAGTTTCCTGGCTTATCTCTACAACCATTCTTAAACAGTGGGACCACACTAGCTGTTCTCCAGTCCTCTGGCACCTTCCCAGGAGTCAGGCAGAAATTAAAAATTTGGGACAGAGCCCCTGCAGTTTCCTCCCTTGCCTCCCATGAGACCATAAGACACAGGAGCAAAATTAGGCCACTCGACCCATCAAGTCTGCTGCGCCATTCGATCATGATACTTACTGGTACTTACCTCATCCCTATTCTCCTACCTTTTCCCCATAACTCTTGATCCCCTTATTAATCAAGAACCTATCTATCACTGTCTTAAAGACACTCAATGACCTGGCTTCCACAGTCTTCTGCGGTAAAGAGTTCCACAGATCAGCTACTCTGGCTAAAGAAATTCCTTCTCATCTCTGTTTTAAAGGATCATTCCTTTAGTCTGAGGTTGTACCCTCTGGTTCCAGTTTTTCCTAATAGTGGAAACATGCTTTCCACATCCACTCTATCTCGGCCTTTCAGTATCCTGTAAGTTTTGATAGGATCCCCTCCTCATCCTTCTAAACTCCAATGAGCACAGACTCAGAGTCCTCAACCATTCTTCATGCGACAAGTTCTTCATTCCAAGGACCATTCTTATGAACCTCCTCTGGAAGCTTTCTAAGGCCAGCAGATCTTTCCTTAGACAGACTGTTCACAATACGCCAAATGGGATCTGACCAGACCCTTATACAGCCTCAGAAGTACATCCCTGCTCTTGTATTCCAGCCCTCTCAACATGAATGCTAATATTGCATTTGCCTTCCTAACTGCTGACTGAACCTGCACATTAACCTTAAGAGAATATTGAACAAGGGCTCCCAAGACCATTTGTGTTTCTGATCTCCTAAGCACTTCCCCATTTACAAAATAGTTTATGCCTCCATTCTTTCCAAAGTTCATAATCTCATACTTTTCCACGCTTTGTTCCATCTGCCACTGCTTTTCCTCCCACAACAGCCTGGGACACAATTCATCTGGACCTGGAGGTCTATCCACTTTTAAGTCTGCCAATATCTCTAAGACTTTGTCACTCCGTGATCATTTTCTCTAGAACCTCACAGTCTCTCTCCGAGTTCCATAACTACCTCCTCATTCTCGTGGGTGAAGACAGATGTGAACTATTCATTTAACACCCTACCAACATCCTCTGCCTCCATCATCAGATTTCCTCCTTGGTCCCTAATGGGCGCTACTCTTTCTCTAGTTATCTTCTTCTCATTGATATACTTATAGAATATCTTAGGACTTCCCCTACTTTTTACCAGCCAGAGCTTTCTCATATAGCCTCTTTGCTCTCCTAATTGATTTCTTAAACTCCATTCCGCACTTCCTGTGCTCCACTAATGCTTCTGCAAACTTACTCCTCTACACTTGTTAAAAGTCTCTCTTTTCCTTCTCATTGTATTCGACACATTCCTGTAAGGATGAAGGATAAGTATGGCAAATTTTGGGAACCTTGGATAATGAGAGATATTATGAACATAGTCAAAGAGGAAAAAGGAAGCATTTGTCAAAGCTAGGAGGCTGGGAACACACAAAGCAAGTGTAGAATATAAGGAAAGTGGAAAGAAACTTAAGCGAGGAGTAAGAAGAGCTAAAATCGGTCATGAAAAAGCATTGGCCAGCAGGATGAAGGAAAATCCCAAGGCTTTTTAAAACATATATAAAGAGCAAGAGGGTAGCCAGGGAGAGGGTTGGCCCACTCAAGAACAAGGGAGGGAATCTATGTGTGGAGCCAGAGGAAATGGGTGAGGTATTAAATGAGTACTTTGCGTCAGTATTCACCAGAGAAGGACTTGGTGGACGATGAGTCTGGGAAAGGACGTGTAGATAGTTCGAGTCGTGTTGAGATCAGAAACGAGAAGGTATTGGGGTTCTTGAGAAATATCAAGGTAAACAAGTCTCTAGGGCCAGATGGGATATACCCCAGAATACTGAGAGAGGCAAGAGAAGAAATTGCTGGGGCCTTGAGAGAAATCTTTGTATCCCCACTGGCTACAGGGGAGATCACAGTAAAAAGTCTGATAACACCAGGTTTAAGTCCAACCGATTTATCCGATAGTAAACTCACGAGCTTTCGGGGTTTGTTCTCCATTCACCTGAAGAAGGGGCAAACCCTGAAAGCTTGTGAGTTTACTATCAAATAAATCGGTTGGACTTAAACCTGGTGTTGTCTGACTTTTTACTGTGTTTACCCCAGTCCAACGCCAGCACATCCACATCATGACTACAGGGGAGATCCCAGAGGATTGGAGAATAGCCAATGTTGTTCCTTTGTTTAAGAAGGGTAGCAAGAATAATCCAGGTAATTACAGCCAGTGAGCCTGACATCAGTGGTAGGGAAATTATTGGAGAGGATTCTTCGAGACAGGATTTTTTTCCACTTGGAAATAAGTGGATGTATTAATGAGAGGCAACATGGTTTTGTGAAGGGGAGGCCGTGTCTCACTTGCTTGATCGAGTTTTTTGAGGAAGTGATGAAGATGTTTGATGAGGGTGGGGCAGTTGATGTTAGAACATAGAACATAGAACATAGAACACTACAGCACAAACAGGCCCTTCGGCCCACAAGTTGCGCCAATCACATCACCTACCAACCTACAGACCTATCTATAACCCTCAATCTCAGCAAACCCCATATACTCATCCAGAAGTCTTTTAAAAGACCCCAGCGAGTTCGCCTCCACCACCACTGACGGCAGCCGATTCCATTCACTCACCACCCTCTGAGTGAAAAACTTACCCCTAACATCACTTCTGAACCTCCCTCCCCGCACCTTAAATCTGTGTCCTCTCGTAGCGACCATTTCAACCCGGGGAAATAGCCTCTGAGAGTCCACCCTATCCATTCCTCTCAACATTTTGTAAACTTCTATCAGGTCGCCTCTCAACCTTCGTCTCTCCAGGGAAAAGAGTCCCAGCTCCCTCAACCTAACTTCATAAGGCATGCCTCCCAGTCCAGGCAACATCCTTGTAAATCTCCTCTGCACCCTTTCAATAGCTTCTACATCTTTCCTATAGTGAGGCGACCAGAACTGCGCACAATACTCCAAATGAGGCCTGACAAGGGTCTTATAAAGTTCCAGCATTACCTCCCGACTCCTAAACTCAATCCCTCGATTAATGAAGGCCAGTACACCATACGCCTTCTTGACCACCTCCTCCACCTGCGAGGCCGATTTAAGAGTCCTGTGGACCCGGACCCCAAGATCCTTCTGCTCCTCAACACTACTCAGACTTCTGCCCTTGATAGTGTACTCGTTCATCCCGTTGGTTCTGCCAAAATGGACGACTACACATTTATCCGCGTTGAAGTCCATCTGCCACTTCTCCGCCCAGTCCTGCATCCTATCTATGTCCTGCTGCAACTTTTGCCATCCTTCCAGATCATCCACAACACCACCGACCTTCGTGTCATCAGCGAACTTACTTACCCATCCCTCCACTTCCTCATCCAGGTCATTTATGAAAATGACAAACAACAAGGGTCCCAGAACAGATCCTTGAGGCACTCCGCTGGTGACTGACCTCCATTCAGAAAAAGCCCCATCCACAACCACTCTCTGCCTTCTGCAGGCAAGCCAGTTCTGGATCCACAAAGCCAAAGGCCCTTGGATCCCATGCCCTCTCACCTTCTCAAGAAGTTATCTACATGAACTTCAATAAGGCCTTTGACAAGGTCCCTTATGGCAGACTGGTGCAAAAGGTGAAGTTGCATGGGATCAGAGGTGAGTTGGCAAGGTGAATACAAAACTGGCTCGGTCAAAGAAGACAGAAGCTAGCAGTGGACGGGTGCATTTCTGAATGGAGGACAGTGACAAGTGGTGTTCCTCAGGGATCAGTGCTGGGACCTTTGCTGTTTGTAATATATATAAATGATTTGAGGAAAATGTAACTGGATTGATTAGTAAGTTTGCGGACGACACAAAGGTTGGTGGATTTGTGGATAGTGATGAGGACCATCAGAGGATACAGCAGGATTTGGATCAGTTGGAGACTTGGGCGGAGAGATGGCAGATGGAGTTTAATCCGGACAAATGTGAGGTAATGCATTTTGGAAGGCCTAACACAGATAGGAAATATACAGTAAATGGCAGAACCCTTAGGAGTATTGATAGGCAAAGGGATCTGGATGTACAGGTACACAGGGAACTGAAAGTGGCAATGCAGGTGGAGAAGATAGTCAAGAAGGCATACGGCATGCTTGCCTTCATCAGCCAGGGTAATAAGCTGAAAAACTGACAAGTCATGTTGCAGCTTTATAGAACCTTAGTGAGGCCACACTTGGAATACAGTGTTCAATTCTGGTCACCACACAACCAGAAGGATGTGGAGGCTTTGGAGAGGGTACAGAAAAGATTTACCAGGATGTTGCCTGGTATGGAGGACATTAGCTATGAGGGTCAGGAATGGTTGTTGCAGGTTCCAGGGTTTAGATGTTTCAGTCAGAGCAGAGAAGCTGGTAGAAGAGGGGGAGACGTGGCATTGTTAGTCAAGGACTGTATTACGGTGGCAGAAAGGACATTTGATGTGGACTCGTCTATTGAGGCAGTATGGGCTGAGATTAGAAACAGGAACATAAGAACATAAGAAATAGGAGCAGGAGTAGGCCATCTAGCCCCTCGAGCCTGCCCCGCCATTCAATAAGATTATGGCTGATCTGAAGTGGATCAGTTCCACATTCCCGCCCTCTCCCCATAACCCTTAATCCCCTTGCCTATCAAAAACCTATCAACCCGCGTCTTAAATATATTTAGCGAGGCAGCCTCCACCACTTCAACGGGCAGAGAATTCCAGAGATTCACCACCCTTTGAGTGAAGAAGTTCCTCCTCAACTCCGTTCTAAACCGCCCCCCCCCCTTTATCTTGAGGCTGTGCCCTCTAGTCCTACTGTCCTTTCTAAGTGGGAGGAGCCTCTCCACCTCTATCCTATCCATCCCATTCAACATCTTATACGTCTCAATGAGATCTCCCCTCATTCTTCTGAACTCTAACGAGTACAAGCCTAGTTTATTCAGCCTCTCCTCATAGCTCAACCCCCTCAACTCCGGGATAGCCTAGTAAACACAGGTGAGGTCCCAGAGGATTGGCGGATTGCAAATGTAGTACCGTTGTTTAAAAAGGGTCAGAGGGATAACCCAGGGAATTATAGGCCGGTGAGCTTGACTTCAGTTATAGGCAAGCTAATGGAGAGGATCCTCAAGGATAGGATGTATGAAAATCTGGAGCGCTGCAATCTGATCAGGGATACGCAGCATGGCTTCGTTACAGGGAGATCGTGCCTTACGAATCTAGTGGAATTTTTTGAAGAGGTGACTAAAACGGTTGACGAAGGACAAGCCGTTGATGTCGTCTATATGGATTTCAGTAAGGCGTTTGACAAGGTCCCTCATGGTAGGCTGATAGAAAAGGTGAAGGCTCATGGGATACAAGGCCAGGTATGTAGATGGGTGGAGAACTGGCTTGGGAGGAGGAGACAGCGAGTAGTAGTGGAAGGCTCCTTTTCCAATTGGAGGTCTGTCACCAGTGGTGTGCCGCAGGGCTCGGTACTAGGACCTCTTCTATTTGTGGTATATATTAATGACTTGGAAGAGGGGGTAGGTGGTGTGATCAGCAAATTTGCTGATGACACTAAGATGGTTGGATTGGCGGGTACTGAGGAGCAGTGCCTGACAATGCAACAGGACATAGACAGGCTGGTAGATTGGGCAGATAGATGGCAAATGGAATTTAATCCGGAGAAATGCGAGGTGATGCACTTTGGCCGGAATAATGTGGAGGGGAGTTATACGATAAAAGGTAGAACTATCCGGAGTATAGATACGCAGAGAGACCTGGGGGTGCAAGTGCACAAGTCCCTGAAGGTGTCGGTGCAGGTGCAGAATGTGATGAGGAAAGCATATGGTATGTTAGCCTTCATAGGAAGAGGTATAGAATATAAGAGTAGGAGTCTGATGTTGCAGTTGTATAGAACGTTTGTTAGGCCTCACTTGGAGTACTGCGTCCAGTTCTGGTCGCCGTACTACCGGAAGGATGTAGAGATCCTGGAGAGAGTGCAGAGGAGATTTACCAGGATGCTGCCTGGTATGGAAGGGCTGTCTTACGAGGAAAGATTGAACGAACTTGGGCTGTTTTCCCTTGAGAGACGTCGGCTGAGGGGGGATCTAATAGAGGTTTATAAGATTATGAAGGGGATAGATAGAGTAAATGGTGGTAAGCTTTTTCCGCTATTAGAAATGGATAGAACGAGGGGTCACGGGCTTAGGGTGAGGGGGGCTAGGTATAAGACAAATATTAGAGGGCAGTTTTTCACGCAAAGGGTAGTGGGGGTGTGGAATGCACTACCGAGTAAGGTGGTGGAAGCAGGCACGCTAGGGTTGTTTAAGAGTCACTTAGACAGCCACATGAGCGGGCTACATATAGGGGGATATAGTAGGCCTTACTAAACATTGTAGGCTTGGGATTACGTTTTTGCCTCAGGGATGTTACAGTCTTTGCCTGTTTAATAATGAATTTTTTTGTCTCCACAGGCATTTAAGTCCAGCAAGGGGCATGCATGCGGCAGGTTGTAGTGGGCTGCTCTTGGACATTGCTTCGGGAGTTGCCTATTGCTTCATGTCGTCGGTGTGCTTAAACTGGACCATCTCGAGGGCAACATGACAGCTCAGAGACTATCTCTGTTGCTGTGCGGACACATGGATTTGGGCCTGTGTCTGTGGGAGTTTGCACGTTCTCCCCGTGGTTGCGTGGGTTTCCTCCGGGTGCTCCGGTTTCCTCCCACATCCCAAAGATGTGCTTTTAGGCTGATTGATTGGGTACTAAATTGTCCCTCAATTGGACCTCCCTGATCCTCGCACATTAGGCTTAGACTAAAATCATGAATAGGTCACTGAGACAGTGGGACGGCGGTGCGGGCTCGTTGGGCCGAAGGGCCTGTTTCCCGTGCTGTGTTGTTCTTTGTTCTAAACCTCCTCTGCACTCCCTCCAAGGCCAAAATATCCTTGCGTAAGTGCAGCAACCAAAACTGCACACAGTACTCCAGCTGCGGCCTCACCAGTGCCCTATACAGCTGCAGCAAGACCTCCCTACTTTTATATTCAATCCCCCTCACTATGAAGGCCAGCATCCCATTCGCCTTCCTGACCACCTGCTGCACCTGCAGGCTGGGTTTTTGTGACTCATGCACAAGGACCCCGAGGTCCCTCTGCACCGTCGCATGCTGCAGTTTTTCGCCACTCAAGTAATAGTCCTTCCTACCATTATTCTTACCAAAGTGGACAACTTCACACTTGCCAACATTAAATTCCATTTGCCAGTTCCTGGCCCATTCGCCCAGCCTATCTAGATCCTTCTGCAGACTTTCCACACCCTCCGCACAATTTGCCGTTCCACCAACCTTGGTGTCATCAGCAAATTTCGACACCATACACTCGGTTCCCTCCTCCAGATCATCTATATAAATGGTAAATAGCTGAGGCCACAGCACCAACCCCTGGGGCACTCCACTAGTCACCAACCGCCAATCCGAATAGCACCCATTGACCCCCACTCTCTGCCTCCCATTTGACAGCCAATCCCCTATCCACGCTAACACCCTACCCCCAACTCCATGTCCCCTGACCTTCTGTAATAACCTCTTGTGCGGCACCTTAACAAACGCCTTCTGAAAATCAAGAAACACCACATCCATTGGCTCTCCTCTATCCACTGCCCTAGACACATCCTCATAGAACTCCAATAAATTCGTCAAAAACGAGAGGTCACTGTGCTGGGAGTTTTTTATAGGCCTCCAAAAAAGTTCCAGAGATGTAGAGGAAAGGATTGCAAAGATGATCCTGGATAGGAGTGAAAGTAACAGGGTAGTTGTTATGGTGGACTTTAACTTTACAAATATTGATTGGAAAAGCTATAGTTCAAGCACGTTAGAGGGGTCAGTTTTTGTCTGATGTGTACAGGAAGGTTTCCTGACACGGTATGTAGATAGGCCAACAAGAGGTGAGGCCACATTGGATTTGGTACTGGGTAATGAACCAGACCAGGTGTTAGACTTGGAGGTAGGTGAACACTTTGGTGATAGAGATCACAATTCGGTTACGTTTACCTTAGTGATGGAAAGGGATAGGCATATACTGAAGGGCAGAAGTTATAGCTGGGGGAAAGAAAATTATGAGGCGATCAGGCGAGATTTAGATAACATAGGTTGGAGTAGGAAACTGCAGGGGTTGGGAACAACTGAAATGTGAAGCTTATTCAAGGAGCAGCTACTGTGAGTCCTTGATAAATATGTACCTGTCAGGCAGGGAGGAAGTGGTCGAGCGAGGGAACCGTGATGTACTAAGGAAGTTGAATCTCTGGTGAAGAGGAAGAAGGAGGCTTATGTAAAGATGAGACGTGAAGGCTCAGTTAGGGCACTGGAGAGTTACAAATTTGCCAGGAAGTAGCTAAAGAGTTAAGAAGAGCTAGAAGAGGACATGAGAAGACTTTGGCAGGTAGGATCAAGGAGAACCCTAAAGCTTTCTATCGGTATGTCAAGAATAAAAGATTGATTAGGGCAAGATTAGGGCCAGTCACGCTCAGTAGTGGGAAGTTGTGCGTGGAGCCTGAAGAGATAGGAGAGACACTAAATGAATATTTTTCGTCAGTATTCACACAGGAAAAAGTCAATGTAGTTGAGGAGAATACTGAGAGACAGGCTTTTAGACTAGACAGGATTGAGGTACATAAGAAGGAGGTGTTAGCAATTCTTGAGAGTACGAAAATAGATAGGTCCCCTGGGCCGGATGGGATTTACCCTAGGATTCTCTGGAGTCTAGGGAGGAGATTGCAGAACCTTTGGCTTTGATCATTATGTTGTCATCGGCTACAGGTATAGTGCCGGAAGACTGGAGGATAGCAAATGTTGTCCCCTTGTTCAAGAAGGGGAGTAGAGACCATCTGGGAATTATAGACCAGTGAGCCTTACTTCTGCTGTGGGCAAAGTTTTGGAAAGGATGAAAAGAGATAGGGTTTATAATCATCTAGAGAGAAATAATTTGATTAGGGATAGTCAATACAGTTTTGTGAAGGGTAGGTCGTGCCTCACGAACCTTATTGAGTTCTTTGAGAAGGTGACCAAAGAGGTGGATAAGGGCAAAGCAGTTGATGTGGTGTATATGGATTTTAGCAAAGCATTTGAACACAGAACATAGAACATTACAGCGCAGTACAGGCCCTTCGGCCCTTGATGTTGCGCCGACCAGTGGAACCAATCTAATGACCCTCTAACCTAAACTATTCCAATGTTATCTATATGCCTATCCACTGACCATTTGAACGCCCTTAAAGTTGGCGAGTCCACAACTGCTGCAGGCAGGGCATTCCACGCCCTTACTACCCTCTGTCATCCATCCTATAATTACCACCCCTTAATTTAAAGCTATGTCCCCTTGTGTTAGCCATCACCATCCGAGGAAAAAGGCTCTCACTATCCACCCTATCTAACCCTCTGATCGTCTTGTATGCCTCAGTTAGGTCACCTCTTAACCTTCTTCTCTCTAACGAAAATAACCTCAACTCCCTCAGCCTTTCCTCATAAGACCTTCCCACCATACCAGGCAACATCCTGGTAAACCTCCTCTGCACCCTTCCCAATGCCTCCACATCTTTCTTATAATGCGGCGACCAGAACTGTACACAATACTCCAAGTGCGGCCGCACCAGAGTTTTGTACAGTTGCAACATGACCTCACGGCTCCGAAATTCGATCCCTCTATCAATAAAAGCTAACACACCGTATGCCTTCTTAACAACCTTATCAACCTGGGTGCCAACTTTCAGGGATCTATGCACATGTACACCAAGATCTCTCTGCTCGTCGACACTTCCAAGAGTCCTTCCATTAGCCCTATATTCTGTACTCCTGTTACTCTTAACAAAGTGAATCACCTCACACTTTTCCGTATTAAAACTCCATCTGCCACCTCTCAGCCCAGCTCTGCAGCTTATCTATGTCCCTCTGCAAACTGTAACATCCATCCTCACTGTCTACTACTCCTCCGACTTTGGTGTCGTCAGCAAATTTACTAACCCATCCTTCTACACCCTCATCTAAGTCATTTATAAAAATGACAAACAGCAGTGGCCTCAGAACAGATCCCTGAGGTACACCACTTGTAACTGAACTCCAGGTTGAATATTTCCCATCAACCACCACCCTCTGTCTTCTATCAGCTAGCCAATTCCTGATCCAAACTGCTAAATCACCCTCAATCCCATGCATCTGCATTTTCTGCAATAGCCTACCATGGGGAACCTTATCAAACTCTTTACTAAAATCCATATACACCACGTCAACTGCCTTACCCTTATCCACCTCTTTGGTCACCTTTTCAAAAAACTCGATAAGGTTTGTGGGGCACGACCTACCCTTCACAAAACCGTGTTGACTATCCCTAATCTATTTATTTCTCTCTATGACCTAGGTGAGGGTGTAGAAGGATGGGTTAGTAAATTTGCTGACGACACTAAAGTCAGAGGAGTTGTAGACAGTGAGGATGGATGTTACAGTTTGCAGAGGGACATAGATAAGCTGCAGAGCTGGGCTGAGAGGTGGCAGATGGAGTTTAATACGGAAAAGTGTGAGGTGATTCACTTTGGTAAGAGTAACAGGAGTACAGAATATAGGGCTAATGGAAGGACTCTTGGTAGTGTCGACGAGCAGAGAGATCTTGGGGTACATGTGCATAGATCCCTGAAAGTTGGCACCCAGGTTGATAAGGTTGTTAAGAAGGCGTACGGTGTGTTAGCTTTTATTGGCAGAGGGATTGAATTTCGGAGCCGTGAGATTATGTTACAACTGTACAAAACTCTGGTGCGGCCGCACTTGGAGTATTGCGTACAGTTCTGGTCGCCGCATTATAAGAAGGATGTGGAGGCATTGGAAAGGGTGTAGAGGAGATTTACCAGGATGTTGCCTGGTATGGTGGGAAGGTCTTATGAGGAAATGCTGAGGGAGTTGAGGTTATTTTCGTTAGAGAGAAGAAGGTTACAAGGTGACCTAATTGAGGCATACAAGATGACCAGAGGGTTAGATAGGGTGGATAGTGAAAGCCTTTGAGTTGAGGGGGTTGAGCTATGAGGAGAGGCTGAATAAACTAGGCTTGTACTCGTTAGAGTTTAGAAGGATGAGGGGAGATCTCATTGAGACATACAAGATGATGAATGGGATGGATAGGATAGAGGTGGAGAGGCTCTTCCCGCTCAGAAAGGACAGTAGGACTAGAGGGCACAGCCTCAAGATAAGGGGTGGGCAGTTTAGAACGGAGTTGAGGAGGAACTTCTTCACTCAAAGGGTGCTGAATCTCTGGAATTCTCTGCCCGTTGAAGTGGTGGAGGCTGCCTCGCTAAATATATTCAAGATGCGGGTAGATAGGTTTTTGATAGACAAGGGGATTAAGGGTTATGGGGAGAAGGTGGGAAAGTGGAACTGAGCCACTTCAGATCAGCCATGATCTTATTGAATGGCGGGGCAGGCTCGAAGGGCTCGATGGCCTACTCCTGCTCCTATTTCTTATGTTCTCATGTTCTTTTTCCTCGGATGGTGATGGCTAACACATAGCGGAGAAGTGTGAGGTAATCCATTTCGGTAGGAATAACAGATGTGTTGAGTATAGGGCTAACGGGAGGACTTTGAATAGAGTGGAGGAGCAGAGGGATCTAGGTGTATGTGTACATAGATCCCTGAAAGTTGGGAATCAAGTAGATAAGGTTGTTAAGAAGGCGTACGGTGTCTTGGCGTTTATTGGTAGGGGGATTGAATTTAGGAGTCGCAGCGTCATGTTGCAACTGTACACAACTCTGGTGCGGCCGCACTTGGAGTACTGTGTGCAGTTCTGGTCCCCACATTACAGGAAGGATGTGGAGGCTTTGGAGAGGGTGCAGAGGAGGTTTACCAGGATGTTGCCTGGTATGCAGGGGAGGTCCTATGAGGAGAGACTGAGGGATTTGGGGTTGTTTTCACTGGAAAGAAGGCGGCTAAGAGGGGATCTTATAGAAACATATAAGATGATTAGAAGTTTAGATAGGGTGGATGGTGATAGCCTGTTTCCTCGGATGGAGAAAGCTAGCACGAGGGGGCATGGCTTTAAATTAAGGGGGGGTAGTTATAGGACGGATGTCAGGGGCAGGTTCTTTACCCAGAGGGTGGTGAGGGACTGGAATGCCCTGCCTGCTGCAGTTGTAAATGCGCCTAGTTTGGGGGCGTTTAAGAGATTGGTGGATAGGTTTATGGACGAAAAGGGATTGGTTTAGATTAGTGGGTCAATGTTTTTTTTTTAAAAATAAGACTGGTCGGCGCAACATTGTGGGCCGAAGGGCCTGTTCCGCGCTGTAATGTTCTATGTTCTATGTAGGTTCTTTACTCAGAGAGTAGTAAGAACCTGGAATGCCTTGCCTGCAGCAGTTGTGGACTCGCCAACTTTAAGGGCATTCAAATGGTCATTGGATAGGCATATGGATAATATTGGAATAGTTTAGGTTAGAGGGTCATTAGATTGGTTCCACTGGTCAGCACAACATCGAGGGCCGAAGGGCCTGTACTGCGATGTAATGTTCTATGTTCTATGAGAGGTTGGAGAAACTTGGTTTGTTCTCACTGTAGCGAAGGAGGTTGAAGGGAGACCTGATAGAAGTCTACAAGATTATGATAGGCATGGACAGAGTGGATAGACAGAAGCACTTTCCCAGGGTGGAAGAGTCAATTACTAGGGGGCATAGATATTTGGTGCGAGGGGCAAGATTTAAAGGAGATGTGTGAGGCAGATTGTTTTACACAGAGACTGGCATTCATTGCCAGAGGAGGTAATGGAAGCGGATACGATAGTGACTTTTAAGGGATGTCTTGACAAGTACCTGAATGAGATTTGAATAGAGGGATATGATCCCTGGAAGCAAAGGGGGTTTTAGTTAAGTCAGGCAACATGGTCGGTGCAGGCTTGGAGGGCCGAAGGGCCTGTTCCTGTGCTGTAATTTTCTTTGTTCTTCGAATGTCTCCGGTCATCCAGGGTTCTCTGTGTTTGTTACATCTTCCTAGTACCTCACAGGAAACATGTTGGGCCTGTATCCTCCCTGCTTCATCTTTGAACGCCCCCCCGCTCCCATTTTTCTTCTGTAGATTTCCCCACAAGTAATTCGTTCCAGTCCACCTTGGTCAGATTCTGCCTAATTTTGTTAAAATTTACCCTCCCCAATCCAAAACCTCTTCCTGCAACTTGTTCATTTCTTTGTCCATAATAAATTTGAATTGAACTATATTGTGGTCGCTATTACCCAAATGCTACCACATTCGCCATCCTCCAATCCGCAGGGACCTTACCTGTGTCCAATGAAGAGACAAAGATTTCTGTCAGAGGCCCAGCGATTTCATCTCTTGTCTCCCTGAGCAGTCTAGGACAGATGCCATCAGGCCCTGGGGATTTGTCAGTTTTAATGTTCCCTAAAAAACCTAACACTTCCTCCCTTGTAATGGAGATTTTCTCTAACGGGTCAACACTTCCCTCTGAGACACTCCCAGTCAACACATCCCACTCCTCTGTGAATACTGATGCAAAGTATTCATTTAGGATATCCCCTATTCTAAGTATAATTCCCCTCCTTTGTCCCTGAGAGGTCCGATTTTTTTCCCTGACAACTCTTTTGTTCCTAATGTATGAATAAAATGCCTTAGGACTCTCCTTAATCCTGTCCGCCAAGAACATTCTGTGACCTCTTTTTGCCCTGTACTGACAAGTGAGATTGTTGAGGCAGTTACGTTAGCCACATTTAAGACTTATCTGGATAGACACATGAACAGACGGGGATAGAAGAATACAGGCGGTTGTTCTAGATAGGACAATGTGATCAGCACAGACTTGGAGGGCTGAAGGGCCTGTTCCTGTGCTGTGCTGTTTTTTGTTCACAGCACCTGGAGGAAATCCATGCAGACGTGGGAAGAATGTGCAAACTTCACACAGACACAGCGACCCAATGCCAGAATTCAACCCGGGTCTCCAACGCTGTGAGGCAACAGTGCTAATCACTATGCTACCTTGCCGGTCCACTGCAACTTCTTTCCCGAGCTTAGATTTATAACTGTTGTCTAGATTTGATCACTGATTATAGTGTTCATATTCCATCCGTCCCACTGCAAACAATCCAGCCAAGCCTTGATTATCTGTCTTCAAGATGCATTTGTTTAGCAACGCTTTGAGCCCTTACCTTTGGGATTCTGTATCCTCTCAGCTGCACATCCCTGGTTGTCTGCCTTGGAATATTCAAAGGGATGACATTCCCCAGTCTTAGGACCTCATGTATCACAGCGTTTGTGTATGGCAATTTCACTCGATCCATCCAGGATGGCTCCTTGTGCTGCCCAATCATGATGTCAATCTCTTGATGAACCTTCTCTGTAACATACAGAGAAGGAAAATCAGAAATCACAAACATTATAATGTTGTTGAGATATTAGAAACGAAACTGGACAGAACACCTGGCATTGGCAACAATGACTGGGGCTTGTGTCAAAATTGACAGATCAGTCAGTCAACAGCCTGACGACTCAAACTCCTGAAATCATACTAGATTGTGAGCTTGGATATTACTGTAAAAAATACTTTGGGATCTAATGTTCTATGAAGAACGTGAGTGCGGCTGTGTGTGTAGATGTTTAATTAGGCTGAAAGGCTAATAGAGACAGTATGTGTGGGAGAGTTGAGAGATAAAAGGGGTAAAGGTGTGATATGCAAGCCTTTGTGATAAATGGCCAGAGTGGATAGGGTAGGCAGTAGATAGTTTTAAGTATGTTTATTTATTTGTGTCACAAATAGGCTGACGTTAACACCACAATTATGTTACTGTGAAAATCCCCTAATCACCACACTCCGGCACCTGTACGGATACAGTAAGGGAGAACTTAGCACGGCCAATGTACTCTAACAAGCACATCTTTCGGACTGTGGGACGAACCTGGAGGAAACCCATGCAGACATGGGGAAAATGTGCAGATACCACACAATCAACAACCCAAACCTGGAATTGAACCCAATCCTTGGCGCTGTGAAGCACCAGTGCTAACAACTGTGCCACCTTCTGGGGATTCTGGGTTCGAGTCCCACCATTTCCCTAATTAGGCTATGTTTTCCAAATGTGCATAAATTCTATAGCTAAGAATCCTCTCCAGTAGTTTCCCAACCACCAGCGTGAGACTTGCCGATCTATAATTTCCTGGATTATCTCTTTTTCCTTTCTTGAACAGAGGAACAACATTAGCTACTCACCAGTGCTCCGGGACCTTATCAGTAGCTAGACCAATTCTCGATCACAATAAGAGTTTGCTAACTCCTACAGTTAGCTGCTCTCTCCAACTCCAATACGGGTGGAATTCAGGCTATAACGGACTTTTGGTCCAGCTGTTTCAATTTCATGAGCACTGAGCCTATTTGAGTTCAAATATTATTCATTATCATAACAGTTTTTTCCATTGGGGATGCTGCCGGTGGGGTGTCTGCGATTGGTAGCTGACCAAGGCATCTGTGTTAGTAGCTCGGCCTCTGGACGTGTTCCAATTGGTGATTGGAGGTGGCCATGATGCTACGGTGGCTCCACATTGTCCTCCCCTAGCAGTCCCAGTAGTGGCTTGTGATCTGCGATAATGACTAATTTCCACCCGGAAATATACTGATGGAAATTTTTCACACCAAATGTCGCCAATCCTTCTTTTTCAATGTGGGTATATTTGCATTCTGCAATAGCCAAGCTGGAAGCATGCCCCAGTGGAACTTTTTCTCTGATTGGCCACCTATTAACTCATGCCATCCCGATGCCGTACGGTGACGCACCACAGTTAGGAATGGATCTTTCCTGGCATCATCACATGCCCCAATGTTCAATGAGAAAAGCTGTTGCTTTGCTTTATTGAAAGCCAAGTATTGGCAGGGAGACCATTCTCAAGGTTGATCCTTTTTTGGTTGGTGTAATGGAACCAGGATGGAGGCAAAATTGGGTATAAATTTCCCATAGTAGTTACCAACTCAAAAATCATCTTAAGAGCTGGACGGACATACGAGCTGGTGCACTTTTGATCACCTGCACCTCATCCTCCAAGAGGTGTACATCAAATTTGTCTGGTCTGCAGCCCAGATGGTTTACTTGGGGGCCTGCAATACACAGTTTTCCCTTCTTAGGCATACACCTGCCTTGGAAAATTGACGTAGAATTATAGAACCCTACAGTGCAGAAAGAGGCTCTTCAGCCCATCGAGTCTGCACCGAACACAATCCCACCCAGGCCCTTCCCCCCACATCCCTACATATATTGTACCCAACTTCCTCAAGGTTCTCTAGGTGTTCCTTATTTGGTCTTCCTATTATGAAGACATCACCCAGATAAATAGGAACCTGAGGTAGACCCTATAAAATATTCTCCATTGTTTGCTGGAAGATTGAGCGGGCTGACGATACCCCAGGCAGCAGGCTAGTATATTGGTAAAGGTCCTTCAGAGTATGAATGCTGAATATCTCCGGGAAGGGTTACAGAGATAAACTACAGACAAATGTGTCTCACATCATTGGTAGGGAAACTATTAGAGAAAATACTCATGGGATTCAGGATAACTTGATAAAGTGGATTCAAAATTGGCTTAGTTGTAGGAGACAGAGGGCGATGACAGGCTGCTTTAGTGACTGGAAGCCAGTGTCCAGTGGCGTACCACAGCGATCTGTGTTGGGTCCCCTATTATTCGTCAATTATATAAACAACACAGATGACTACGTAGGGGGTAGGATTAGTAAATTCGTGGATGACACAAAGATTGGCCGGATGGTTAACAGTGAGGCTGTGTGTCTTAGGGTACAAGAAGATGTAGACAGAATGGTCAAATTGGCAGATAAGTGGCAGATGGAATTTAACCCTGAAAAGTGTGAGGTAATGCACTTTGGAAGAAGCAATTTGACAAGAAAGTATTGAAAGAATGCTAGAACACTAGGAAGCTCTGTGGAACAAAGGGATCTTGGTGTGTTTGTCCATAAATCTCTGAAGATGGAAGAACATGTTAGTAGGGTGTAGGAAAGGCATATGGGGCACTTGCCTTTATCAATCAAGGCATAGATTACAAAAGCAGGGAACTCACGTTGGAGTTGTATAGAACTTTGGTGAGGCCACAGCTAGCGTACTGTGTGCAGTTCTGGTTGCCACATTATAGGATGGATGTGATTGCACTGGAGGGGATGCAGAGGAGATTCACCAGGATGCTGCCTGGGATGGAGCATTTAAATTATGAAGAGAGGTTGGATAGGCTTTGGTTGTTTTTCACTGGAGCAGAGAAGACTGAGGGGTGCCTGATTATGAAGGATATAGACAGAGTGGATAAGGAGCAATTATTCCCCTTAGTTGAAGGGTCAGTCATGAGGAGACATAGGTTTAAGGTGGCAGGGTGGGAGATTTAGGGGGAATGTGAGGAAAAACTTTTTTACCCAGAGGATGGTGACAGGCTGGAACGTGCTGTCTGGGAGAGTGGTAGAGGCGGGTTGCCTCACATCCTTTAAAAAGTACCTGGATGAGCACTTAGCACATCATAACATTCAGGGCTATGGGCCAAGTGCTGACAGATGGGATTAGATGGAAGGTCAGGTGTTTCACGCGTCAGTGCAGACTTGATGGGCTGGAGGGCCTCTTCTGTGTTGTATGGTTCTATGTTTCTATGATTCTAAATGCATGGGGTCACAGGGACCGGGTGGTGCAGAGGGCTTGGGCGAATGCTCTTTTAGAGAGTCAGTACAGACCTGATGGTCAAAATGGCCTCCTTGTGCATTGTAGGGATTCTATAGTTTCCTCACTAGTTTGCACATCTTCCTTCAGATCAGACCAAATAGAAAATATACACCACTACAACCCCCGCAGTGTTCCAAGTTACCCTTCTGGGTTTTGGGATTCCCTTGCATTTAACATCAGGGGTTTCTTAATATCAGGATGCAAATAGAACCAGTGGAATGCTACTATAATCAGTGCTGGGGCCATAATTATTACAAATTATATAGCTGACATGGACAAGCAAAGTGAATGAATTGTCACAAAGTTTGCGGATAACAAAAATGGTTGGGAAAGCAAGTAGTAAGGATGACAAAAACAAATTTACAGAGGAATATGAATAGGTTAGGTGAGTGGGCAAAAACCTAGCAGATGGAATATAATGTAGGAAAATGTGGAGTTATGCACTTTGATAGGAAGAATAAAGAAGCTGAATGTTATTTAAATAGAGATAGAGTTCAAAAGAATGAGGAGAGTACATAGAAACCTATAAAATTCTAACAGGTCTAGATTGGATAGATGTAGGTAGGATGTTCCCAATGATGGAGGTGTCCAGAACCAGGGGTCACAGTCTGAAGATAAGGGGTAAACCTTTTAGGACAGAGATGATGAGAACTTTCTTCACCCAGAGAGTGGTCAGTCTGTGGAATTCGCTACCACAGGAAGTAGTTAAGGCCAAAACATTGAATGTTTTCAGGAAGCAGTTAGACGTAGAACTTGGGGCAAAGAGGATGAAAGGATGTGAGTGGTAAGTGAGATCAGGCTGCCTAGCTGAATGATTGGTCATGATCATAATGAATGACAGCTAAAGAGCTTTGGCTCATCTGGCTTAGGCAGAATCGGGCGAGGCAATGTAGGATTAATTCTAATTTGTAAACATTTAAACTAGGTAATTAGGGATGGAGAGTCATGTGATGTGCTGTTCTTGCATGAAGTGGGAGCTAGTGGACCCTGATGTGATTCCCAGTGAGCATGTCTGCAGTAAGTGTTAGTTGCTTGAGGAACTCTGGCTCAAGGTTGACGAGCTGGATTCTGAGCTTCAGACACTGCGACACATCAGGGAGGGGGAGATTTACCTGGATGCTATGTTTCAGGAGACAGTCACACCCCTTAGACTAACTAATTCAGCCGGTGGTCAGGGACAAGAGGGTGTGGCTGCGAGTCAGGCAGGGAGTGGGAAGAAGAAAGCAGGAAGTGGGATCCAGGAAGGAGAGTTCCAAGAGCCTCAGCCCCTGAATCTGTACAAGAGGTTTGAGATTCTTGCTCCCAGTGTGGACGGGAACGGGGATAGCAAGGAGGATGAGCAAACTGCCCATGGCACTGTGGTGCAGGGAGCCGTTCAAGAAGAGGGAGACAAAAGAAATGTAGTAGTGATTGGGGATAGTGTAGTTAGGGGCATTGACAATGTTCTTTGTGACCAGGATCGAGAATCCCGAAGGTTGTGTTGCCGGCCTGGTGCTCGGGTCCAGGATATCTCATCTGGGCTGCAGAGGAACTTGGAGTGGGAGAATAAGAATCCAGTTGTCGTGGTCCACATAGGTGTCAATGACATAGATAGAACAGGAACAAAGGGTCTGCTAAGGGAATATGAAAAGCTAGGAGCTAAATTAGAAAGCAGAACCAACAAGTTAGTAATCTCTGATTACTACCTAAGCCACGAGTGAATTGGCGCAGGGTCAATAAGATTAAGGAGGTAAATGTGTGGCTCAAAGATTGGTGCGGGAGGAATGGGTTTGAATTCATGGGACATTGGCACCAGTATTGGGGAAGATGGGACCTGTTGTGATGGGATGGTCTTCGTCTGAATTGTGCTGGGACCATAGTCCTGGCGAATCGTATAACTAGGGCTGTAAATAGGGCTTTAAACTAAATAGTGGCGAGGAGGGTTCAGGGGTATGGGGAATTACAAAATCAAAGGTAAAGGGGAGGGTACGAGTGCCAGTTAATGATGAGGACACTCAACTAGTTAAAGGAGTCGAGGGCTCAGGAGAGGTTAGTAGCGTTTCCAGACCATGTGAAAGGACAGAGAGTATAGAAGGTGGCAGGAATCTAACCTCAGGCAGAGTAAAAAAGGCAACAAACACAAGAAGAGAGGTGGTCAATGCAGTGCAGGGAGATGGTCTGGGGAAGGATAGCCAGTCTGTGACAGGTAGGGACAGAGCGTGCAAACACAAGAATGCACTCAAAATCGGGTCCAGATAAAGGCTAGCATGAAGACACTTTACCTGAATGTACATAGCATTCGAAACAAAGAGAATGAGTTGATGGCACAAATCAGTACAAATGGGTATGATCTAGTGGCCATTACAGAAACGTGCTTGCAGGGTGACCAGGACTGGGAACTGAGTATCCAGGGGTATCAGACATTTTGGAAGGATAGACAGGAAGGAAAAAGAGGCAGGATAGCTCTATTAATCAAGGATAACATAGATTTACAAGGACGTTGCCTAGATTGGATGGCATGCCTTATGAGGATAGGTTGAGGGAACTAGGTCTTTTCTCCCTGGAGAGACAAAGGATGAGAGGCGACTTGATCGAGATTTATAAGGTATTGAGAGGTATAAATAGGGTGGATTCTCGGAGGCTATCTCCCAGGGCTTAAATGGTCGCTACGAGAGGGCACAGTTTTAAGGTGCTGGGGAGTAGGTACAGAGGAGATGTCAGGGGTAAGTTTTTCACTCAGAGGGTGGTGAGTGAGTGGAATCGGCTGCCGTCGGTGGTGGTGGAGGCGAACTTGTTGGGGTCTTTTAAGAGACTTCTGGATGAGTACATGGGATTTAATGGGATTGAGGGTTATAGATAGGCCTGGTAGGTAGGGATATGATTGGCGCAACTTGTGGGCTGAAGGGACTGTTTGTGCTGTAGTGTTCTATGTTCTACGTAACATCAGAGCAGTAGTGAGAGAAGATATAGGCTCTAAGGAGCAAAATGTGAAATCAATGTGGGTGGAGATAGGGAACAGTAAGGGGAGAAAGTCACTGGTGGGTGTGGTCTATAGGCCCCCAAATAATAACTTTGAGGTGGGACGGGCTATAAGCAAGCAAACAATGGATGCGTGCAAAAACGGAACGGCAATAATCATGGGGGATTTTAACCTGCATATTGATTGGTTGACTCAAGTCGGACGCAGTGGACTTGAGGAAGAGTTCTTAGAATGCTGTCGGGATAGTTTCCTCAAACAGTATGTTACAGAACCTACAAGGGAGTGAGCTATCTTGGATCTGATCCTGTGTAATGAGACAGGTAAAATTAAAGATCTTCTTGTGAGGGATCCTCTTGGAATGAGTGATCACAATATGGTTGAATTTCTAATACAGATGGAGGGTAAGAAAGTAGGGTCCCAAATCAGTGTCCTCTGCTTGAACACAGGGGAGTGTGATAGGATGAGGGTGGAATTGGCGAATGTAGATTGGGAGCGCAGACTGGTTGGTAGGACAGCTGACGAACAGTGGAGGATTTTTAAGGAGATTTTTCTCAGTACTCAGCAAAAATATATTCCGCTGATAAAGAAGGAATGTAAGAAAAGGGATAACCAGCCATGGATAATGAAGGAAATAGAGGAGAGTAATAAATTAAAAACCAATGTGTACAGAGTGGCCAAAACTAGTGGGGAATTAGAAGATTGGGAAAGCTTTAAAAAACAACAAAGAATTACTAAGAAAGCGATAAAGAAAGGAAAGCTAGATTATGAAACTAAACTAGCGCAAAATGTATAAACTGATAGTAAAAGTTTTTACAAATATATAAAAAGGAAAAGAATGGCTAAAGTGAATGTTGGACCCTTAGAAGATGAGAAGGGGGATTTAATAATAGGAAATGAGGAAACGGTCGAGGCCTTAAACAAGTTTTTTGTGTCGGTCTTCACAGTAGAGGACACAAATAGCATAGCGAAAATTGACAGTCGTAGGACTGTAGGGGGTGAGGACCTTAAAACAATTACTATTACGAAAGAGGTAGTGGTTGGTAGGCTAATGGGACTAAAAGTAGACAAGTCCCCGGGACTGTGTGGAATGCATCCCAGGGTACTAAAAGAAATGGCAGAAGTAATAGCAGATGCCTTAGTTGTAATTTATCAAAATTTGCTGGACTTTGGAGAGGTACCAGATGATTGGAAAACAGCTAACGTGACACCACTGTTTAAAAAGGGAGGGTGACAAAAGGTGGGTAACTACAGGCCAGTTAGTTTAATGTCCGTAGTTGGGAAAATGCTGGAATCCATCATCAAAGAAGAAACAGCGAGGCACCTAGAAAAGAATGGTTTGATCAAGCAGATGCAGCATGGATTCATGAAGGTAAATCCAGAAAATTTACTGGATTTTTATGAAGTAGTAACAAGTGAGGTTGACAGAGGGGAATCAGTGGATGTGGTGTTTTTAGATTTCCAGAAGGCATTCGATAAGGTGCCTCACAAAAGGTTGCTGCAAAAGATTAAGGTACACGGAGTTCGGGGTAAGGTGTTAGTGTGGATTGAGGTTTGGTTACTTAACAGGAAGCAAAGAGTTGGAATCAATGGGTGCTTTTCCGGTTGCAGTTGGTGACTAGTGGTGTGCCGCAGGGATCGGTGCTGGGGCCTCAACAGTTTACCATATACATAGACGATCTGGAGGAAGGGACCGAGTGTAGGGTAACAAAGTTTTCTGATGAATGGGAAAGCGAATCGCGTGGAGGACGTGGAAAGTCTGCAGAGGCTAAGTGAGTGGGTGGGGATCTGGCAGATGGAGTATAAGGTTAGCAAGTGTGAGGTGATTCATTTTGGAAGGAATAATAGTAAAATGGACTATTATTTAAATGGTGAAAAATTACAACATGCTACTGTGCAGAGGGACCTGGGGGTCCTTGTGCATGAATCGCAAAAACCCAGTCTGCAGATGCAGCAGGTGATCAAGAAGGCGAATGGAATGTTGGCCTTTATCGCAAGTGGGATGGAGTATAAAAGCAGGGAGTCTTGCTGCAATTGTACAAGGTACTGGTGAGGCCGCAACTAGAGTACTGTGTGCAATTTTGGTCCCCTTATTTGCGAAAGGATATATTGGCCTTGGAGGGAGTGCAGAGAAAGTTCACAAGGTTGATACCGGAGGTGAGGGGGGATTGAGTAGACTGGGCCTATACTCGTTGGAGTTTAGAACACAGAACATAGAACACTACAGCACAAACAGGCCCTTCGGCCCACAAGTTGCGCCGATCATATCCATACCTACCAGAAGGCTGAGGAGAGATCTTATAGAGACATACAAGATAATGAAGGGGCTAGACAGGGTAGAGGCAGAGAGATTATTTCCACTTAGAAAGGAAACAAGAACTAGAGGGCGCAGCCTCAAAATAAGGGGGAATCAATTTAGAACACGGTTGAGGAGGAACTTCTCTCAGAGGGTAGTGAATCTTTGGAATTCTCTGCCCATTGAAGCAGTGGAGGCTACCTTGTTAAATATGTTTAAGTCACAGGTAGATAAATTTCTGATCAATAAGGGAATTAAGGGTTATGGGGAAGTGGCAGGTAAATGGAACTGAACCACTATTAGATCAGCCATGATCTTATTGAATGGCGGGACAGGCTCGAGGGGCTAGATGGTCTACTCCTGCTCCTACTTCTTATGTTCTTATTTTCAAGGCTGAGCTCAACAGATTTTTAATCAGTAAGGGATTCAAGGGTTATGGGGGTATGCCGGGAAAGTGGAGTTGAAGATTATCATATTAGATCAGTCATGATCTGACCGAATGGCAGAGCTGAGTTGGTGGGTCAAGTGGTCTACTTCAGCTCCTATGTCTTATTGTCTTTTCAACTGAAAGACAAACTGGAGAAGCCTAAGTTGCACTAATGTTGTGGAGGAAAATTCCTGGACTGTACACAAAATTGTTTTAAAGAATGGTGTAAAAGAGAATGCGCTATTATAAATCTGTGCAATGAGAAAGGGTTAATTAATACTCACATTGCAAAGGAGCCTCTAGTGAAGAGTTACTTTAAGTTTGAGAGTGATAATTTGTGAGTTTTAAGGGGCATCTTGACAAATACACGAATAAGATGGCAATAGAGGGATATGGTCCCCGGAAGGGTAGGGGGTTTTAGTTCAGTCGGGCAGCATGGTCGGTGCAGAATTGGAGAGCCGAAGGGCTGTAATTTTCCTTGTTCTTTGACATATTTCAATCGGAAACTAGTATCTTAAATCTAAAGAAAGGAAACCACTCAGATATGAGGGGCTGTGGTAGATTGGAAAACTGCATTAAAAGGTATGACAGTAGGCAGGCAATGACTAGCTTTTAAATAATTAATACATGGTTTCCAACAAACGTACATTCTTTTGAGACACAAAAACCCAACAGAAAGGGCATGATTTTATTGAATGGCGGAGCAGACTCTATGGGCCGAATGGCCTAATTCTGCTCCTATGTCTAATGGACTTAGGAAAGATGATCCAACCAGGGCTAATAACAGAAGTTAAAGATTCTATTACTTCAATGGAGGAGGCTTATAATGTTGTCAAACAAAACTAGTAAGCCTGAGAATTGGGAGCAAATTACAATTCAGCAAAGGAGAATCAAGAAACTGATAAAGAAAGAGAAAATAGAATACGAGAGTAAACTAGCAAGAAACATGAAAATGGACTGAATAGCACTGAGAATGTTGGCCCACTATAGGCAGAGACGGCAGAACTTAAAATGGGGAATAAGGAAATGTTAAAGGAATTAAACAAATACTTTGTGCCCATTTTCACTGAATAAGATGTTGATAAAACCAATGGACCTGATGATCTACATCCCAGGATGCTAAAAGAGTTGTAGAGATAGTGGATGCATGGCTGGTCATTTTCAAACATCGTATGGATTCCAGAATGGTTTCTAAAAATTGGAAGATAGCAAATGTAACCCTGCTATTTAAGAAAAGAGGGAGAGAGAAAATGGAGAACTACAGTCCTCTCATTCTGTCATCAGTTATCAGCCAAAAGCTCTGGCTGGATTTATGAAAGGGAAATTATGATTGACAAACCCATTAGAACTTTGAGGCAGGATAAGGGGGAATCAGCAAATGTGGTATAATTGGATTTTAAGAAGACTTTGTACAACGTCCCACACAGGTTAACAATCAAAACTGGAGCATGGGATTGTGGGGAATAAACTGGCATGTGTTGAGATTTGGCTACAGATGGAAAACAGAGTAGGAATAAATGGGTCATTTTCACATTGGCAGGCTGTGGCTAGTGGGATATCACAAGGTTTAGCACCTGGGCCCCAGCTGTTCACAATCTCTAAAACTGACTTGTATGTGGGGATCGTATGTAATATTTCCAAATTTGCTGATGACACCAGACTTGGTGGAAATATGAATTGTGAGGAGGATGCAAAGAGGTTTGAAGGGGATTTAGACAAACTAAGTGAGTGGGCAAGATTATGGCAGATGGAATGTGAAGTGGAAAAATGTGATATAATCAGTTTGGTAGGAAAAACAGAAATACAGGCTATTTCTTAAATGGTGAGAGATTGCAAAGTCTTGTTTCCAAATGGACCTGCATATCTTTGTTCAGAATTCATTGAAAGCTAACATATAGATACAATTAGGAAGGGTAATGCCATGTTTCCTGATGGAGGATTTGAGTACAGAGTAAAGATGTCTTATTGAAAGTGTACAGAACCTTAGTGAGACCACACCTGGAATGTTGTGTACAGTTTTTAGCCCCTTACTCAGGGAAGGTTGTAATTTCCATAGATGGAGAGCAACAAAGGTTCATCAGACTAATTCCTGGTAAATTGTCTTGGTAATTGGAGCAGCCTTGGATCCTTTCTTTCATCTTGTTTACATCTGAACATTGCACAGAATTAGAGGAATTCCCTTTGGAAGATCATGTCAAAATTATAATCGCAGGAACTAAAAACCTGACAGTCAAAAATTTGGGAAAATATTTCAAAATATATATCCCCAGCCAGGCTGCTCCAAAGGCAGATTAGCTTCACCCTACGTTGCCCATGCAAATCACATTCAAAAGTACGGGCACATCTGCCATGGAATGTGAGAGAAGAGTTGCCAATACAAACTTCTTTTCACTTTGGTTGATTTCCCAGATTTAGTAATCTCCTTGAATCTTATTTCCAACCAAGTTCCATCATAGGGACGAACCTTCCAAGTTCACCACATAACTGAACATTTGAGCACCTGCCTCATGGCTACAGGGACATCAACAATCCAGTTACAGACCACAAATGTATCATACAGGTTACTAATTGCTCACTAGGACACTGTCATTTAATTACCTTTCCCAGAGATAATTAGGCAGCACAAAGAAGATGCTACATTATTTTCAGTTTGCAAGATTCTCCCAAGTCCAACCTCCCCCCTATCCTCACTTCCCCCACCCCCGCAACCAGAGATCCATCTGAGCCCGCCCCCCTCCTCTGGCAGATGCCAGTGGAAGGCCAGGAAGGTGCTGCAGGCTCGCGAAGGACTGCAGGTCAGAAGGATGGTGGAAGGAAACCAACAATCGAGGTAGGTTGGCAGTGTGCTCTACCGAGGGGGGCCTGCCTCCTGGGGGGGGTCTGATTGGGGGGTGGAGGGGGTGGGGGGGGTCTGCCGGGGGGGGCCTGCCTTCCAGGGGGGTCTGATCGTGGAGGGGAGTCTGCCAGGGAGGCCTGCCTTCCAGGGGGGTCAGATCTGGCGGGGGGGGGGGGGGGGCTCTACCGGGGTGGTTAATGGGGGAGTCTGTGAAGGATGGTTGAGGAGGATGGGCTTTGGAGGTTCTCCAGCAGAATAGGAATCGGCTTCGGATTTTTATTCCGCAGGTTGCTTACAGCACGGATCCGGAACAGACCAGAAGACGGTAAAGTGGGATTTGGCGGTAGAATTGGGCGCGCGGTTCATTAAATCGATTTAAATGCTGCTAATGCATTTAAATCATTGGGCCGCCCGATTCAGGCATGGACCCGATCCGCGCCCAAATCTGGTGTCGGTAAAGTCGCGATCTGCTCGGATTCAGCTGCAGATCACGTTAAAGGCCCAACGCCCGAATTTACTGCGATTCCGGGCACGAATTTTTGGTAAAATTGGGCCCAATGTCTCAGAATAAGAGGTAGATTTAAGGCTTGAGACGAGGAAGAATTTTTTCACTCAGACGGTGGTGAACCTTTGGAATTCTCTACCCCAGGGGCTGTGGAGACTCAGTTGTTGAGTATATTCATGACTAGGATCGATAGATTTCTACATATTAAAGATATTGAGGAATATAATGCAGGAAAATAGTGTTCAGGTAGAAGGTCAGCCATAATCTCGTTGAAAATGTGAAGAGGCTGGATGGCCAACTCCTATTTCCTATGTTCCTATGAATGATGGCTTTAGCAGCAAATGAGGCAGGGGCAGAAATAGGTGGTCTTGTGGCTATTGGGGGTCAAAGCTTATTTTGGGATTAAATATCACACCAAGCTTGCAAAACAGTTTGGTTCGATCTCAGGGAGATGCCAGAAAGAGGGATGGAATTGATGGTTAAGGAGCAGAGTATGTTTAGTATAATTCAGACAGATAGGGAGCTATGATGTGTCGATTAGTGATCTCTCTGCATCTGTGACTAGGAGGCGAATCTGAACATATCACTTTGGGTCACTTTCAAATCAAGGAGCTGAGGTTCCTTGACCTACCCTGATAGCATTACTTGCTGATTTTCAGAGCTCCCCATTATCTGTAACCTTAGATCATGCTATACCTTGGATGGATGGATATGCTGTCATATAGAGCACCAAACACTGCAACACCGAGACAATGGTTTCAGTGCCACCCATAATCAAGTCAGTGGCGCAGGCAATCAGGTTCTTCAGGGTGAAGGTGGAATCCCCATCACCACTCACCTGCCAAAGAAAGTTAGAGAAAGTATTTTGATTTGATTTGATTTGTTTTATTATTGTCACGTATTAGTACACAGTGAAAAGTATTGTTCCTTGTGCGCTATACAGGCAAAGCATACCGTTCATAGAGAAGGAAATGAGAAAGTGCAGAATATGGTTTTACAGTCATAACTAGGGTGCAGAGAAAGATCAATTTAATGCAAGATAAGTCCGTTCAAAAGTCTAATGGCAACAGGGAAGAAACTGTTCTTGAGTCGAATGGTACGTGATCTCAGGCTTTTGCATCTTTTTCTCAATGGAAAGTAGAAGAGAGAATGTCCGGGGTGTGTGGGGTTCTTAATTATGCTGGCTACTTTGCCAAGACAGTGGGAAGTGTAGACAGAGTCAATGAATGGGAGGCTGGTTTGTGTGATAGGTTGGACGACATTCACGACCTTTTATAGCTCCTTGCAGTCAGAGCAGGAGCTATACCAAGTTGTGGTACAGCCAGAAAGAATGCTTTCTATGGTGCATCTGTCAAGGTTAGTGAGTGTCGTAGCTGACATGCCAAATTTTCTTAGTCTTCTGAGAAAATAGAGGCATTGGTGGTGTTTTTAACTATAGTGTCGACATGGGGTGACCAGGACAGGTCATTGGTAATCTGGGCGCCTAAAAACTTGAAGCTCTTGACCCTTTCTACTTCGTCCCCGTTGATGTAGACAGGGGCATATTCTCCTTTATGCTTCCTGAAGTCGATAACAATCTCCTTTGTTTTGTTGACACTGAGGGAGAGACATACCAGTTTATCAGATTCTCTGTCTCATTCCTGTACTCTATTTCATCATTGTTTGAGATCTGACCCACTACGGTGGTGTAGTCAGCAAACTGGAAAATCGAATTGGAGGGGAATTTGGCCACAGTCATAGGTCTATAAGGAGTATAGTAAAGGGGTGAGAACACAGCCTTGTGGGGCACCAGTGTTGAGAATGATCGTGGAGGAGGTGTTGTTGCCTATCCTTACTGATTGTGGTCTATGAGTTAGGAAGTTCAGGATCTAGTCACAAAGGGAGGTGCTTGGAGATGAGTTTCATGGGAATAATGGTATGAAGGCTGAGCTGTAGTCAATAAATAGGATCTGACATAGGTGTCCTTGTTATCTAGTTCCAGGACTGAGTGTAGGGCCAGGGAGATGGCATCTGCTGTGGAACTGTTGTGCCAGTAGGCAAATTGTAGTGCATCCAGGTAGTCCGAGAGGCTGGAATTGGCTTGTGCCATGATTAACCTTTTGAAGCACTTCACAATGATGGATGTTAGAGCCACGGGCTGATAGTCATTAAGGCATGCTGCTTGGTTTTTCTTAGGTACCGGGATGATGGTTGTCTTCTTGAAGCAGATAGGGACCTCAGATTGTTGTAAAGAGAGTTGAAGATGTCTGTGAATACCCCCCCGCCAGCTGATCCACGCAGGGTCCAAGTGCTCATCTGGGTACCCCATACGGACCAGTCGCTTTCCCTGGATTGAAATTCAAGAAAGCTGTTCTGAATCTGCAATGGTGACCTCAGATACAGGGTCATCCGGGGTTTCCAGGGTGGAGGGCACGCTCTCGCTGAACTCTTAAAATTCTAAATTGAGGCAAGGACAATTTTTACGCTATCAGGCAGTAACTTTCAAAAGTCAACTGGAGGAGGCTGTGGGAAGGCAAAGGGACGGCTGGTAAGTGGGAGCTTCCAGAAGTGTGTTTACTAGGGTTCAGGGAAAGCACATTCCTCTCAGAGTGAAGGGCAAGGCTGGCAGAAGTCGGGAATCCTGGATGACTCGGGGTGTTGAGGCCCTGTCAAGAAGAAGAAGGAGGCACATTTAATGCATGCGCAGCTGGGATCAAGTGAATCTCTTGAAGAGTATAGGGGGGTGTGGGAGTAGAGTTCAGAGAGAAATCAGAAGGGCAAAAAGGGGCCATGAGATTGTTTTGGCAGATAAGGCAAAGGAGAATCCAAAGAGCTTCTACAAATACATAAAGGGCAAAAGAGTAACAAGGGAAAGAGTAGGGCTTCTTAAGGATCAACAGGATCATCTATGTGCAGATCCACAAGAGATGGGTGAGATTCTAAATTAATATTTCTCATCAGTATTTACTGTTGAGAGAAGTTTGGATGTTAGGGAACTTGGGGAAATAAATGTTGATGTCTTAAGGAGTGTACATATTACAGAGGAGGAGGTGCTGGAAGTCTTAAAGCGCACCAAGGTAGATAAATCCCTGGGACCTGATGAAGTGCATCCCAGGACATTGTGGGAGGCTAGGGAGGAAATTGCGGGACCTCTAGCAGAAGTATTTGAATCATTGATAATCACAGGTGAGGTGTTTGAAGATCGAGAATGGCAAATATTGTGCCTTTATTTAAAAAGGGCTGCAGGGAAAAGCCTGGGAACTATAGACCAGTGAGCCTTACATCCATGGTGGGTAAGTTGTTGGAAGGTATTTTGAGAGACAGGATCTACAGGCATTTAGAGACGCAAGGACTGATCAGGGCTTTGTGAGCGGAATATCATGTCTCACAAATTTAATTAGTTTTTTGAAGGGATAACCAATAAGATAGATGAGGACAGTGCAATTGATGTTGTCTACATGGATTTAGCAAGAAGTAGGCCATCTAGCCCCTCAAGCCTGCCCCGCCATTCAATAAGATCATGGCTGATCTGAAGAGAATCAGTTCCACTTTCCCGCTTTCTCCCCATAACCTTTAATTCCTCTATCTAACAGAAATCTATCTACCCGTGACTTAAATATATTTAGCGAGGTAGCCTCCACCACTTCAACGGCAGAGGATTCCAGAGATTCACTACCCTTTGAGTGAAGAAGTTCCTCCTCAACTCTGATCTAAACTGCAGCCCGCCCCCCCACCCCCATTATCTTGAGGCTGTGTCCTCTAGTCCTGCTATCCTTTCTAAGTGGGAAGAATCTCTCTACCTCTACCCTATCCATCCCCTTCATTATCTTATACGTCTCTATAAGATCCCCCCTCATCCTTCTAAACGCCAACGAGTACAGACCCAGTCTATTTCGTCTCTCTTCATAGTTCAACCCCCTCAACTCCGGTATCAGCCTAGTGAACCTCCTCTGCACTCCCTCCAAGGCCAATATATCCTTCCGCAAGTGCGGCAACCAAAACTGCACACAGTACTCCAGCTGTGGCCTCACCAATACCCTGTACAGTTGCAGCAAGACCTCCCTACTTTTATATTCTATCCCCCTCGCTATAAAGGCCAACATCCCATTCACCTTCTGGATCACCTGCTGCACCTGCAGACTGGGTTTTTGCGACTCGTGCACAAGGACCCCCAGGTCCCTCTGCACCATAGCATGCTGCAGCTTTTCGCCCTTTAAATAATAATCCCTCCTACTATTATTTCTGCCAAAGTGGATAACCTCACACTTGCTAACATTATACTCCATCTGCCAGGTCCTCACCCACTTGCTTAGCCTATCCAGATCTCTCTGCAGACTTTCCATACCCTCCATGCAATTTGCTTTTCCACTCATCTTCATGTCATCAGCAAATTTCGTCACCCTGGTCACATTGGTAGCATAGTGGACAGTGAAGAAGGTTATCTGAGATCGCAACGGGATCTTGATCAATTGGGGGCCAGTGGGTTGACGAATGGCAGGGCAAGAATTACTCATTTAATGGTAGGACACTGGGGAGAGTTACAGAACAAAGAGATCTAGGAGTGCATGTTCATAGCTTCTTGAAAGTGGAGTCACAGTTGGATAGAGTGGTGAGGAAGGCATTCAACATGCTTGCTTTCATTGGTCAGAACATTTAATACAGGAGTTAGGGCGTCTTGTTGAAGTTGTACAAGACATTGGTTAGGCCACACTTCGAATACTGTGCACTGTTCTGATCACCTATTATAGAAAGGATATTATTAAACTAGAAAGAGTGCAGAAGAGGTTTACAGGGATGCTACCGGTACACAATGGTTTGAATTATAAAGAGAGGCCAGATCGACTGGGACTTTTTTCTCTGGAGCGTAGAAGGCTGAGGGGTGATCTTATAGAGGTCTATAAAATAATGAGAGGCATAGGTCAGCTAAATAGTCAATATCTTTTCCCAAAAAGGTAGGGGAGTCTAAAAGAAGAGGGCATAGGTTTAAGGTGAGAGGGGAGAGATACAAAAGGCTCCAGAGGGATAATTTTATCGCACAGAGGGTGGTGAGTGTCTGGAACAAGCTGCCAGAATTAGTAGTAGAGGCAGGTAGAATTTTGCCTTTTAAAAAGCGTTTAGACAGCTTCATGGGCTATATGCGCACAATTGGGATTGGATTAGGGGTTTAAAAAAAGGGTGGCATGGACAAGTTGGGCCGAAAGGCCTGTTTCCATGCTGCAAACCTCTATGATTCTATTAGCCTGCCATGAGAGACCTTGTCAAAGACTTTGCTAAAGTCCATGCAAACATCAACCGCCCAGTCCTCATCAATCATCTCATGAAGTCATAGAGGTTTACAGCATGGAAACAGGCTCTTCAGTCCAACTTGTCCATGCCGTTCTTATTTTTTTTTTAGAAACCACTAAGCTAATCCCAATTGCCCCCATATCTCTCTATGCCCATCGTACCCATGTAACTGTCTAAGTGCTTTTTAAAAGGTAAAATTGTACCTGCTTCTACTACTACCTTTGGCAGCTTGTTCCAGACACTCACCACCCTCTGTGAAAAAATTACTCTTCTGAATCCTTTTGTATCTCTCCCCCTTACCTTAAACTTGTATCCTCTAGTTTTAGACTCTCTTATCTTTGGGAAAAGATATTGAATATTTAGCTTGTCTATGCCCCTCATTATTTTATTGACCTCTATAAGGTCACCCCTCAGCCTCCTATTCTCCAGAGAGAAAAGTCCCAGTCGAGCCAGCCTCTCCTTGTAACTCAATCCATCAATCCACCTTTGTCACTTCCTCAAAAAACTTGATCAAGTTCGTGAGACATGGCCTTCCCTGCACAAAATCATGCTATCACTCGTAAGTCCATATTTTTCTGAGTGTGAGTAAATTCTGTCTCTAAGAATCTTTTCCAATAATTTCCCTACCTTAAGGCCATAAAACGTAGGAGCAGAATTAGGCCATTCGGCCCACCGAGTCTGTTCCGCCATTCAATCATGGCTGATATTTTTCTCATTCTCATTCTCCTGCTTTTTCCCTGTAACCCCTCATTCCCCTTATTAATCAAGAACACATCAATCCCTGTCTTAAAGACACTCAATGACGTGGCCTCCACAGCCTTCTTTAGCAAAGAGTTCCACAGATTCACCCCTCTCTGGCTGAAGAAATTCCTCCTCATCTCTATTTTAAAGAATTGTCCCTTCAGCCTGAGGTTATGCCCTCTGGTTCTAGTTTTTCCTACTCTCCACATCCACTCTATCCAGATCTCACAGTATCCTGTAAGTTACAATAAGATTCTCCTCATCCTTCTAAACTCCAACGAATACAGACCCAGAGTCCTCAGCTGTTCCTCATACAATAAGTTCTTCATTCCAGAGCTTGTGATTCTTGTGAATCTCCTTTGGACCCTTTCTAAGGCCAACACATCCTTCCTTAGATAATGTGCCCAAGACTGTTCACACACTCCAAATGGAATCTGACCAGAGCCTTATACAGCCTCAGAAGTAATTCCAGTTCTTGTATTCTAGCCCTCTCGATATGAATGCTAACATTGCATTTGTCTCCCTAACAGCTGACTGAACCTGCACGTTAACCTTAAGAGAATCTTCAACAATGACTGTGCTTTATATGCTCTGTCTGAGGCCAGAACTCTCCATTCACCTGACGAAGGGGCTAACCCCGAAAGCTTGTGAGTCTATTATCAAATAAATCGGTTGGACTAAAACCTGGTGTTGTCAGACTTTTTACTGTGTTTCTGCCAGTTAGCCAATCCTCTATCCATGCCAGGATCTTACCCTTATCATGAGCACTGGATGTTATTTAACTTATTTAACAGTCTCCTCTGTGGCACCTTGTCAAAAGCCTTCTGGAAATTTAAATAAATCATATCCATGGGTTCTCATTTATCTAACTTCCTTGTTACCTCCGCAAAGAACTCTAACAGATTTGTCAGATATGACCTGCCCTTGACAAAGCCATGCTGACTCAGTCCTATTTTATCATGCACTTCCAAATACTTTGCAGTCTCATCTTTAATAATGGACTCTAAAATCTTGCCAATGGCTGAAGTCAGGCTAACCGCCCTATAATTTCACATCTGCTGCCTCCTTCCCTTCTTAAACAGTGGCTACTGCTGATATAAGGCTCCTCAGCCTGTAATTTCCAGGAGTATCTGTTGCCCTTCTTAAACAAAGGAACAACATTGGCTATTCTCCAGTCCTCTGGGACCTCTCCTGTTAGTAAAGAGGATACAAAGATTTTGTACAAGGCCCTAGCATTCCCTCCCTTTCCATCGTCAATATTCTGTTGATTACAACAGAGCTGGACTGTCTCTCATTAATTTGCATATCTTTTCTCTCATTATACTATATTGAAAATATGCAGGAATAGGAAAGGTGTAGTCACAATGTTGGGGTTTACTATAGGCTACCCAACTGCCAGCAGGAGATAGAGGAATAGATACGTAGGCAGATTTTGGCAAGGTGTAAAAGTTAACAGGGTTGTTGTGGTGGGAGATTTTAACTTCCCTTATATTGACTGGGACTCACTTAGTGCTAGGGGTGTGGATGGGGCAGAGTTTGTAAGGAGCATCCAGGAGGGCTTCCTGAAACAGTATGTAGATAGTCCAACTAGGGAAGGGGGCTATACTGGACCTGGTATTGGGGAATGAGCCTGGCCAGGTGGTCGATGTTTCAGTAGGGGAGCAGTTCGCGAACAGTGACCACAATTCAGTAAGCTTTAAGGTACTGATGGATAAAGATAAGTGTAGTTCTCAAGTTAAGGTGCTTAATTGGGGGAAGATTAATTACAACAATAACCGAAGAATGTAGATTCGGGGCAGATGTTTGAGGGCAAATCAACACCTGGTATGTGGGAGGCTTTCAAGTGTAAGTGGATATGGATTCAAGGCCGGCACATTTCTGTAAAAATAAGGATAAGTATGGCAAGTTTTGGGAACCTTGGATAATGAAAGATATTGTGAACCAAGTCAAAGAGAAAAAGAAAGTATTTGTCAAGATTAGAAGGCTGGGAACACACGAAGCAAGTGTGGAATACAAGAAAAGTAGAAAGAAACTTAAGCATGAAATAAGGAAGGCTTAAAGGGGTCATGAAAAAGCATTGGCCAGCAGGATAAGAAAGATCCCAAGGCTTTTTATACATTATAAAGAGCACGAGGGTGGCCAGGGAAAGGATTGGCCCACTCAAGGATAAGGGAGGGAATCTAAGCGTGGAGCCAGAAGAAATGAGCGAGGTATTAAATGAGTACCTTGCATCAGGATTCACCAAAGAGAAGGACTTGGTGGATGATGAGCCTGGGGAAGGACGTGTAGACAGTTTGAGTCATGTTGAGATCAAAAAGGAGGAGGTATTGGGTTCTTGAGAAATAAGTCCCCAGGGTATGATGGGATATACCCCAGAATGCTGAGAGAGGCAAGGGAGGAAATCACTGGGGCCTTGAGAGAAATCTTTGTATCCTCACTGGCTCCAGGGGAGGTCCCAGAGGATTGGAGAATAGCCAATGTTGTCCCTTTGTTTAAGAAGGGTAGGAAGAATAATCCAGGTAATTACAGCCAGTGAGCCTTTCATCAGTGGTAGGGAAATTATTGGAGAGGATTCTTTGAGAAAGGATTTATTCTCACTTGGAAATAAATGGACGTACTAGTGAGAGGCAACGTGGTTTTATGAAGGGGCGGTTGTGTCTCCTGAATTTGATTGAGTTTTTAGAGGAAGTGATGAAGATGATTGATGAGGAAAGGGCAGTGGCTATTGTCTACATGGACTTCAGTGAGGCCTTTGACAAGGTCCCTCATGGCAGACTGGTGCAGAAGGTGAAGTTGCAAGGGATCAGAGGTGAGCTGGCAAGGTGGATACAAAACTGGCTCGGTCAAAGAAAATAGAGGGTAACAGTGGAAGGATGTGTATCTGAATGGAGGGCTGTGACAAGTGATGTTCCTGAGGGATCAATGCTGGGACCTTTGTTGTTTGTAATATATAAAATGATTTGGAGGAAAATGTAAGTGGATTGATTAATAAATTTGCGGATGACACAAAGGTTGGTGGATTTGCGGATAGCGATGAGGACCATCAGAGGATACAGCAGGATATAGATCGGTTGGAAACTTGGGTGGAGAGATGGCAGATGGAGTTTAATCTAGACAAATGTGAGGTAATGCATGTTGGAAGATCTAATACAGATAGAAAATATGCAGTAAATGGCAGAACCCTTAAGAGTATTGATAGACAAAGGGATCTGGGTGTACAGGTACATAGGCCACTGAAGGTGGCAAAGCAGAGGGAGAAGGTGGTCAAGAAGGCATACGGCATGCTTGCTTTCATTGGCCAGGCCCATTGAGTTTAAAATTTGGCAAGTCATGTTGCAGCTTTATAGAACCTTACTGAGGCTGCACTTGGAATACAGTGTTCAATTTGGGTCGCCACACTACCAGAAGGATGTGGAGGCTTTGGAGAGGGTACAGAAAAGATTTACCAGGATGTTGCCTGGTATGGAGGACATTTGCTGTGAGGAGAGGTTGGAGAAACTTAGTTTGTTCTCAATGGAGGTTGATGGGATGACTTGATAGAAGTCTACAAGATTCTGAGAGGCATGGACAGAGTGATAGTCAGAAGCTTTTTCCCAGAGTAGAAGAGTCAATTACTGGGGGCACAAATTTAAGGTGCGAGGGACAAGATTTAAAGGAGATATACGAGGCAGATTTTTTACACAGAGAGTAGTGGGTGCCTGGAACTCGTTGCAGGGGGAGGTAGTGGAAGCGGATACAGTAGTGCTTTTTAAGGGGCATCTTGACAAATACATGAATAGGATGGGAATAGAGGAATATGGTCCTTGGAGGGGTCGGGGATTTTAATTAAGTCAGGCAGCATAGATGGTGCAAGCTTGGAGGGCCAATGGGTGTGTTCCTGTGCTATAATTTTTACTTTCTTTGTTCTTTGTCACTGTGAACCAGAGTTTCCAAGTTACCCTGCTGGGTTTTGGGACACCCTTGCATTTAACAGCAGTAGGATTCACAACAAGATTTTGGTTAAAGCTGCCTCCCACCTCAGGAAGCTTAGTCCAGACTTCAACCACCCACCAGGAGAAAACATTTTTCCTCCTATCACTTCTACTCCTTTCATCCATTACCTGGAATCTGTGCCCTTTCATTACTGAGGCTCTTGACTGTGAAAAGTGTGTCACCATTTACTCTGCCCATATCTCTCAGGATCTTAAAAACCTCTATTAAATTTCCTCTCAGCCTTCTTTTCTCAAAGGAAAACTGTCCCAACCTCTCCAATCTATCTTCATCGTTACAGCTCTTTATCCTAGAATCATTCTTGTGAATCTCCTGTGTACTCTCTCCAATGTCTTCACATCCTTCCTCAAGTACTCTTCATGAGGCCTAACTAATGTCTTACACAGGTTCAACATGACTCCCTACCTCTTGTATTTCATGCCCCTATTAATAAAGCCTAAGGTACTGTATGCCTTATTAATAGATCTCTCAGTATTTTCTAACTTCTTCAATTAATTATGAATATACACACCAGGGTCCCTGTGTTCCTGCATCTTCTTTAGAGTTTCTCCATTAGTTTTATATTGTCTATCCATATGCTTCCTGTCAAAATCAATAACCTCACACTTCCCTGCATTGAACAGTATCTGCCACCTGTTTGCCCAATCCATTAACATATTTATTTCTTTTCTAAAGTTCAAGATTGTCCACATCACAATTGATAATGTTTCTAATCTTTATATCAGCTGTAAATTTTGAAATCATACCCTGAACACCACAGTTTAGATCATTAATATAACATCTGGAAGAGCGAATGTTCCAATGGTAACTCCTGGGGAACTCAACGACAAAACCTTCCTCCAATCTGAAAAATCTCTACTCTCTGTTTCCTGTCACTAGCCAATTTCTTATCCAAGTGCCTAATTTCCCTTTTATTCCACGAGCTAGAATTTTGCTCACAAGTCTGTTGTTTAGGTAAAGTAAGCTTTTTCCAGCATAAGGCAGGGATAGGCAAGCCCGACTGGAGAGCAGCTAATTAGTTAATTGGTTAACTCGTCCAATCTAGTTGTTGTCCTTTCAGGTGCAAAGACTATGGATGGGATTTTACGGGTGCGCTCATCCCAAAACCATAAAATCCTGCCCCGGTTTAACGGAAATTCCCGTTGCCCGCCGCTCACCCGCTCCGATTACGTGGCAGGCAAGGTAATAAAATGATGGCCTATGGGTTCTCCGCAGGTTGACCTCGGGTTGGATTTTCCAGCTTTGGGGAGCGCTCAGCCGGGAAATCGCACCTGATAAGTATAGAGGCCTGGGTGAAGCTTGTAAAGGAATGTAAATTGCTAACAGACTGAGTAGGTATGAGTTTGGTGAGTGCGGTGGGGGTTGGAGAGTCATTGACTGAGTGGTTTGTTCAATGCGGGGAGGGTTTGGTGAGTGCAGGGGGGTTTGGTGAGTGTGGGGGGGGGTTTGGTGAGTGTGAGGGGGGGTTGTGGTGAGTGTGAGGGGTTTGGTGAGTGCGAGGGAGGCATTGGTAAGTACAGGGGCTGGTTTGGTGAGTGCAGGGGAGTGTTTGGTGAGTGCGGGGAGTGTTTGGTGAGTGCGGGGAGTGTTTGGTGAGTGCGGGGAGTGTTTGGTGAGTGCGGGGGTGTGGGTTGGTGAATGTAGGGAGAGTTTGGTGAGTGTGGGGGGGGTGGTTTGGTGAGTGTGGGAGGGGTGGTTTGGTGAGTGTTGGGGGGGTGGTTTGGTGAGTGTTGGGGGGGTGGTTTGGTGAGTGTTGGAGGGGTGGTTTGGTGAGTGTTGGAGGGGTGGTTTGGTGAGTGTTGGAGGGGTGGTTTGGTGAGTGTTGGAGGGAGGGTTTGGTGAGTGCGGGGAGGGTTTGGTGAGTGCGGGGAGGGTTTGGTGAGTGCGGGGAGGGTTTGGTGAGTGCGGGGAGGGTTTGGTGAGTGCGGGGAGGGTTTGGTGAGTGCGGGGAGGGTTTGGTGAGTGCGGGGAGGGTTTGGTGAGTGCGGGGAGGGTTTGGTGAGTGCGGGGAGGGTTTGGTGAGTGCGGGGAGGGTTTGGTGAGTGCGGGGAGGGTTTGGTGAGTGCGGGGAGGGTTTGGTGAGTGCGGGGAGGGTTTGGTGAGTGCGGGGAGGGTTTGGTGAGTGCGGGGAGGGTTTGGTGAGTGCGGGGAGGGTTTGGTGAGTGCGGGGAGGGTTTGGTGAGTGCGGGGAGGGTTTGGTGAGTGCGGGGAGGGTTTGGTGAGTGCGGGGAGGGTTTGGTGAGTGCGGGGAGGGTTTGGTGAGTGCGGGGAGGGTTTGGTGAGTGCGGGGAGGGTTTGGTGAGTGCGGGGAGGGTTTGGTGAGTGCGGGGTAGGGTTTGGTGAGTGCGGGGAGGGTTTGGTGAGTGCGGTTTGGTGAGTGCGGGAGGGTGGTTTGGTGAGTGCGGGAGGGTGGGTTGGTGAGTGCGGGAGGGTGGGTTGGTGAGTGCGGGAGGGTGGGTTGGTGAGTGCGGGGAGAGTTTGGTGAGTGCGGGGAAGGGTTGGTGAATACAAAATGGGGAGTTGGTGAATGCGGGGGGGGTGGGTTTGGTGAGTGCGGGGAGAGTTTGGTGTGTGCAGGGGGGATTTGGTGAGTGTGGGGGGGTTTGGTGAGTGCGGGGAAGGGTTGTTGAATACGAAGTGGGGAGTTGGTGAATGCGGGGGGGGGTAGGTTTGGTGAGTGCGGGAAGGGTTTGGTGAGTGCAAGAAAGGGTTGGTGAGTACAGAGGGCAGTGTTGCTGAGTACGGAGTGGGGGATTGGTGAGTGCGGAGGGGGTTTTGGTGAGTGCGGAGGAGGTTTTGTTGAGTGCGGAGGGGGCTGTTTGCTGAGTATGGGGGGGGCGTTGGTGAGTGCGGGAGGGCGGTTGATGAGTGCGGGGTGAGGTTTGGTGAGTGTGGGGGGAGGTTTGGTGAGTGTGGGGGGTGGTTGGTGAGCATGGGGGGAGATTTGGTGAGTGCGGGGGGAGGTTTGGTGAACGTGGGGGGAAGTTTGGTGAATGTGGGGGGGTGGTTGGTGAGTGTGGGGGGAGATTTGGAGAGCATGGGGGGAGATTTGGTGAACGTGGGGGGAGATTTGGTGAGTGTGGGGGGAGGTTTGGTGAGCGCGGGGGGAAGTTTGGTGAATGTGGGGGGAGATTTGGAGAGCATGGGGGGAGATTTGGAGAGCATGGGGGGAGATTTGGAGAGCATGGGGGGAGATTTGGTGAGTGTGGGGGGAGGTTTGGTGAGCGCGGGGGGAAGTTTGGTGAATGTGGGGGGGTGGTTGGTGAGTGTGGGGGGAGATTTGGAGAGCATGGGGGGAGATTTGGTGAACGTGGGGGGAGATTTGGTGAGTGTGGGGGGAGGTTTGGTGAGCGCGGGGGGAGGTTTGGTGAGCGCGGGGGGAGGTTTGGAGAGTGTGGGGGGGGTGGTTGGTGAGCGTGGGGTGAGATTTGGTGAGCGTGGGGGGAGGTTTGGTGAGCGTGGGGGGAGGTTTGGTGAGTGTGGGGGGAGGTTTGGTGAGCACGGGGGGAGGTTTTGTGAGCGTGGGGGGAGGTTTGGTGAGTGTGGAGGGAGGTTTGGTGAGCACGGGGGGAGGTTTTGTGAGCGTGGGGGGAGGTTTGGTGAGCACGGAGGGAGGTTTGGTGAGCACGGGGGGAGGTTTTGTGAGCGTGGGGGGAGGTTTGGTGAGCACGGGGGGAGGTTTTGTGAGCGTGGGGGGAGGTTTTGTGAGCGTGGGGGGAGGTTTGGTGAGCACGGGGGGAGGTTTTGTGAGCACAGGGGGAGATTTGGTGAGTGTGGGGGGAGGTTTGGTGGGCGCGGTGGAGAGGTTGGGTAAGCGTGGGGGAGATTTGGTGAGCACGGGGGGAGGTTTTGTGAATGCGGGGGGAGATTTGGTGAGCATGGGGGGAGGTTTAGTGAGTGTGGGGGGGGTGGTTGGTGAGTACAGAGTGGGGAATTTGTGAGTGCGGTGGTGGAGGGGGCACGTTGGTGAGGAGGTGTTCGGTTTCTTTTCTTCCTTTTGTCTGACACAGGTGCAGCCAAAGGATTTACAAATAACTGAGATGCTTTTCCCTCTTGTTTTCCCAACAAAAGAAACGTTTATGATTGGTGAGACAGACCTCAGTCTGCAGGTCTGCTTTGCTCAACAATAATATCTGCTAGAATGGGTAAGGTGGCAAAAGAGCTGGGAATCTTGTTCCTACCTGGGCCATCCTCTCTTTGTTGTTCTACCTCAACCTTTGAACCTCTCTCTCTGCGTTGATAGAAGTTTCTCAGTCTCACGTTGGCCACCCTTTCCAGTCTCTGCTTTCTTACAGCTTGTGTTTCAGTAACACCAAAGCCGTCTGTCCCTTTTCATGTCACTGATTGACATTCCATTTGCTATTCATTGTTTTCTCACCTTCTCCATCTTATTTAAGTAACAATCAGTGAAATCTCGGGGAGTCTCAGGGTTCCTGCTCAGTTGATGAAGTTTGACTTGCTCCAAGACGATGGACACCAGTTGATCCCATTCTGCAAACAGCCTTTGATGTGCTCCTGGCATGAACTGCATCACTGTCGGCAACAGGTTATACAGCTGAAATGATATAAAAAATCCATATTCATCTGTATTTTGTAGCACAGGAACAGGCCATTCAACCCATCTGCTTCATGCTGGTGTTCATTCTGCACATGAGCCTCCTTCCTCAACACTGTAACCATACTTCTTCTATTCCTATTTATTTATTGTTAATTCAGTTTCCCCTTGAATGCATCCATACTATACCATTCATCTCGCTCTTTCCCTGCGGTAGATTGTTTATATAATTGACGAATAATAGGGGACCCAACACAGATCGCTGTGGTACGCCACTGGACACTGGCTTCCAGTCACTAAAGCAGCCTGTCATCGCCCTCTGTCCCCTACAACTAAGCCAATTTTGAATCCACTTTATCAAGTTATCTTGAATCCCATGAGTATTTTCTCTAATAGTTTCCCTACCAATGATGTGAGACTCATCTGTCTGTAGTTTATCTCTGTAACCCTTCCCGGAGATATTCAACATTCATACTCTGAAGGACCTTTACCAATATACTAGCCTGCTGCCTGGGGTATCGTCAGCCCGCTCAATCTTCCAGCAAACAATGGAGAATATTTTATAGGGTCTACCTCAGGTTCCTATTTATCTGGGTGATGTCTTCATAATAGGAAGACCAAATAAGGAACACCTAGAGAACCTTGAGGAAGTTGGGTACAATATATGTAGGGATGTGGGGGGTAGGGCCTGGGTGGGATTGTGTTCAGTGCAGACTCGATGGGCTGAAGAGCCTCTTTCTGCACTGTAGGGTTCTATAATTCTACGTCAATTTTCCAAGGCAGGTGTATGCCTAAGAAGGGAAAACTGTGTATTGCAGGCCCCCAAGTAAACCATCTGGGCTGCAGACTAGACAAATTTGATGTACACCTCTTGGAGGATGAGGTGCAGGTGATCAAAAGTGCACCAGCTCATATGTCCGTCCAGCTCTTAAGATGATTTTTGAGTTGGTAACTACTATGGGAAATTTATACCCAATTTTGCCTCCATCCTGGTTCCATTACACCAACTACTAAAAAAGGATCAACCTTGAGAATGGTCTCCCTGCCAATACTTGGCTTTCAATAAAGCAAAGCAACAGCTTTTCTCATTGAACATTGGGGCATGTGATGATGCCAGGAAAGATCCATTCCTAACTGTGGTGCGTCACCGTACGGCATCGGGATGGCATGAGTTAATAGGTGGCCAATCAGAGAAAAAGTTCCACTGGGGCATGCTTCCAGCTTGGCTATTGCAGAATGCAAATATACCCACATTGAAAAAGAAGGATTGGTGACATTTGGTGTGAAAAATTTCCATCAGTATATTTCCGGGTGGAAATTAGTCATTATCGCAGATCACAAGCCACTACTGGGACTGCTAGGGGAGGACAATGTGGAGCCGCCCGTAGCATCATGGCCACCTCCAATCACCAATTGGAACACGTCCAGAGGCCGAGCTACTAACACAGATGCCTTGGTCAGCTACCAATCGCAGACACCCCACTTTCAGCAAACTTGAAAATCAAATTGGAGGGGAATTTAGCCACACAGTGATAGGTGTATATGGAGTATAACAGGGGCTTATTTCTTGGGAAATAAAGAAGGGCAGGTTACAGAACTGTTAGTGAGAGATCACTTTGGGACAGTAAAATTGCTGAGGAGAATGATAGGTCTGGCCCAAAAGTTAAAATTCTAAATTGGGGCAAGGCCAATTTTGATAGTAATGGACAGGAATGTTTAAAAGTTGATTGGGGGAATCTGTTGGCAGGCAAAGAGACGTCTGATAATGGAGAGGTTTTTAAAAGTGTGTAAACCAAGATTCAGGGGAAGTGTATTCCTTTTAGAATGAAGGGCAAGGTTGGTAGAAATAAGAAACATTTGATGACTCGGGATATTGAGGCCCTGGTCAAAAAGAAAAAGGAGGCACATGATGTGCATAGGTAGCAGGGATCAAGTGGATCCCTTGAAGAGTACAGAGGTTGTCGGAGTCGAGTTAAGAGAGAAATTGGTATGGCAAAAAGGGGACATGAGACTGCGTTAGCAGATAAGGCAAAGGAGAATCCAAAGAGCTTCCAAAAAGATAGAAAGGGCAAAAGAGTAACTGGGGAGAGAATAGAGACTCTTAAAGATTAACAAGGTCATCTATGTACGAATCCACAAGAGACGACATCCTAAGTTAATATTTCTCATCAATATTAACTGTTGAGAAAGGCATGGATGTTAAGGAACTTGGGAAAATAAATAGTGATGTCCTGAGGAGTGTACATAATACAGAAAAGGAGGTGCTGGAAGTCTTAAGGCGCATCAAGGTAGATAAAACGCCAGGACCTGATGAAGGGTATCCAAGGTCGTTGTGGGAGGTTCGGGAGGAAATTGCAGGTCCCCTAGCAGAGACATTTGAATTATCGACAACCACAGGTGAAGATTACAGGGTGGTAATGTTGTGCCTTTGCTTAAGAAAGCCTGGGAACTACAGGCCAGTGAGCCTAATGTCTGCAATGGGTAAGTTGTTGGAAGGTACTCTGAGAGACAGGATCGACAGGATCGACAGGCATTTAAAGAGGCAAGGATTAGGAAAAGTCAGCATGGCTTTGTGAGTGGAAAATCATGTCTCACAAATTTTATTGAGTTTTTTGAAGTGGTAACCAAGAAGGTAGATGAGGACAGTGCAGTTAATGTTGTCTACATGGACTTTAGCAAGGCCTTTGACAAGGCACTGCATCATAGGTTGTTGCATAAAATTAAATCTCTTGTGATCCAGGGTGAGGTAGAACATAGAACATAGGTAGCCAATTGTATACAAAAGTGGCTTGATGACAGAAGACAAATGATGATTGTAGAGGACTGTTTTTCAAACTGGAGGCCTGTGATCAGCAGTGTGCCTCAGGGATCAGTGCTGGGCCCACTGTTATTTGTTATTCATATGAATGATTTGGATGAGAATACAGGAGGCATGGTTAGTAAGTTTGCAGATGACACCAAGACTGGTGGACAGTGAAGAAGGTTATCTCAGGTTGCAATGGGATCTTGATCAATTGGGCCAGTGGGCTAACGAATGGCAGATGGAGTTTAGAAAAATAGAAACATAGAAAAACTACAGCACAAACAGGCCCTTCGGCCCACAAGTTGTGCTGATCATATCCCTACCTACTAGGCCTACCCATAACCCTCAATCCCATTAAATCCCATGTACAAAGACCCCAACGAATTTGCCTCCACCACCAATTCCACTCATCAACCACCCTCTGAGTGAAAAACCTACCCCTGACATCTCTGTACCTACTCCCCAGCACCTTAAACCTGTGCCCTCTCGCAGCGACCATTTCAGCCCTGGGAAATAGCCTCTGAGAATCCACCCGATCTATACCTCTCAACATCTGATAAACCTCTATCAGGTCGCCTCTCACCCTTCGTCTCTCCAGGGAGAAAAGACTGAACTCCTGTAACCTATCCTGATAAGGCATGCCACCCAATCCAGGCAACATCCTTGTAAATCTCCTCTGCACCCTTTCAATAGCTTCCACATCTTTCTTGGAATGAGGCGACCACAATTGCTCACAGTACTCCAAGTGGGGTCTGACAAGGGTCTTGTAAAGCTGCAGCATTATCTCATAAGAACATAAGAACATAAGAAATAGGAGCAGGAGGAGGCCATCTAGCCCTTCGAGCCTGCCCCGCCATTCAATAAGATCATGGCCGATCTGTCGTGGCTCAGTTCCACATTCCTGCCCTCTCCCCATAACCCATAATCCCCTCTCTTATCAAAAACCCATCAACCCGCGTCTTAAAAATATTTAGCGAGGTAGCCTCCACCACTTCAACGGGCAGAGAATTCCAGCGATTCACCACCCTTTGAGTGAAGAAGTTCCTCCTCAACTCCGTTCTAAACCGCCCCCACTTTGTCTTGAGGCTGTGCCTCCTAGTCCTACTATCCTTTCTGAGCGGGAAGAGTCTCTCCACCTCTATCCTATCCATCCCATTCATCATCTTATACGTCTCAATGAGATCTCCCCTCATTCTTCTAAACTCTAATGAGTACAAGCCTAGTTTATTCAGCCTCTCCTCATAGCTCAACCCCCTCAACTCCGGAATAAGCCTAGTAAACCTCCTCTGCACTCCCTCCAAGGCCAAAATATCCTTGCGTAAGTACGGCGACCAAAACTGCACACAGTACTCCAGCTGCGGCCTCACCAATGCCCTATACAGCCGCAGCAAGACCTCCCTACTTTTATATTCAATCCCCCTCGCTAAGAAGGCCAGCATCCCATTTGCCTTCCTGACCACCTGCTGCACCTGCAAGCTGGGTTTTTGCAACTCATGCACAAGGACCCCGAGGTCCCTCTGCACCGTCGCCTGCTGCAGTTTTTCGCCACGTAAGTAATAATCCTTCCTACCATTATTACCACCAAAGTGGACCACCTCACACTTGCCAACATTAAATTCCATTTGCCATTTCCTGGCCCATTCGCCCAGCCTATCTAGATCCTTCTGTAGACTCTCCACACCCTCTGCACAATTTGCCGTTCCCCCAATCTTGGTGTCACCAGCAAATTTCGACACCATACACTCGGTTCCCTCCTCCAGATCATCTATATAAATGGTAAATAGCTGAGGCCCCAGCACCGACCCCTGGGGCACTCCACTAGTCACCATCCGCCAATCCGAATAGCACCCATTAACTCCCACTCTCTGCCTCCTATTTGACAACCAATCCTCTATCCACACTAACACCCTACCCCCAACTCCATGCCCCCTGACCTTCTGCAATAACCTCTTGTGAGGTACCTTGTCAAACGCCTTCTGAAAATCAAGAAAGACCACATCCACCGGCTCTCCTCTATCCACCGCCCCAGACACATCCTCATAGAACTCCAATAAATTTGTCAGACACGACTTCCCCTTAACGAAACCGTGCTGCGTCTGCTCTATCAAGCAATTCCTCTCAAGATGCCTCGCTATTTCCTCCTTGATGACGGATTCTAACATTTTACCTACAACAGACGTTAAACTAACCGGCCTATAATTCCCTGCCTTTTGCCTGGCACCCTTCTTAAACAACGGCATAACATTAGCCGTTTTCCAATCTTCCGGCACTTCCCCGGAATCCAGCGACGTCTGGAAAATAACCACCTAGGCTTCCACTATCACCTCCGCCATTTCTTTCAGAACCCTCGGATGCATTCCATCCGGTCCTGGCGACTTGTCCACAATCAGCCCCTCCAGTCTGTCGAGCACTGCCTCTCTAATAACAGTAATCTGATTAAGACCCTCCAGTCCTACCACCTTTCCATCTCCAACACCCGGCAAATTATTCACGTCCTCCTCCGTGAAGACAGAAACAAAAAAGTTATTCAAGACCTTAGCCATATCTCCATCCCCTACCACTAAGTCCCCCTTCTCATCCTCTAAGGGTCCAACGTTCACCCTAGCCAGCCTCTTCCTTTTTATATACTTATAAAAACTCTTGCTATCCTTTTTTATATTAAGCGCTAGCCCAGCTTCATAGTTTCTCCTACCCTTCTTTATCAACTTCTTTGTCAATCTTTGTTGACGAAAAGAAGCAGGTGGGGGACAATCCCCTGGGGCTGTTCCCCTCCAAAATAGGTTTTCGGTCCTGGAGGCTACAGTTGAGGAGGAATCAACTGGGGATAGCGAAAGGGAGCAGGCTGCTGGGGGAGAGCCTAGTGTGAAAGCTCAGGTGGTTAGGGGTTGTAAAAGATTGGGCCTCGTGATTGGGGACTCCACAGTTAAAGGGACAGATAAGAGAGTTGGAAGTAAAGGTAGGGACTCAGGGCTGGTGTGTTGCCTACCAGAGGCTGGGGTCTGGGATGTATCGGAAAGGGTATTCAGGACTCTTAGGGGAGAGGGAGAACAACCCCAAGTTATAGTTCATGTGGGGACACATGACATAGGGAGGTTAAGGAAAGGGGATATTAAGCAGAGATTTATGGAGTTGGGGTGGAAGCTAAAGGCCAAGTCTGATAGAGTGGTTATCTCCGGACTCTTGCCTGTGCCATGGGATAGTTTAGAGAGGAATAGAGAGAGGGAAAGTTTGAACTCGTGGCTGAGGGGTTGGTGCAGGAGGGAGGTGTTCAGGTACTTGAGCAATTGGGGCTCATTCTGGGGAAGGTGGGACCTCTATATGAGGGATGGTCTGCACCTGAATCAGAGGGGGACCAATATCCTGGGGGGTAAATTTGCTAAGGCTATCCAGTTAGGTTTAAACTGATTCAGAGGGGGGGTGGGATCCTGAGTAGAGGGGTTGAAAGTGAGGGGGGCATAGATGGGGACTGCAATGCACAGCATCGCAGGGGTGGGGTGGAGCAGGGTTTGAAATGCGTATACTTTAATGCGAGGAGTATTCGCAATAAAGTGGATGAACTTGCAGCGTGGATCAGTACCTGGGACTTTGATGTTGTGGCCATTTCAGAGACATGGATAGAGCAGGGGCAGGAATGGTTGTTGCAGGTCCCGGGGTTCAAATGTTTTAGTCGGAGTAGAGAAGGAGGTAGGAGGGGGGGAGGGGTAGCTTTATTGGTCAGGGATTGTATCACAGTGTCAGAGAGGAAGTTTGATGAGGACTTGTCTGTTGAGGTAGTATGGGCGGAGATTAGAAATAGGAGAGGAGAGGTCACCCTGTTGGGAGTCTTTTATAGATCTCCTAAAAGTTCTAGAGAAGTTGAGGAAAGGATTGCGGAGACGATCCTGGTTAGGAGTGAAAGTAATAGGGTAATTGTTATGGGGGATTTTAACTTTACTAATATTGATTGGAATTGTTATAGCTCTAGCTCGTTAGAGGGGTCAGTTTTTGTACAAAGCGTGCAGGAAGGTTTTTTGACTCAGTATGTAGATAGGCCAACTAGAGGTGAGGCTATATTGGATTTGGTGCTGGGTAATGAGCCAGACCAGGTGCTAGACTTGGAAGTTGGTGTGCATTTTGGTGACAGTGACCACAATTCGGTTACGTTCACCTTAGTGATGGAAAGGGATAGGAATGAACCTCGGGCTAGTGGTTTTAGCTGGGGGAAGGGTAATTATGAGGCTATTAGGAGAGAATTAGGAAGCATAGGTTGGACTAGGAGATTACAGGGACTGGGAACGTCTGAAATGTGGAGTTTTTTCAAGGAGCAGCTACTGCGAGTCCTTGATAGGTACGTCCCTGTCAGGCAAGGAGGAATTGGTAGGGCTAGGGAACCGTGGTGCACCAAAAAAGTTGATTCGTTGGTTAAGAGGAAAAAGGAGGCTTATGTTCGGATGAGACGTGAGGGCTCGGGTAGTGCACTAGAAAACTTTAGATTGGCTAGGAGGGAGTTGAAGAGTGAGCTAAGAAGGGCTAAAAGAGGACATGAGAAGACTTTATCTGATAGGATTAAGGAGAATCCTAAGGCGTTCTATAGGTATGTTAAGAACAGAAGGTTGGTTAGGGCAAGATTAGGGCCAGTTATAGACAGCAGAGGGAAGTTATGTGTGGAACCGGAGGAGATTGGAGAGGCATTGAACCAATATTTCTCTTCCGTGTTCATGCAGGGGGACATGGATATAGCTGAGGAGGACACTGGGTTGCAGGGGAGTAGAATTGACAGTGTTGCAGTTGATAAGGAGGATGTGCTAGATATTCTGGAGGGTCTGAAAATAGATAAGTCCCCTGGTCCGGATGGGATTTACCCCAGGATTCTCTGGGAGGCAAGAGAAGTGATTGCAGAGCCTCTGGCTCTGATCTTCAGGTCGTCGTTGGCCTCTGGTATAGTACCGGAAGATTGGAGGTTAGCGAATGTTGTCCCATTGTTTAAGAAGGGGAACAGAGACTTCCCCGGGAATTATAGACCGGTGAGTCTCACTTCTGTTGTGGGCAAGGGTTTAGAAAAAATTATTCGGGATAGGATTTATAGTTATTTGGAGAGTAAAGAATTGATTGGAGATAGTCAGCATGGTTTTGTGGCGGGTAGGTCGTGCCTTACTAACCTTATTGAGTTTTTTGAGAAAGTGACCAAAGAGGTGGATGGGGGTAAGGCAGTGGACGTGGTGTATATGGATTTTAGTAAGGCATTTGATAAGGTTCACCATGGTAGGCTTCTGCAGAAAATGCAGATGTATGGGATTGGGGGTGATCTAGGGAATTGGATCAGGAATTGGCTAGCAGATAGGAGACAGAGGGTGGTGGTTGATGGTAAATATTCATCATGGAGTTCGGTTTCGAGTGGTGTGCCTCAGGGATCTGTTTTGGGGCCACTGCTGTTTGTAATTTTTATTAATGATCTGGATGAGGGTATAGTTGGGTGGATTAGTAAGTTTGCTGATGACACCAAAGTCGGAGGTGTGGTAGATTGTGAGGAAGGGTGTCATAGTTTGCAGGAAGACTTAGACAGGTTGCAGAGCTGGGCTGAGAGGTGGCGGATGGAGTTTAATGCGGAGAAGTGTGAGGTAATTCACTTTGGTAGGAATAACAGATGTGTCGAGTATAGGGCTAACGGTAGGACTTTGAATAGTGTGGATGAGCAGAGGGATCTAGGTGTATGTGTACATAGATCCCTGAAAGTTGGGAGTCAAGTAGATAAGGTTGTTAAGAAGGCATACGGTGTCTTGGCGTTCATTGGTAGGGGGATTGAATTTAGGAGTCGCAGCGTCATGTTGCAACTGTACACAACTCCGGTGCGGCCGCACTTGGAGTACTGTGTGCAGTTCTGGTCCCCACATTCTAGGAAGGATGTGGAGGCTTTGGAGAGGGTGCAGAGGAGGTTTACCAGGATGTTGCCTGGTATGGAGGGGAGGTCCTATGAGGAGAGGCTGAGGGATTTGGGGTTGTTTTCGCTGGAAAGAAGGCGGCTAAGAGGGGATCTTATTGAAACATATAAGATGATTAGAGGTTTAGATAGGGTGGATAGTAATAGCCTTTTTCCTCTGATGGAGAAATCTAGCACGAGGGGGCATGGCTTTAAATTAAGGGGTGGTAGTTATAGGACGGATGTCAGGGGTAGGTTCTTTACCCAGAGGGTGGTGAGGGATTGGAATGCCCTGCCTGCTGCAGTTGTAAATGCGCCTAGTTTGGGGGCGTTTAAGAGATCCGTGGATAGGTTTATGGACGAGAAGGGATTGGTTTAGGTTAGTGGGTCATTGTTTTGTAACTGGTCGGCGCAACATCGTGGGCCGAAGGGCCTGTTCTGCGCTGTAATGTTCTATGTTCTATTTAAACCTCTCCCAATCCTCTTCTCGCCCACTACTCTTAGGTACTCTAAATGCCTCCGCTTTTAATTTAACACTTTCCTTCACCTCCTTCATTATCCACGGCTTATTACCTCTCCTCCTACGGTCCTTTTTGACCATCGGAATAAATTTCTGCTGAGCACCAAGAAAGATCTCCTTAAAGATCCTCCACTGCGCCTCAGCAGACCTATCTTCCAACGCGCTCCCCCAGTCCACATTCGCCAATTCTTCTCTCATCCTACTGTACTCCCCTCTGTTCAAACAAAGGACGCGCATCCGGGAACCCACTTTCTCCTCCTCCATCTGCACCAGAAACTCCACCATACAATGATCACTCTCCCCAAGAGGATCCTTCACTGCAAGGTCCCTAATTCTACCCGCCTCATTACATAACACCAGATCCAAGATAGCTCGCTCCCTCGTTGGCTCCAACACACACTGTTCAAGGAAACTATCCCGGCAGCATTCCAAGAACTCCTCCTCGAGCCCACCGCGTCCAACATGGGTCGACCAATCTATATGTAGATTGAAATCCCCCATAACTACGGCCGTCCCATTCCTGCACGCCGCACTTATTTGCGCGTTAACAGCCCACCCCACCTCCAGATCATTATTCGGGGGCCTATAGACGACACCCACCAGCGTCTTCCTCCCTTTGCTGTTCCTAATCTCTACCCACAACGATTCCACTTTCTGCTCCTTGGCTCCAATATCATCCCTTGCTACCACCCTGATGCTATCCTTAATCAGCAGAGCTACGCCACCCACTTTTTCCTCCCGCCTATCCTTCCTAAACACTTGATACCCCTCGACTCCTTATTATCTCCCGACTCCTTAACTCAGTCCCTCAATTAATGAAGGCCAGTACACCATACGCCTTCTTGACCACATCCTCCATCTGTGAGGCTGATTTAAGAGTCCTATGGACCCTTTATGGACCCTGACCCCAAGGTCCTTCTGATCCTCTACACTGCTACGAGTCCTACCCTTGATATTATACTCCCTCATCCCACTGGACCTGCCAAAATGGACCACTACATATTTACCTGGGTTGAAGTCCATCTGCCACTTCTCTGCCCAGTCTTGCATCCTATCTATGTCTCGCTGCAACTTCTGACATCCCTCCAGACTATCCACAACATCACCAACCTTTGTGTCGTCGGCAAACTTACCAACCCATCCTTCCACTTCCTCATCCAGGTCATTTATGAAAATTACAAACAGCAAGGGTCCCAGAACAGATCCCTGGGGCACTCCACTGGTGACAGACCTCCGTGCAGAAAAAGACCCATCCACAAGCACTCTCTGCCTTCTGCAGGCAAGTCAGTTCTGGATCCACAAGGCAACAGCCCCTTGGATCCCATGCCCTCTCACTTTCTCAAGAAGTCTTGCATGGGGGACCTTATCGAACACCTTGCTGAAGTCCATATAAACCACATCTACCGCTGTTCCTTCGTCAAAGTGTTTAGTCACATTTTCAAAGAACGCAACCAGGTTCATAAGGCACAACCTGCCTTACAAGCAGGTATGGAACAAGATGTGGAAGCATTAGGAGGAGTGCAGAGGAGGTTTACCAGGATGTTGCCTGGTATGGTGGAAAGGTCTTATGAGGAAGGGCTGAGGGACTTGAGGTTGTTTTCGTCAGAGAGAAAAAGGTTAAGAGGTGACCTAATTGAGGCATACAAGATGATCAGAGGATTAGATAGGGTGGACAGTGACAGCCTTTTTCCTCGGATGGTGATAGCTAACACAAGGGGACATAGCTTTAAACTGAGGGGTGATAAATTTAGGACGGATGTCAGAGGTAGGTTCTTCACTCAGAGGGTAGTAAGGGCGTGGATTGCCCTGCCTGCAACAGTTGTGGACTTGCCAACTTTAAGGGCATTCAGATGGTCATTAGATAGACATATGGACAATATTGGAATAGTTTAGGTTAGAGGGTCATTAGATTGGTTCCACTGGTCAGTGCAACATCGAGTGCCAAAGGGCCTGTACTGCGCTGTAAAGTTCTATGTTCTATGCCCTTGACAAAGCCATGCTGGCTACTTTTCAGCATACTAAACTTCTCTAAATGTTCATAAATCCTGTCCCTCAGGATCCTCTCCATCAACTTACCAACCACTGAGGTTAGACTCGGCGGTCGGTAATTTCCTAGGCTATCCCTGTTCCCTTTCTTGAATATAGGAACCACATCTGCAATCCTCCAATGCTCCAGAATCTCTCCCGTCTCCATCAACGATGCAAAGATCATTGCCAGAGGCTCTGCAATCTCTGCCCTCGCCTCCCATAGTAACCTGGGGTACATCCCATCTGGTCCTGGTGACTTATCTATCTTCATGCTATTCAAAATTTCCAATACATCCTCTTTCTTAACGTCAATATTTTCAGTCCACCGCAAACCTGTAGTACAACCACCCAGATCATTTTCCACCGTGAATACTGAGGTAAAGTATTCATTAAGCACCTCTGCCATTTCTACCGGTTCCATACAAACTTTCCCACCTTCACATTTTATAGGTCCTATTCCTTCACATCTCATCCTTTTACTCTTCACATATTTGTAGAACACCTTAGGGTTCTCCTTAATCTTACCCGCCAAGGCCTTCTCATGACCCCTTCTGGCTCTCCTAATTTCCTTTTTAAGTTCCTTTCTACAACCCGCATACTCCTCTAGATCCTTAACTTCGCCTAGCTCTCTGAACCTTCTGTACGCCTTTCTTTTCTTTTTGACTAGGTTCATTACAACCGTTGTACACCACAGATCCCGTAAACTACCAAAACCTCCCTGTCTCATCGGAACGTTGTTGTGCAGAGCTCCAGACAAACATTCTTTGAAAATCCGCCACCTTCCTTTGGTACTTTTCCCCAAGAACACCTCCTTCCAATTTACTCATCTAATTTCCTGCCTGATGGCTTCATACTTCCCCTTACTCTAGATAAACACGTTCCTAGCTTGCCTGATCCTATCTCTTTCTAATGCTATCGTAAAGGAGATAGAGTTATAATCGCTATCCCCAAGATGCTCTCCCACTGAGAGATCCGACACCTGTCCAGGTTCATTAGCTAGTACTAGATCAAGTATAGCCTCTCCTCTTGTAGGCTTATCCACGTACTGTGTCAGGAAACCCTCCTGAACACACCTAACAAACTCCTCCTCATCCAAACCCCTTACGCTAGGGATATTCCAATCAATATTTGGGAAATTAAAGTCTCCCATCACGACAACTCTGTTATTACTACATCTCAGTGAAATGTCTGACAACATCAGGTTTAAGTCCAACTGATTTATTTGATAGTAAACTCGCAAGTTTTCGAGGTTAAGCTCTTCTTCAGGTGAATGGAGAATTCTGGCCTCAGACAGAGCATATAAAGCGCAGACAGTTTACAGATTACTGATTAGAATGCGAATCTTTACACCTAACCTGTTGTTCAAGTCCTAAAGTGGCCGATAATGTGAGTGGAAGGAGCACTGATCACAGGTTAAACAGATGTGTATTATCTCCAGACAGTACAGTAAGTGAGGTTTTGCAAACCCAGGCAAGTCACGGCGGTACAGATAGTGCGACATGAACCCAAGATCTCTTTGAGACCGTCCTCATGTGTGCGGAATTTGGGTATCAGTCTCTGGTCAGCGACTCTGCGCTGTTGTGTGTCGTGAAGGCCGCCTTGGAGAATGCTTGCCTGGGTTTGCAAAATCTCACTTACTGTACTGTCTGGAGACAATACGCATCTCTTTAACCTGTGCTCAATGCTCCTTCCACTCACATTATCGGCCACTTTAGGACTTGAATAGCAGATTAGGTGTAAAGATTCGCATTCTAATCAGTAATCTGTAAACTGTCTGCGCTTTATATGCTCTGTCTGAGTCCAGAATTCTCCATTCACCTGAAGAAGAGTTTACTATCAAATAAATTGGTTGGACTTAAACTTGGTGTTGTCAGACGTTTTACTGTGTTTACCCCAGTCCAATGCCGGCATATCCACATCATGATTACTACATCTCTCCAGGATCTGTTTCCCTATCTGCACCTCAACATCCCTGTCACTATTGGGCGGCCTATAGAAATCACCCAGCAAAGTTACCGACCCCTTCCTGTTCCGAACTTCCACCCACAGAGACTCCGTAGACAATCCCTCCACGGCATCCACCCTCTCTACAGCGGTGACACTATCCCTGATCAGCAATGCCACTCCCCCTGCTCTTTTGCCTCCCTCCTTGTCCTTCCTGAAACATCTGAAACCTGCCACCTTAAGTACCCAGTCCTGTCCCTATTGTCTAATTTAGACAAATGCGAGGTGATGCATTTTAGTAGATTAAACCAGGGCACGACTTTCTCAGTTAATGGTAGAATGTTGAGGAGAGATATAGAACAAAGAGATATAGGGGTACAGGTTCATAGCTTCTTGGAAGTGGAGTCGCAGGTGGACAGAGTGGTGAAGAAGGCATTCAGCATGCTTGGTTTCATTGGTCAGAATACTGAATATGGGAGTTGGGATGTCTTGGCAGGTACAATTTTGTCTTTTAAAAAGCATTTAGACACTTACAAGGGTACTATGTGTATAGAGGGACATGAGCCAAACGTGGGAAATTGTCAATTTATCCACTGACAATTATGGATTGTCAATTATAGAACATAGAACATTACAGCACATTACAGGCCCTTCGATCCTCGATGTTGTGCCAACCTGTGAAACCAATCAAAAACCCATCTAATCTACACTATTCCAATATCATCCATATGTTTATCCAATGACCATTTAAATGCCCTTAATGTTGGCGAATCCACTACTGCTGCAGACAGGGCATTCCACACTCTTACTACTCTCTGAGTAAAGAACCTACCTATGACATCTGTCCTATATCTATCACCCCTCAATTTAAAGCTATAACCCCTCGTGCTCGCCAACACCATCCGAGGAAAAAGGCTCTCCCACCCTATCTAATCCTCTGATCGTTTACATTCTTAATTACCGGTGAGTGTCAGACTATCGTCACTCTGCCTATATATTCTATGTCTTTGCACCTCTCTCCATTTCATCTGATGAAGGAGTAACGCTCCAAAAGTTTGTGATTTCAAATAAGCCCGTTGGAATATAAAAAAATGACAGCACAGTATCAGGCCCTTCAGCCCTCCAAAGGCAATGGGCCCTGATAATATTCCAGCCATAGTACTGAAGACTTGTGCTCCAGAACTTGCTGCTCCCCTAGCCAAGCTTTTCCAGTACAGTTACAGCACTGGCATCTGCCCAGCAATGTGGAAAATTGCCCAGCTATGTCCTGTACACAAAAAGCAGGACAAATCCAACCCGGCCAATTACCGCCCAATCAGTCTACTAAAGTGATGGAAGGGGTCATCGACAGCGCTATCAAGCAGCACCTGCTCAGCAATAACCTGCTCAGTGACACCCAGTTTGGGTTTCACCAGGGTCACTCAGTTTCTGACCTCATTACAGCCTTGGTTCAAACATGGATAAAAGAGCTGAATTTCAGAGGCAAGGTGAGAATGACAGCCCTTAACATCAAGGCTGCATTTGACTGAGTGTGTGGCATCAATGGGCCCGACTATACTCCTAATGTAACTATGACTGTGTGGCCAAATTCCTCTTCAACTTGATTTTCAAGTTTGCTGACGACACCACCATACTAGGACAGAATTCAAACAATAACGAGACAGAGTACAGGAATGAGATAGAGAATTTGATGAACTGGTATGGCAACAATAATCTCTCCCTCAATGTTAACAAAATGAAGGAGATTGTTATCGACTTCAGGAAGCGTAGTGGAGAACACGCCCCTGTCTACATCAATGGGTATGAAGTAGAAATAGTCGAGAGCTTCAAATTTTTAGGTGCCCAGATCACCAGCAACCTATCCTGATACCCCCATGCTGACACTATAGTTAAGAAAGCTCACCAATGCCTCTACTTTCTCAGAAGACTAAGGAAATTTGGTATGTCATAAGAACATAAGAAATAGGAGCAGGAGTAGGCCATCTGGCCCCTCGAGCCTGCCCCACCATTCAATAAGATCATGGCTGATCTGTTGAGGCTCAGTTCCACATTCCCGCCCTCTCCCCATAACCCTTAATCCCCTCTCTTATCAAAAACCCATCAACCCGCGTCTTAAAAACATTTAGCGAGGTAGCCTCCACCACTTCAACGGGCAGAGAATTCCAGAGATTCACCACCCTTTGAGTGAAGAAGTTCCTCCTCAACTCCGTTCTCAACCGCCCCCCATTTATTTTGAGGCTGTGCCCCCTAGTCCTACTGTCCTTTCTGAGCGGAAGAGTCTCTCCACCTCTATCCTATCCATCCCATTCATCATCTTATACGTCTCAATGAGATCTCCCCTCATTCTTCTAAACTCTAACGAGTACAGGCCTAGTTTATTCAGCCTCTCCTCATAGCTCAACCCCTTCAACTCCGGCATCAGCCTAGTAAACCTCCTCTGCACTCCCTCCAAGGCCAAAATATCCTTGCGTAAGTACGGCGCCCAAAACTGCACACAGTACTCCAGCTGCGGCCTTACCAATGCCCTATACACGACTCTCACCAACTTTTACAGATGCACCATAGAAAGCATTCTTTCTGGTTGTATCACAGCTTGGTATGGGCTCCTGCTCTGCCCAAGACCGCAAGGAACTACAAAAGGTCACGAATGTAGCCCAATCCATCATGCAAACCAGTCTCCCATCCATTGACTCTGTCTACACTTTCCCCTGCCTCGGAAAAGTAGCCAGTATAATTAAGGACCCCATGAAGCCTGGGCACTCTCTCTCCCAACTTCTTCCTTCGGCAAAAAGATACAAAAGTCTGAGGACACGTACCGACTGACTCAAGAGCAGCTTCTTCCCTGCTGCCATCAGACTTTTGAATGGACCTACCTCGCACCAAGTTGATCTTTCTCTACACCCTAGCCATTACTGTAACACTGCATTCTGCACTCTCTCATTTCCTTCTCTATGAACGGTATGCTCCGTCTGTAGTGCACAAGAAACAATACTTTTCACTGTATGTTAATACATGTGACAATAATAAATCAAACGAAAGAGCAGGTCAGGGGTTAGGAATATTGTGGCAAGTAACTCACCTCCTGACTCCCCAGAGCCTATCCACCATCTACAACGCATAAGTCAAGAGTGTGGTGGAATATCCTCCACTTGCTTGGATGGATCAGTTCCAACAACATTCAAGAATCTTGACACCATCCAGGACGAAGCAGCCTGCTTGATTGGCACCACATCTACAAACATTCAATCCTTCCACCACTGACGCTCAGTAGCAGCAGCGTGTACCATCTACTTGATGTGCTCAGCAATTCACCAAAGATCCTTAGACAGCACCTTCCAAACCTACAATCACTTCCATCTAGAAGGTCAAGAGCAGCAGATAAATGGGACCACCACCACCTGCAAGTTCCCCTCCAAGCCATTTATCATCTTGACTTATATTTCGCCATTCCTTTGTAGTCTCTGGGTCAAAATCCTGGAATTCCCTCCCTAATGGCATTGTGGGTCACCCACAAACATGGGCTCCAGTGATTCATGAAAGCACTTCACTACCACCTTCTCAAGGGCAACTAGGGATGGGCAATAAATGTTGGCCAGCCAATGACGCCTATGTCAGAACAGAAAAAGTGTAATATTGTAATTGGGCTCTTCAGTTGGGTGACAGACTGGGCAGGGAATCAAAGTGTTCAGAAGAGTATAACAATCTCACACTTGTACTGTTACATCACAAAGGATAGTCAGTGCTTGCTGACTATCTCTTCTCCTGATACGTGCATTAGCAATAAACTTCTTTTCACTCTTTAACTGTATTTCATGGTCTCTGTATTGGCTGAGTACAAGACCCCCCGGAGGGCCAACCCAGAAAATTACTCTTACAGTGGGAAACTGCAGACCAATCAGCTTGACCTCTGTGGTGGGAAAGTTGCTGGAGTCGATCATTAAGGGGCAGGTGGCTGAAAATCTGGAAAAGTAAAGCTCAATTCACCAGCACGGTCTTGTGAGGGACAAGTCTTGTTTGACAAACCTGCTGAGGGTTCTTTGAGATGTAATCAGCAAGATAGGTAACGGGGATCCTATGGATGTGACCTACCCAGACTTCCAGAAGGCATTTGATAAGGTGCCACACAAGAGATTGATCCAGAAGGTTAGATCCCAAAGAATTGGGGGTAAAGTAGTGGCTTGAATTGAGGATTGGCTGACTGATTGAAAGCAGAGTGGGTTGGGATAAATGGGTCCTTTTCCAGTTGGTGATCTGTAACTAGTGGGGTCCCATTGGGTTCAGTTCTTGGACCACAACTATTCCCAATCTCTATCAATGATCTACAAGCAGGGACAGAGTATGACATAGTAAAATTTGCTGACGACACAAAATTAGGTGGGAAAGCATGCTGTAATGAGGAGATAAAAGTTTACAAAGAGATATTGACAGGCGAGGGGAATGGGCCAGAATCTGGCCGATGGAGTTTAATGTGCTTAAATGTGAGATTATCCATTTTGGCAAGAACAATAAAAGGGCAAATTGCTATTTAAATGGAAAGCAGATTCAAAAGACATCTGTGCAGAGGGATCTGGGTGTCCTTGTGCATGAGTCTCCGTAAGTGATATGCAGGTGCAGAATGTTATAAGGAAGGCAAATGGAATCTTGGCATTTATTGCAAAGGGTCTAGAGTATAAAAGTAGAGAAATTTTGTTACAATTGTGTAAGGCATAGGTGAGACCACACTTGGAGTACTGTGTTCAGTTTTGGTCACCTTCTTTGAGGAACAATGTGGTGTCACTGGAAGTGGTTCAGAAGAGGTTCACTAGATTGATTCCAGGTTTGAAGGAGCAGTTGAGTAGCTTGGGCTTGTACTTGCTGAAGCACAGAAGACTGCGGGGGGATTTGATTGAGGTATATAAAATACACAATGGGATTGATAAAGTAAATGTTAACCAAATGTTCCCCCTTCTAGAACAGTCCAGGACAAGAGGTCATAGTTTTAGAGGAAGAGAGGGGAGGTTCAAGACAGAGATAAGGAGAAGCTACTTCTCACAGAGGGTTGTGAATCTATCGAACTCACCCAGAGTACAGTCAATGCAGAATCAATCACTGGATTCAAGAAAGAGATAGATAAATATTTGATCAAAAGCGAGATAAAGGACTGTGGGGAAAAGCAGGGAATTGGAGTTAAGGTGAGATGGAGATCAGCCACGATCATATAGAATGGCAGAGCTCAAAGGGGCTAAATTGCCTACTCTCGGTCCTAGTAGGCAATTTACTAGGATTGTTCCAGATCAATATCTGCTTCCTTTAATTGAAGATTTGCTTGCTGGGTTAGCAAGTGGGCAGAAATTCAGCAAGATTGATCTTTCACAGGCATATTTACAGATGAATATAGTTTAAAGGAGTTGTGAGAGGCAAGTTTTTTTACACAGAGGATGGTAAGTGACTGGAATGCGCTGCCCCGGGAGGTGATAGAAGCAGATACAATAGCAACTTTTCAGAGGCATTTTGACAAATATGTAAATAGGCAGAGAGTAAAGGGATACAGGCCGTAAAAGGCCTTTAGTTTAGAAAAGCATCATGTGTTGGCACAGACTTGAGGGCCAAAATTATCATTATCATGAGAAAGGTAGTGTTGGACAAGTTAATGGGCTAAAGGTAGACAAGTCTCCTGGTCCTGATGGAATGCATCCGAGGATACTAAAAGTGATGGAGGGAGAAATAGCAAGTGCACTAGTGGTAATTTACCAAAATTCGCTGGACTCTGGGGTGGTTCCCGCAGACTGGAAAACAGCAAATGTGACGCCACTGTTTACAAAAGGAGGTAGACAAAAAACAGGTAACTATAAGCTGGTTAGATTAAGTTCTGTTGTCAGGAAAATGCTTGAATCTATTAACAAGGAAGAAATAGCGAGACATTTGAATATAAATTGTCCAATTGGTAAGATGCAGCATGGGTTCCTGAAGGGAAGGTCATGTTTGACTAATATGGTGGAATTTTTTGAGAACATGTGCAGTGGACAATGGAAAACCTGTGGATGTGGTGTATCTGGATTTCCAGAAAGCATTTGACAAGGTGCCAAAGATTGCTACATAAGATAAAGGTGCACTGTGTTATGAGTAATGTATTAGCGTGGATAGAGGATTGGTTAACTAACAGAAAGCAAAGAGTGGGGAGTAAATGGGTGTTTTTCTGGTTAGCGATCAGTGACTAGTGCTGTGCCTCAGGGATCAGTGTTGGGTCCGCAATTGTTTACGATTTACATAAATGATTTGGAGTTGGGGACCAAGTGTAGTGTGTCAAAATTCACAGATGACACTAAGATGGCTGGCAGATCAAAGTGTGCAGAGGATGCTGAAAGTCTGTAAAGGGATATAGATAATCTAAGTGAATGGGTGAGGGTCTGGCAGATGGAGTACAATGTTGATAAATGTGGGGTCATCCATTTTGGCAGAAAAAAATCAGCAAAATGGACTATTATTTAAATGGTAAAAAATTGCAGTATGCTGCTGTGCAGACGGACCTGGGTGTCCTTGTGCAGGAATCTCAAGGAGTTGGCTTAGAAAACATAGAAAACCTACAGCACAAACAGGCCCTTCGGCCCACAAGTTGCACTGAACCTACTAGGCATAACTATAACCCTCTCTTAAAATTCCCTATCGAATTCGCCTCCACCACCACTGCCGGCAGCCGATTCCACGCACCCGCCACCCTCTGAGTGAAAAAACGTACCCCTGACAGCTCCTCTGTACCTACTCTCCAGCGCCCTAAACCTGTGTCCTTTTGTGGCAGCCATTTCAGCCCTGGGAAAAAGCCTCTGAGAATCCACTCAATCAATACCTCTCATCATTTTATACACCTCTATCAGGTCACCTCTCATCCTTCGTCTCTCCAGGGAGAAAAGACCGAACTCCCGTAACCTACCCTCATAAGGCATGCCACCCAATCCAGGCAACATCCTTGCAAATCTCCTCTGCACCCTTCCAATAGCTTCCACATCCTTCCTGTAATGAGGCAACCAGAACTGAGCACAGTACTCCAAACAGGGTCTGACCAGGGTCTTATACAGCTGCAGGATTATCTCCCGACTCCGAAACTCAATTCCTCAATTGATGAAGCCCAGTACACCATACGCCTTCTTAACCACATCCTCTATCTGCGAAGCCGATTTGAGAGTCCAATGAACCCAGACATAAGAACATAAGAACATAAGAAATAGGAGCAGGAGTAGGCCATCCAGCCCTTCGAGCCTGCCCCGCCATTCAATAAGATCATGGCTGATCTGTCGTGTCTCAGTTCCACATTCCCGCCCTCTCCCCATTACCCTAATCCCCTCGCTTATCAAAAACCCATCAACCCGCGTCTTAAAAATATTTAGCGAGGCAGCACCCCAAGATCCTTCTGATCTTCCACACTGCCAAGAGTCTTACCCTTAATATTATAATCTGTCATCCTATTTGGCCTGCATACTTAGAACATAGAAAATCTATGTTTTATCTGGGTTGAACTCCATCTGCCACTTCTCCACCCAGTCTTGCATCCTATCAATGTCTCACTGCAACTTCTGACATCCCTCCACACTATCCACAACACCTCCAACCTTTGTATCATCAGCAAACTTACCAATCCACCTCTCCACTTCCTCACCCAGGTCATTTATAAAAATCACAAAGAGTAAGGGTCCCAGAACAGATCCCTGGGGCACTCCACTGGCGACTGACCTCCATGCAGCAAAAGACCCATCTACAACCACTCTTTGCCTTCTGTGGGCAAGCCAGTTCTGAATCCACAAAGCAATGTCCCCTTAGATCCCATGCCCCCTCACTTTCTCAATAAGCCTTGCTGGGGAATCTTATCAAATGCCTTGTTGAAGTCCATATAAACCACATCAGCTGCTCTTCCTTCGTCAATGTGTTTAGACACATTCTCAAAAAATTCAATCATGCTGGTAAGGCAGGTTCTGCCTTTGACAAAGCCGTGCTTGATCATACTATATGTCTCCAAATGTTCATAAATCCTGTCTCTCAGGATCTTCTCCAACAACTTACCAACCACTGAGGTTAGACCCACCAGTCTATAATTTCCTGGGCTATCTCTTCTCTCTTTCTTGAATAAAGGTACCACATTCGTGGTACTCCACCCTCCGGAACCTCTCCTGTCTCCACTGATGACGCAAAGATCATCACCAGAGGCTCTGCAGTCTCTTCCCTCACTTCCCACAATAACCTGGGGTACATCCCATCCGGTCCCAGCAACTTACCTATCTTGATGCTTTTCAAAAGCTCCAACAGATCCTTTTTCTTAATGTCTACATGCTCAAGCTTTTCAGTCCGCCGTAAGTCTGTACTACAACCACCAAGACCCTTTTTCCACTGTGAATACTGAAGTATTCATCGAGTACCTCTGCTATTTCTACCTGTTCAATACAAACCTTCCCACCGTCACATTTGATAGGTCCTATTCCTTCACGTCTTATCCTTTTGCTCTTCACATACTTGTAGAATGCCTTGGGGTTTTCCTTAATCCTACTTGCCAAGGCTTTCTCATGACCCCTTCTGGCTTTCCTAATTTCCTTCTTAAGTTCCTTCCTACTAGCTGTATACTCTTCTAGATCTCTAACACTACTTAGCTCCCTGAACCTTATGTAAGCTTTTCTTTTCTTCTTGACTAAATTCATTACAGCTTTCGTGCACCACGGTTCCTTTAACCTACCATAACTTCCCTGTCTCATTGGAACATTGCTGTACAGAACTCCAAACAAATATTCCTTGAAAATTTGTCACATTTCTTCCATACATTTCCCTGAGAAAACCTCTTTCCAATTTATGCCTCTAATTTCCTGCCTGATAGCCTCATAATTCCCCTTACTCCAATTAAACATTTTCCTAGTTTGTCTGATCCTATCTCTCTCCAATGCTAATGTAAAGGAGACAGAGTTATGATCACTATCCCCAAAATGCTCTCCCACAGAGAGATCAGACACGTGTCCAGGTTCATTTCCCAATACCAAATCAAGTACAGCCTCTCCTCTTGTAGGCTTATCCACATACTGTGTCAGGAAACCCTCCTGAACACACCTAACAAACTCCTCCCCATCTAAACCCCTTGCCTTAGGGAGATTCCAAACGATATTTGGGAAATTAAAATCTCCCATCACAACAACTCTGTTATTATTACATCTCTCCAGGATCTGTTTCCCTATCTGCTCCTCAAAATCCCTATTACTATTGGGTGGCCTATAGAAAACATCCAGTAAAATTAATGACCCCTTCCTGTTCCGAACCTCCACCCACAGAGACTCCGTAGACAATCCCTCCACGGCATCCACCTTTTCTACAGCCGTGACACGATTTCTGATCAACAGTGCCACTTCCCCACCTCTTTTGCCTCCCTCCCTGGCCCTCCTGAAAATCTGAAACCTGGCACTTGAAGTATCCAGTCCTGTCCCCGAGTCATCTAAGTCTCTGTAATGGCCACCACATATTTCCAAGTAGCGATCCACGCTCTAAGCTCATCCACTTTGTTCACAGCACTCCTTGCATTAAAATAGAAGATCAGAGATGTTGTGGATAGTTTGGAGGGATGTCAGAAGTTGCAGCGTGACATTGATAGGATGCAAGACTGGGTGGAGAAGCGGCAGATGGACTTCAACCCGGATAAATGTGTAGTGGTCCATTTTGGCAGGTCAAATGGGATGAACATAAGAACATAAGAAATAGGAGCAGGAGTAGGCCATCTAGCCCTTCGAGCCTGCCCCGCCATTCAATAAGATCATGGCTGATCTGTGGTAGCTCAGTTCCACTTTCCCGCCCTCTCCCCATAACCCTTAATCCCCTCTCTTATCAAGAACCCATCAACCCGCTTCTTAAAAATATTTAGCGAGGCAGCCTCCACCACTTCAACGGGCAGAGAATTCCAGAGATTCACCACCCTTTGAGTGAAGAAGTTCCTCCTCAACTCCGTTCTAAACCGCCTCCCCTTTATCTTGAGGCTGTGCCCCCTAGTCCTACTGTCTTTTTTGAGCGGGAAGAGTCTCTCCACCTCTATCCTATCCATCCCATTCATCATCTTATACGTCTCAATGAGATCTCCCCTCATTCTTCTAAACTCTAACGAGTACAAGCCCAGTTTATTCAGCCTCTCCTCATAGCTCAATTGAAGGAATATGATATTAAGGGTAAGACTCTTAGCAGTGTGGAAGATCAGAAGGATCTTGGGGTCTGCGTTCATAGGACTCTCAAATCAGCTTCGCAGGTAGAGGATGTCGTTAAGAAGGCGTATGGTGTACTGGCCTTCATCAATCGAGGAATTCAGTTTAGGAGTTGGGAGATAATGCCACAGCTGTATAAGACCCTGGTCAGACCCCACTTGGAGTACTGTGCGCAGTTCTGGTTGCCTCATTACAGGAAGGATGTGGAAGCCATTGAAAGGGTACAGAGGAGATTTACAAGAATGTCACCTGGATTGGGTGGTATGCCTTATGAAGATAGGTTGAGAGAGCTCGATCTTTTCTCCTTAGAGAGACTAAGGTATTGATCGAGTGCACTCTCAGAGGCTTTTCCCCAGGGCTGAAATGGCTGCCACAAGAGGACAAAGGTTTAAGGTGCTGGGGAGCAGGTACAGAGGAGATGTCAGGGTTAAGTTTTTCACCCAGAGGGTGGTGGGTGCATGGAATCAGCTGCCGTCGGTGGTGGTGGAGACAAATTTGTTAGGGTCTTTTAAGAGACTTCTGGATGAGCTCATGGGACTTAATAGGATTGAGGTTTGTTCGGGGTGTCCAGGAGGGTTTCCTGACACAATATGTGAATAAGCCTACAAGAGGAGAAGCTGTACTTGATTTGGTATTGGGAAATGAATCTGGACAGGTTTCTGATCTCTCAGTGGGAGAGCATTTTGGGGATAGTGATCAGCAAGGCATTTGATAAGGTCCCACTTCAGCAAGGCATTTGATAAGGTCCCACTTCAGCAAGGCGTTTGATAAGGTCCCACTTCAGCAAGGCGTTTGATAAGGTCCCCTTTGCAAGACTTCTTGAAAAGGTGAGAGGGCATGGGATCCAAGGGGCTGTTGCCTTGTGGATCCAGAACTGGCTTGCCTGCAGAAAGCAGGAGTGGGTGTGGATGGGTCTTTTTCTGCATGGAGGTCGGTCACCAGTGGGGTGCCCCAGGGATCTGTTCTAGGACCCTCTACACAGACTATCACTCAGGGCTGGATCAAACCTGGGTTCTTGGAGCTGTGAGGCATCAGTGCTAACCATTGTGCCAGATGCTGCCCCATTTAGCCCTCTGAACCTGCTCCACTATTCATAGACTACTACAGTGGACAAGAGGCCCTTTGGCCTGTTGAGTCTGCACCAATGCATGAGAGGTTTTGCCCACTCAACTCCACTTGCCAGCATTTGGCCCATAGCCTTGAATGTTATGATGTGCCAAGTGCTCATCCAGGTACTTTTTAAAGGATGTGAGGCATCCCACCTCCACCACCCTCCTAGGTAGCACATTCCAGATCATCACCATCCTGAGTAAAACAGTATCCCTGGCCCTTATTCAATTGTCTGGGAACCAGCTTTAAGTGACTGGTTCTGTGATGGAATACCATTTGCTTTATGAGTCCAGTGTTTTACTAACCTTTACACTTACAGAGGGTATCATTGCTGCTACGTTCATAGAATGTTGCATGAAAGCCCTGAAGGTTGCGTTGCTGTCATTGAGATGATGGCCAAACAACACCTGATACATTGCACCGTAGACGGACTGGCAGATATCCAAACGGGGATCAAAGGGTTGCTCTGCAAAGTATAACATTAAACACAACAAACATTGATTTGGAAGCTGGGATTAGTAGTAATAATAAAAGTAGTAACAATCACAGGTCCTCTGATATGTGATCAGGAACTGAGTCTCACATAAGAACTAGGAGCAGGAGGAGGCCATTCAGCCCCTCGAGCCTGCTCCAAATTCAATACAATTATGGCTGATCTCATCTCGGCTTCATCTTCATTTTCCTGCCTGTTCTCCATAAACCTTCAACCCCGTGAGTAATTAGAAACCTATCCATTGCCTCCGGTTTGTTAAACAGAGCCAATTCTGCACAGCAGAAACGATCTTGTGCTTGTATTAGAAAAACACACCTAAAAACACACTTCAAATATATACCAGCAGATAGAGCGTTATAGGTAAGCCTAGTAACCTCTAAGGTAGGGACATTTTCGGCACAACTTTGTGGGCCAAAGGGCCTGTATTGTGCTGTAGTTTTTCTATGTTTCTATGTTTCAGCAGGAGAAGTCTGAAAATAGGGCACTTGCTTGAAAAATCTGCAAGTGATGTTAGAAAAGATGTTAGTTGTTTGAAAGCTCATAATTGAGGAACTGCAGAGCACAGTTAGTTGGAATGCTTTCAAATCAGGCTAAGAGTCAGTAGTTCCATGTGCAAAAATCTGTTTATGATGTGCTGGTACAGTCAGCCGTAGCGTGTTTTAAGTGCCTAATCATCACCACAAGTATACAGCGGTGGAAAATGGGCCTCCAGCCTACTCAATTAACCCTAAGGACAAGGATGGCATTATTCTTATTTAAGTCAGCATTATTCTTACTAAACAGGAGATAGTGTTTAGTACAATAGGTGATCCCAAGGAGGATAGTGGTGCTATTTTCCCTCGTATTTTTCCCTTTTGCCCTTTGATTTAGTACTTTTGGAATGTTACTAGTGTCTTCCATCATGAAGACTGATACAAAACATTTTTTAGGTATCTTCCTTTAAAACCAGCTGCTATAATTTTCAGGGCATACACAGATGAGATTATGTCATTAAAAGATTACATCATGGTCAAAGTTGAGCTGAGTGGACAAACAATGAAGTTGCTTCTCCATGTGGTTCTTGGTCATTTTCAAGCTTCATTTAGAGATCATGGTTGGAGAAGATAACTAGGGTGCTGTTAACAAATTGGTCAATGTTAAAACAGACATAGAACAACTTCTAGATAAACAAAGTGTACTCAAAGAGACACTTGGCTCAATGAAAGGAGCTCAACAGTCTCAAAGCAAGAGCGATGCCATATGCAATTCATCCCAAGGGTGAAGAATAAATGACACAACTTTGTTAACACTAGTGTGCTACAGCCAGTTAATGAGTGACTGGGCTACCCCCATCATACCTGTCAATCCAGTGTTGTGCGCTGATCAATATCCGCTTCCTTTAATTGAAGATTTGTTGGGTAGAAATTGAGAAAGATTGACCTTTCATAAACATATTTACGGATGAATGTAGATGCTGAATCTCATCCACTTTCTCACCATCATTACTCATAAAGGTTTTTTACATTATAAGATTGTCCGCATCTGTCCTATTCCAAAGGTCAATGGATCAGGTATTAAGTGGTCTCTTGGGTGTGCTACTTTACCGAGATGATATTCTAAATACAGGGTCTAGTGAACCAGAACAGTGGAATGACTTTGAAGCAAAATTGGAACGTCTTCAAGCACATGGTCTGCATATCAAGAAAGAAAAGTGGGACATTTTCCAGATGTCTGTCCAGTATTTGGATCACATTATTGATGAACCCTACTAAAGTCTCCCCAACAAGTAATAGGACAGAGTGTTTGGAAAGGGTTAGGAATCTAACTTCAGGCACAGCAGATGAGGGGACAACAATCAGAAGACAGCAGTGAAAGCAGGACTGAGTGTGCTGTGAATGTGCGCAATATATGAAATAAGGTAAATGAGGCGGTAGCACAAATTGAAATTGGCAGAAACGATGTTCTGGGCATCATAGAGACGTGGCTGAATGGGGATCAGGACTGGGAGCTAAATGTGCAAGAATAAATTCATAAGATACAGGAACAGAATTAGGTTATTCGGCCCGTTGAGTATGCTCTGCCATTCAGTCATCATTGATGTGCTCCTCATCCCCATTTTCCTGCCTTCTCCTCACAATCCTTCAACCCATTACCCATTAAAAATCTAACTAACCCCTCCTTAAATTTACTCACTGTCCCAGCATCCATCACACTTTGGGGTAGTGAATACACATCCTTTCGAAAAGACAGGCAGGTGGGCGGGGTGGAGTGGTGGTGGTTGCCTTGTCAGTAGGAAATTCAATTGAATCAATAGCAAGAAATAATGGTGGGTAGAATTGAGGAACCGCAAAGGTAAAAAAAGACAGTAATGGGTAGTTACGTACAAGCCTCCAAACATTAGTCAGGAAGTTGTGATAGTGTATGAATGAAGTAGTGGCATGATGGGAAAAATAGTCAAATATTTAGTATGAAATAAGGACAGCAGATCAAGCCATTTCAAAATGCCAGACCCCTGTAAAACTGACTGACTCGAAACAAAGAAATGACTAAAACCAGAGAAGGCCAAATGCTTGGCCTCAGTCTGTTTTGATAAGATTGACTTCGCACAGCCTAGGTGAGACATAAGAACATAAGAAATAGGAGCAGGAGTAGGCCATCCAGCCCTTCGAGCCTGCCCCGCCATTCAATAAGATCATGGCTGATCTGTCGTGGCTCAGTTCCACATTCCCGCCCTCTCCCCATAACCCTTAATCCCCTCTCTTATCAAAAACCCATCAACCCGCGTCTTAAAAATATTTAGCGAGGTAGCCTCCACCACTTCAACGGGCAGAGAATTCCACAGATTCACCACCCTTTGAGTGAAGAAATTCTTCCTCAACTCCGTTCTAAACCGCCTCCCCTTTATCTTGAGGCTGTGCCCCCTAGTCCTACTGTCCTTTCTGAGCGGGAAGAGTCTCTCCACCTCTATCCTATCCATCCCATTCATCATCTTATACGTCTCAATGAGATCTCCCCTCGTTCTTCTAAACTCTAACGAGTACAAGCCTAGTTTATTCAGCCTTTCCTCATAGCTCAACCTCCTCAACTCCGGCATCAGCCTAGTAAGCCTCCTCTGCACTCCCTCCAAGGCCAAAATATCCTTGCGTAAGTACGGCGCCCAAAACTGCACACAGTACTTCAGCTGCGGCCTCACCAATGCCCTATATAGCCACAGCAAGACCTCCCTACTTTTATATTCAATCCCCCTCGCTATGAAGGCCAGCATCCCATTCGCCTTCCTGACCACCTGCTGCACCTGCAAGCTGGGTTTTTGCGACTCATGCACAAGGACCCCGAGGTCCCTCTGCACCGTCGCCTGCTGCAGTTTTTCGCCATCTAAGTAATAGTCCTTCCTACCATTATTCCTACCAAAGTGGACAACTTCACATTTGCCAACATTAAATTCCATTTGCCAGTTCCTGGCCCATTCGCCCAGCCTATCTAGATCCTTCTGCAGACTCTCCACACCCTCCGCACAATTTGCCGTTCCACCAATCTTGGTGTCATCAGCAAATTTCGACACCATACACTCGGTTCCCTCCTCCAGATCATCTATATAAATGGAAAAAGCTGAGGCCCCAGCACGGACCCCTGGGGCACTCCACTAGTCACCAACCGCCAATCCGAATAGCACCCATTGACCCCCACTCTCTGCCTCCTATTTGACAGCCAATCCCCTATCCACGCTAACACCCTACCCCCAACTCCATGCCCCCTGACCTTCTGTAATAACCTCTTGTGAGGCACCTTATCAAACGCCTTCTGAAAATCAAGAAACACCACATCCACCGGCTGTCCTCTATCCACCGCCCTGGACACATCCTCATAGAACTCCAATAAATTCGTCGGACATGACTTCCCCTTAACGAAACCGTGCTGCATATGTTCTATCAAACAATTCTCCTCAAGATGCCTCGCTATTTTCTAATGTTACGCCGTTGTTTAAGAAGAGTGCCAGGCAAAAGGCAGGGAATTATAGGCCGGTTAGTTTAACGTCTGTTGTTAAACAACAGTCTGTTGTTTTTAGAAAAAATTATTCGGGATAGGATTTATAGTTATTTGGAGAGTAATGAATTGATTGGAGATAGTCAGCATGGTTTTGTGGCAGGTAGGTCGTGCCTTACTAACCTTATTGAGTTTTTTGAGAAAGTGACCAAAGAGGTGGATGGGGGTAAGGCAGTTGACGTGGTATATATGGATTTTAGTAAGGCGTTTGATAAGGTTCACCATGGTAGGCTTCTGCAGAAAATACAGATGTATGGGATTGAGGGTAATCTAGGAAATTGGATCAGGAATTGGCTAGCAGATAGGAGACAGAGGGTGGTGGTTGATGGTAAATATTTGTCATGGAGTTCAGTTACGAGTGGTGTGCCTCAGGGATCTGTTTTGGGGCCACTGCTGTTTGTAATTTTTATTAATGATCTGGATGAGGGTATAGTTGGGTGGATTAGTAAATTTGCTGATGACACCAAAGTCGGAGGTGTGGTAGATTGTGAGGAAGGGTGTCATAGTTTGCAGGGAGACTTAGACAGGTTGCAGAGCTGGGCCGAGAGGTGGCGGATGGAGTTTAATGCGGAGAAGTGTGAGGTAGTTCAGTTTGGTAGGAATAACAGATGTGTCGAGTATAGGGCTAACGGGAGGACTCTGAATAGTGTGGATGAACAGAGGGATCTAGGTGTATGTGTGCATAGATCCCTGAAAGTTGGGAATCAAGTAGAGAAGTTTGTTAAGAAGGCATACGGTGTCTTGGCGTTTATTGGTAGGGGGATTGAATTTAGGAGTCGCAGCGTCATGTTGCAACTGTAAACACCTCTGGTGCGGCCGCACTTGGAGTACTGTGTGCAGTTCTGGTCCCCACATTCTAGGAAGGATGTGGAGGCTTTGGAGAGGGTGCAGAGGAGGTTTACCTGGATGTTGCCTGGTATGGAGGGGAGGTCCTATGAGGAGAGACTGAGGGATTTGGGGTTGTTTTTGCTAGAAAGAAGGCGGCTAAGAGGGGATCTTATTGAAACATATAAGATGATTAGAGGTTTAGATAGGGTGGATAGTGATAGCCTTTTTCCTCGGATGGAGAAAGCTAGCACGAGGGGGCATGGCTTTAAATTAAGGGGGGGTAGTTATAGGACAGATGTCAGGGGTAGGTTCTTTACCCAGAGGGTGGTGAGGGATTGGAATTCCCTGCCTGCTGCAGTTGTAAATGCGCCTAGTTTGGGGGCGTTTAAGAGATCCGTGGATAGGTTTATGGATGAAAAGGGATTGGTTTAGGTTAGAGGGTCATTGTTTTTTTAACTGGTCAGTGCAACATCGTGGGCCGAAGGGCCTGTTCTGCGCTGTAATGTTCTATGTTCTATGTTGTAGGTAAAATGTTAGAATCCGTCATCAAGGAGGAAATAGCGAGGCATCTTGAGGGGAACTGCTTGATAGAGCAGACGCAGCACGGTTTCCTTAAAGGGAAGTCGTGTCTGACAATTTTACTGGAGTTCTATGAGGATGTGTCTAGGGTGGTGGATAGAGGAGAGCTGGTGGATGTGGTCTTTCTTGATTTTCAGAAGGCGTTTGACAAGGTACCTCACAAGAGGTTATTGCAGAAGGTCAGGGGGCATGGAGTTGGGGGTAGGGTGTTAGCGTGGATAGAGGATTGGTTGTCAAATAGGAGGCAGAGAGTGGGGGTCAATGGGTGCTATTCGGATTGGCGGACGGTGACTAGTGGAGTGCCCCAGGGGTCGGTGCTGGGGCTTCAGCTATTTACCATTTATATAGATGATCTGGAGGAGGGAACCGAGTGTAGGGTGTCGAAATTTGCTGATGACACCAAGATTGGTGGAAAGGCAAATTGTGCGGAGGGTGGGGAGAGTCTACAGAAGGATCTAGATAGGCTGGGCGAACGGGCCAGGAAATGGCAAATGGAATTTAATGTTGGCATTACCACTTTGGTAGGAATAATGGTAGGAAGGATTATTACTTACGTGGAGAAAAACTGCAGCAGGCGACGGTGCAGAGGGACCTCGGGGTCCTTGTGCATGAGTCGCAAAAACCCAGCTTGCAGGTGCAGCAGGTGGTCAGGAAGGCGAATGGGATGCTGGCCTTCATCGCGAGGGGGATTGAATATAAAAGTAGGGAGGTCTTGCTGCGGCTGTATAGGGCATTGGTGAGGCCGCAGCTGGAGTACTGTGTGCAGTATTGGGCGCTGTACTTACGCAAGGATATTTTGGCCTTGGAGGGAGTGCAGAGGAGGTTTACTAGGATGATGCCGGAGTTGAGGGGGTTGAGCTATGAGGAGAGGCTGAATAAATTAGGCTTGTACTCATTAGAGTTTAGAAGAATGAGGGGAGATCTCATTGAGACGTATAAGATGATGAATGGGATGGATGGGATAGAGGTGGAGAGACTCTTCCCGCTCAGAAAGGATAGTAGGACTAGGAGGCACAGCCTCAAGATAAAGGGGGGGCGGTTTAGAACGGAGTTGAGGAGGAACTTCTTCACTCAAAGGGTGGTGAATCTCTGGAATTCTCTGCCCGTTGAAGTGGTGGAGGCTACCTCACTAAATATTTTTAAGACGTGGGTTGATGGGTTTTTGATAAGAGAGGGGATTAAGGGTTATGGGGAGAGGGCGGGAATGTGGAACTGAGCCACGACAGTTCAGCCATGATCTTATTGAATGGCGAGGCAGGCTCGAAGGGCGAGTTGGCCTACTCCTGCTCCTATTTCTTATGTTCTTATGTTCTTATCTCCCGGATTTCTTTTGGAACCTTTTTTAAACAATGGAACAACATGAGCCACCCTCCAATCATCCAGCACCTCCCCGGTGCATACTGACATTTTAAATATGTCAGCCAGTGCCCCTGCACGTTCACTATTAGCCTCCCTCAAGGTCCGTGGGAATACCCTGTCCGGGTTTGGGGATTTATCCACTCTGACTTGCCTCAAGAAGCCAGCACCTCCTCCTCTTTAATCTGTAAGAGTTCCATGACCTCCCTACCTGTTTGCCCTATTTCCGTAGACTCCATGCCCATTTCCTCAGTAAATACGGATGCAAAAAACCCATTTATTATCTCCCCCATCCCTTTTGGTTCCATAGACAGTCTACCACTCTGATCTTCAAGAGGACCAACTTTAACCTTCACTATCCTTTTGCTCCTAACATACCTATAGAAGCTCTTTGGATTTTCCTTCACTCTATCTGCCAAAGCAACCTCATGTCTTCTTTTAGCCCTTGTTCCATGTTCCAGATGTCTTTTTAAAATTTATTCTGAGGACAATACAAAGTTGGTGGATTTGCAGATAGCGATGAGGACCATCAGAGGATACAGCAGGATACAGAACGGTTGGAGACTTGGGTGGAGAGATGGCAGATGGAGATTAATCTGGACAAATGCGAGGTAATGCATTTTGGAAAATCTAATAGAGAGAGGAAATATACAGTAAAATGGCAGAACCATTAAGAGTATTGATAGGCAGAGGGATCTGGGTGTACAGGTCACTGAAAGTGGCGATGCAGGTGGAGAATGTAGTCAAGAAGGCATATGGCATATTTGCCTTCATCAGCTGGGGCACAGACCTTAAAAGCTGGCAAGTCATGTTGCAGCTTTATAGAAACTTAGTTAGGCCACACTTGGACCACTACCAGAAGAATGTGGAGGCTTTGGAGAGGGTACAGAAAAGATTTACCAGAATGTTGTCTGGTATGGAAGGCATTAGCTACGAGGAGAGGTTGGAGAAATTTGGTTTGTTCTCACTGGAGAGACAGAGGCTGAGGGGAGACCTGATAGAAGTCTACAAGATTGTGAGAGGCATGGACAGAGTGGATAGTCAGAAGTTTTTCCCCAGGGCGGAAGAGTCAATTACTAGGGGGCACAGGTTTAAGGTGCGAGGGGCAAGGTTTAAAGGGGATGTACGAGGCAGATGTTTTACACAGGGAGTAGTGGGTGCCTGGAATTTGTCACTGGGGAAGATAGTGGAAGCGGATACGGCAATGATTTTTAAGGGGTGTCTTGACAAATACATGAATGAGATGGGAATAGAGGGCTATGGTCCCCGGAAGGGTAGGGGGTTTTAGTTCATTCAGGCAGAATGGTCGGTGCATGGTTGGAGGGCTGAAGGGCCTGTTCCTGTGCTGTAAGTTTCTTTGTTCTTTGTTCTTATAGAGGTCTTTAAAATAACGAGGGGCATCGATCAGCTAGATAGTCAATATCTTTTCCCATACGTAGGGAAGTCTAAAACTAGAGGACATAGGTTTAAGGTGAGATGGGAGAGATACAAATGCGTCCACAGGGGCAATTTTTTCACACAGATGGTGGTGAGTGCCTGGAATAAGCTGCCAGAGGTATTGTAGAGGCGGGTACAATTTTGTCTTTTAAAGAGCATTTAGACAGCTACATGGGTAAGATGGGTATAGAGGGATATGTGGGCAACTGGATCTTAGCTTACTGGTTAAAAAAACTGGGTGGCATGGACAAGTTGGGCCAATGGGCCTGTTTCCATCCTGTAAGTCCCTATGACTCTCTGACTCCAGTCAAATGGTTTGGCAGAGCTGGCGATTTGCTCAGCCAAACATCTTGGGATGGCACGATAGCACAGTGGTTAGCACTGCTGCTTCACAGCTCCAGGGACCTGGGTTCGATTCCCAGCTCGGGTCAATGTCTGTGTGGAGTTTGCACATTCTCCTTATGTCTGCGTAGGTTTCTTCCGGGTGCTCCGGTTTCCTCCCACAGTCCAAAGATGTGCGGGTTAGGTTGATTGGCCATGCTAAAATTGCCCTGTAGTGTCCTAAGATGCTTAGGTTAGAGGGATTAGCGGGTAATAATATGCAGGGACATGGGAGTAGGGCCTGGCTGGGATTGTGGTCGGTGCAGACTCAATGGGCCAAAGGGCCTCTTTCTGCGCTGTAGGTTCTATGATGGCCGCAGCTGGAGTACTGTGTGCAGTTTTGGGCGCCGCACCTGCGCAAGGATATTTTGGCCCTGGAGGGAGTGCAGAGGAGGTTTACTAGGCTGATACCGGAGTTGAGGGGATTGAGCTATGAGGAGAGGCTGAATAAACTAGGCTTGTACTCGTTAGAGTTTAGAAGAATAAGGGGAGATCTCATTGAGATGTATAAGATGATGAATGGGATGGATAGGATAGAGGTGGAGAGACTCTTCCCGCTCAAAAAAGACAGTAGGACTAGGGGGCACAGCCTCAAGATAAAGGGGAGGCGGTTTAGAACGGAGTTGAGGAGGAACTTCTTCACTCAAAGGGTGGTGAATCTCTGGAATTCTCTGCCCGTTGAAGTGGTGGAGGCTGCCTCGCTAAATATTTTTAAGAAGCGGGTTGATGGGTTCTTGATAAGAGAGGGGATTAAGGGTTATGGGGAGAGGGCGGGAAAGTGGAACTGAGCCACAACAGATCAGCCATGATCTTATTGAATGGCGGGGCAGGCTCGAAGGGCTAGATGGCCTACTCCTGCTCCTATTTCTTATGTTCTTATGTTCTTATTCTATGGTTCATCTTCCCAAACTATTCGTGGGATAGCACAGACCAATGTGTTGCATATCTCAGCATGTGGAACCTACCATCACAGGGCCTGCCCTTCTCAGTGCAGTAACTACTTTCCAGGCCCACCAGAACCACAATCCCTACTGCAAGGCTTTGCTACAGCTCAAACCTGAAACCAAGGAGAAAGAGTCTTTCCTGGAAAACAGTTTGAAAAACAAGTGCACTCTGATCAAGATGGCCATAGACTCGACCCTCTAACACCAGGTCAAAGATCAGGAGTTAGACTGCATGCTTATGGCTAGTTGGCAGTGGTACACAGTAATGTTTTACAACTGAACAATTACACGGTAAGCTCAGACGGTGCCCACTCTATATGCAATCACCATCACCTTCTGCAAGTGGTAGAATCAGCACCAACAGATAACACAGCACTTCCGTCATCTGGCCTATGGCATCAACCACCTGCACAAGCAGACATGCTGACTCTTATAAAGGCAAACTCAGCAAATCCTGAACCTGACAAATATCCCGAGGACATTGGCCAACACCACTTATTGGTGTAATCACACGCTCAGACTGCATGAGCAGGTCAAACACAAGATTCCAGGTACTATTAGCACCTTGCTTTTAACTGAAGTTCAACTTCCTTTCTAACAGAAAAGCTGGGGTGGAAAAGGGGATGTGATGGGCTAAGCCGAATCCATGCCTCTATACAATATATGTAAATAATTACGCATTGTAGTTTCTTTTATTGTATGTCACACCGCTGAACGTAAGAACCAACTGCAGGAGTCAGCCATTTGGTCCCTTGAGCCTGCTCCGCCATTCAATAAGATCACGGTTGATCTTTTTATGGACTCAGTTCCACTTACCCACCTACCCTTTAATTCCTTTACTGTTCAAAAACGTATCTATCCTTGCCTCAAAAACATTCAATGAAGTAGCCTCAACTGCTTCACTGGGCAGGGAATTCCACAGATTCATAACCCTTTGTGTGAAGAAGTTCCTTTTCAACTCAGTGGTATGTATATAATTTCCTACTGTGTCTCTGTAACACATCATCCCAACTAACCAAGGAAGATATAGGCAAAGTGGTCATATGAAAACACGATGACACAGCTACAAAAATTATGGGAGCACAGGAATTATCCCCAGGAGTTGGGCAGAGCCCAAGTGCGATGTGCAGTTGATGACCTTAGGAATAAGCTACTTTTGTTGGAAGTCCTTGATGTTGATGGTTGAAGAACCTACAACATTCTGTACTCAATTTCCCTTGCGATGAACCCTAAGATTCCACTTGCCTTCCTAATTACTTGCTGTACCTGCATGCTAGCTTTTAGTGATTCATGATCAAGGACACCTAGAATCATAGAATCATAGTTCCTTACACTGCAGAAGGAAGCCATTTGGCCCATCAAGACTGCACCAACAACAATCCCACCCAGACCTTATCTCCTTAACCCCATGCATTTACCCCTAACCTCCATATCTTTGGACACAAAGGGACAATTTAGCAGGCCACTCCCCTAACCTGCACATCTTTGGATTGTGGGAGGAAACTGGAGGACCCGGAGGAAACCCACAGAGACACAGGGGGAATGGGCAAACCTAGATCCCTTTAGGTATCAACTCTTCCCAGCCTCTATTTAAGAAATGTACTACCTTCCTATTTTTTTCTACCAAAGTGGATTACTTAATACTTATTCACCTTATACTCCATCAGCCATGCTCTTGCCCACCCACTCAGCATGTCCAAACCCATTGAAGCCTCTTTACATTCTTCCAACTTACATTCCTAACTAGTGATATCATCGGCAAACTTGGAAGAGTTAGCTTTGATTCCAATATGCAAAGCATTCATGTAGATTGTGAGCATCTGTGGCCTCAGCAGAGATACTTGTGGTACTTCATTAGAAACAGCCTGCCACTCATTTATTCTGTTTTCTCCCAGTTAACCAGCTTTCAATCCATAGCAGTATACGTTATCCCCACTCCCATGTGCTCTAATTTTGTTTACTAACCTCCTGTGTGGAACCTTATTGAAAGCCTTCCCACCTACTGTCCCCGTTCAGCTGATGAATCAGTACTATTCCATGTTGAACTCATCATGGAGGAAGCACTGAGGGTGGCTATCTTTTAAAAAGCATTCAGATAGTTACATGGGTATGATGGGTATAGAGGGATATGGGCCAAATGCAGGCAATTGGGGTTAGTTTAGGGGTTTCAAAAACAAAGAGTGGCATGGACAAGTTCGGCCGAAGGTCCTGTTTCATAGAACATAGAAAACTATAGCACAAACAGGCCCTTCGGCCCACAAGTTGCGCTGATCATATCCCTACCTACTAGGCCTATCTATAACCCTCAATACCATTAAATCCCGTGCACTCATCCAGAAGTCTCTTAAAAGACCCCAATGAGTTCGCCTCCACCACCACCGACGGCAACCAATTCCACTCACCCACCACCCTCTGAGTGAAAAACTTACCCCTGACATCTCCTCTGTACCTACTCCCCAGCACCTTAAACCTGTGTCCTCTCGTAGCGACCATTTCAGCCCTAGGAAATAGCCTCTGAGAATCCACCCTATCTATACCTCTCAACATTTTATAAACTTCTATCAGGTCACCTCTCATCCTTTGTCTCTCCAGGGAGAAGAGACCTAGCTCCCTCAACCTATCCTCATAAGGCATGCCACCCAATCCAGGCAACATTCTTGTAAATCTCCTCTGCACCCTTTCAATAGCTTCCACATCTTTCTTGTAATGAGGCGACCAGAACTGCGCACAGTACTCCAAGTGGGGTCTGACAAGGGTCTTATAAAGTTGCAGCATTATCTCCCGACTCCTAATCTCAATCCCTCCATTAATGAAGGCTAGTACACCATAAGCTTTCTTAACCACAGCCTCCACTGCGAGGCCGACTTAAGAGTCCTATGGACCCGGACCCCAAGGTCCTTCTGATCCTCTACACTGCTAAGAGTCTTTCCCTTGATATTATACTCCTTCATCCCGTTGGTTCTGCCAAAATGGACCACTATACATTTATGCGGATTAAAGTCCATCTGCCACTTCTCCGCCCAGTCTTGCATCCTACCTATGTCACGCTACAACTTCTGACATCCCTCCAGACTATCCACAACACCACCAACCTTCGTTTCGTCGGCAAACTTACCAACCCATCCCTCCACTTCTTCATCCAGGTCATTTATGAAAATTATAAACAGCAAGAGTCCTAGAACAGATCCCTGGGGCACTCCACTGGTGACCGACCTCCATGTAGAAAAAGACCCATCCACAACCACTCTCTGCCTTCTGCAGGCAAGCCAGTTCTGGATCCACAAGGCAACAGCCCCTTGGATCCCATGCCCTCTCACTTTCTCAAGAAGTCTTGCATGGGGTACCTTATCGAATGCCTTGCTGAAGTCCATATAAACCACATCCACCGCTCTTCCTTCGTCAATGTGTTTAGTCACAATTTCAAAGAACTCAACCAGGCTCGTAAAGCACGACCTGCCCTTGACAAAGTCGTGCTGACTACTTTTGATCATACTAAACTTCTCTAAGTGTTCATAAATCCTGTCCCTCAGTATCCTCTCCATCAACTCACCAACCACTGAGGTTAGACTCACCGGTCAGTAATTACCTGGGCTATCCCTGTTCCCTTTCTTGAAAATAGGAACCACATCCGCAATCCTGCAGAACCTCTCCCGTCTCCATTGATGACGCAAAGATCATCGCCAGAGGCTCTGCAATCTCTTCCCTCGCCTCCCACAGCAACCTGGGGTACATCCCATCCGGTCCCGGTGACTTTCCATGCTGTAAATCTCTATGACTCTATGATATTTCTTCACCCAAATGGTGGTGAGTCTGTGGAATACATTACCACAGGAAGTAGTTGATGCCAAAACATTGAATGCATTCAAGAGGCAGCTGCATATGTACTGTGTGTGGAAGTTTTCAATTTGCATTACCAAGAGCGGCTCAGTGGCAGTCTTGAAAAATTGGCAAATTATGTTACATAGAACATAGAACATAGAACATTACAGCGCAGAACAGCTGTATAAAATGTTGGTGAGGCCACGTTAGGAATATTGTGTTAAATTCTGGTCGCCATACTATCAGTAGGACATGGAGCTTTGGAGAGAGTACAGAAAAGGTTTTCCAGGGTGTTGCCTGGTATGGAGAGTATTAACTATGAGGAGAAATTGAATAAACTGGGATTGATCTCATAGAATCAGAGAGTCATAGAAACATAGATAGAAACATAGAACATTACAGCACAGTACAGTCCCTTCGGCCCTCAATGTTGTGTCGAGCTATGTCCAATCCCAAGGTCAAGCTATCCCCTCCCTATCATTCTGGAGTGCTCCATGTGCCTATCCAATAACCACTTGAAAGGAACTAAAGTGTTCAACTCCACTATCACAGCAGGCAGTCTATTCCACATCCCAACCACGCTCTGAGTGAAGAATCTATCTCAGACAACCCTCCTATATCTCCCACCATGAATCTTACAGTTATGCCCCCTAGTAACAGCTACATCCACCCGAGGAAATAGTCTCTGCACGTCCACTCTATCTATCCCCCTCATCATCTTATAAACCTCTATTAGGAAGCATAGGTTGGACTAGGAGATTACAGGGACTGGGAACGTCTGAAATGTGGAGTTTTTTCAAGGAGCAGCTACTGCGAGTCCGTGATAGGTATGTCCCTGTCAGGCAAGGAGGAATTGGTAGGGCTAGGGAACCGTGGTGCACCCAAAAAAGTTTTTTCGTTGGTTAAGAGGAAAAAGGAGGCTTATGTTCGGATGAGACGTGAGGGCTCGGGTAGTGCACTAGAAAACTTTAGATTGGCTAGGGGGAGTTGAAGAGTGAGCTAAGAAGGGCTAAAAGAGGACATGAGAAGACTTTGGCTGATAGGGTTAAGGAGAATCCTAAGGCGTTCTATAGGTATGTCAAGAACAGAAGGTTGGTTAGGGCAAGGTTAGGGCCAGTTATAGACAGCAGAGGGAAGTTATGTGTGGAACCGGAGGAGATTGGAGAGGCATTGAACCAATATTTCTCTTCGGTGTTCACGCAGGGGCACATGGATATAGCTGAGGAGGACACTGGGTTGCAGGGGAGTAGAATTGACAGTGTTGCAGTTGATAAGGAGGATGTGCTAGATATTCTGGAGGGTCTGAAAATAGATAAGTCCCCTGGTCCGGATGGGATTTACCCCAGGATTCTCTGGGAGGCAAGAGAAGTGATTGCAGAGCCTCTGGCTCTGATCTTCAGGTCGTCGTTGGCCTCTGGTACAGTACCGGAAGATTGGAGGTTAGCGAATGTTGTCCCATTGTTTAAGAAGGGGAACAGAGACTTCCCCGGGAATTATAGACCGGTGAGTCTCACTTCTGTTGTGGGCAAGGTTTTAGAAAAAATTATTAGGGATAGGATTTATAGTTATTTGGAGAGTAATGAACTGATTGGAGATAGTCAGCATGGTTTTGTGGCAGGTAGGTCGTGCCTTACTAACCTTATTGAGTTTTTTTGAGAAAGTGACCAAAGAGGTGGATGGGGGTAAGGCAGTGGACGTGGTGTATATGGATTTTAGTAAGGCGTTTGATAAGGTTCACCATGGTAGGCTTCTGCAGAAAATGCAGATGTATGGGATTGAGGGTGATCTAGGGAATTGGATCAGGAATTGGCTAGCAGATAGGAGACAGAGGATGGTGGTTGATGGTAAATATTCATCATGGAGTTCGGTTACGAGTGGTGTGCCTCAGGGATCTGTTTTGGGGCCACTGCTGTTTATAATTTTTATTAATGATCTGGATGAGGGTATAGTTGGGTGGATTAGTAAATTTGCTGATGACACCAAAGTCGGAGGTGTGGTAGATAGTGATGAAGGGTGTCATCGTTTGCAGGAAGACTTAGACAGGTTGCAGAGCTGGGCCGAGAGGTGGCGGATGGAGTTTAATGCGGAGAAGTGTGAGGTAATTCACTTTGGTAGGAATAACAGATGTGTTGAGTATAGGGCTAACAGGAGGACTTTGAATAGTGTGAATGAGCAGAGGGATCTAGGTGTATGTGTACATAGATCCCTGAAAGTTGGGAATCAAGTAGATAAGGTTGTTAAGAAGGCATACGGTGTCTTGGCGTTTATTGGTAGGGGGATTGAATTTAGGAGTCGCAGCGTCATGTTGCAACTGTACACAACTCTGGTGCGGCCGCACTTGGAGTACTGTGTGCAGTTCTGGTCCCCACATTACAGGAAGGATGTGGAGGCTTTGGAGAGGGTGCAGAGGAGGTTTACCAGGATGTTGCCTGGTATGGAGGGGAGGTCCTATGAGGAGAAGCTGAGGGATTTGGGGTTGTTTTCGCTGGAAAGAAGGCGGCTAAGAGGGGATCTTATTGAAACATATAAGATGATTAGAGGTTTAGATAGGGTGGATAGTAATAGCCTTTTTCCTCTGATGGAGAAATCTAGCACGAGGGGGCATGGCTTTAAATTAAGGGGTGGTAGTTATAGGACGGATGTCAGGGGTAGGTTCTTTACCCAGAGGGTGGTGAGGGATTGGAATGCCCTGCCTGCTGCAGTTGTAAATGCGCCTAGTTTGGGGGCGTTTAAGAGATCCGTGGATAGGTTTATGGACGAAAAGGGATTGGTTTAGTTTAGTGGGTCATTGTTTTGTAACTGGTCGGCGCAACATCGTGGGCCGAAGGGCCTGTTCTGCGCTGTAATGTTCTATGTTCTATTAAGTAATCTCTCATCCTCCTCCGCTCTAAAGAGAAAAGCCCCAGCTCTCTCAACCTTTCCTCATAAGACCTATCCTCCAAACCAGGCAGCATCCTGGTAAATCTCCTCTGCACTCTTTCCAATGCTTCCACATCCTTCTTATAATGAGGTGACCAGAACTGAACACAATATTCCAAATTTGGTCTCACCAACATCCAGTATAGTTGCAGCATGATCCCACGGCTCTTAAACTCAAAACCCCTGTTAATAAACGCTAACACACTATAAGCTTTCTTCACGGCTCTATCCACTTGAGTGGCAACCTTCAGAGATCTATGGATATGAGCCCCAATATCTCTTTTTTGCTCCACATTCCTTAGAACCCTGTCATTGACCTTGTAATCTGCATTCAAGTTTGTCCTACCAAAATGAATCACCTGAGTCATAGAGGTTTAGAGCATGGAAACAGACCCTTCGGCCCAACTTGTTCATGCCAGCCTTTTTTCTTAACCCCTCAACTAATCCCAATTGCCTGTATTTGGCCCATATCCCATCTTACCCATGTAACTGTCTAAACGCTTTTTAAAAGACAAAATTGTACCTGCCTCTACTACTACCTCTGGCAGCTTGTTCCTGACACTCACCACCATCTGTGTGAAAAAATTGCCCCTCTGGCCACTTTTATATCTCTCCCCTCTCATCTTAAACCTATGCCCTCTAGTTTTAGACTCCCCTACCTTTGGGAAAAAAGATTGATTATCAAGCTGATTTGTGCCCCTCATTATTTTATAGACTTCTATAAGATCACCCCTCAGCCTTCGAATCTCCAGAGAAAAAAGTCCCAGTCTATCCAGCCTCTCCTTATAACTCAAACGATCAAGTCCGGGTAGCAAACTAGTAAATCTTTTCTGCACTTTATTTAATAATATCCTTTCTATAAGAGGGTGACCAGAATTGCACACAGTATTCCAAGTGTAGCCTTACCAATGTCTTGTACAACTTCAACAAGGCATTCCAATTCCTGTATTCAATGTTTTGACCAATGAAACTAAGCATGCCAAATGCCTTCTTCACCACTTTCTCCACCTGTGACTCCATTTTCAAGGAGCTATGAACATGTACCTCTAGATCTCTTTGTTTTGTTATTCTCCCCAACACCCTACCATTAATTAAGTCCTGCCCTGGTTCAATCTACCAAAATGCATCACCTCGCATTTGTCTAAATTAAACTCCATCTGCTATTTGTCAGCCCACTGGCCCAATTGATCAAGATCACGTTGCAATCGGAGATAACTTTCTTCACTGTCCACTATGCCACCAATCTTACTGTCATCTGCAAACTTACTAACCATGCCTCCTATATTCTCATCCTAGTCATTAATATAAATATGACAAATAAATGAGGACCCAGCACTGATCCCTGAGGCACACAGCTGGTCACAAGCCTCCAGTTTGAAAACTTACTCAAATGGTAAAAAATTGCAGCATGCTGCTGTGTAGAAGAACCTGGGTGTCCCTGTGCAGGAAACCCAAGGAGTTGATTTGCAGATGCAGTAGGTAATTAAGGCAAATGGAAATTTGTCCTTCATTGCTCGAGGGATGGAGTTTAAAAAGAGCAAGATCATGTTGCAGCTGGATAACATAGAACATAGAACATTACAGCGCAGTACGGGCCCTTTGGCCTCGATGTTGTGCCGACCTGTGAAACCAATCTAAAGCCCATCTAACCTACACTATTCCAATATCATCCATATGTTTATCTTATGACCATTTCAATGCCCTTAATGTTGGCGAGTCTACTATTGCTGCAGGCGGGGCATTCCACGCCCTTACTACTCTCTGAGTAAAGAACCTACCTTTAACAACTGTCCTATATCTATCACCTCTCAATTTAAAGCTATGTCCCCTCCTGTTAGCCATCACCATCCGAGGAAAAAGGCCCTCACTGCCCACCCTATCTAATCCTCTGATCATCTTGTATGCCTTGATTAAGTCACCTCTTAACCTTCTTCTCTCTAATGAAAACGGCCTCAAGTCCCTCAGCCTTTCCTCATAAGACCTTCCCACCATACCAGGCAACATCCTGGTAAATCTCCTCTGCACCCTTTCCAATGCTTCCGCATCTTTCTTATAATGCGGCGACCAGAACTGTACGCAATACTCCAAGTGCGGCCGCACCAGAGTTTTGTACAGCTGCAACATGACCTCGTGGCTCTGAAACTCAATCCCTCTACCAATAAAAGCTGACACACCGTACCCCTTCTTAACAACCTTATCAACCTGGGTGCCAACTTTCAGGATTCTGTGCACATGGACACCAAGATCTCCGTGCTCATCCACACTACCCAGTAGTGGATGAGCCCAGTACTCTGTAATCCTGTTACTCCTTCCAAAGTGAATCACCTCACACTTTTCTGCATTAAACTCCATTTGCCACCTCTCAGCCCAGCTCTGCAGTTTATCTGCGTCCCTCTGTAACCTGCAACATCATTCTGCACTGTCCACAACTCCAGTGACTTTCCTGTCATCCGCAAATTTACTAACCCATCCTTCTACATCCTCATCTAGGTCATTTATAAAAATGACAAACAGCAGTGGCCCCAAAACAGATCCTTGTGGTACGCCACTAGTAACCGAACTCCAGGATGAACATTTCCCATCAACCACCACCCTCTGTCTTCTTACAGCTAGCTAATTTCTGATCCAAACCACTAAATCACCCTCAATCCCATGCCTCCATATTTTCTGCAATAGCTACCGTGGGGAACCTTATCAAACGCTTCACTGAAATCCATATACACTACATCAACTGCTTTACCCTCATCCTCCTCTTTGGTCGCCTTCTCAAAGAACTCAATAAGGTTTCTATAAGGTGCTGGTGAGGCCACACCTGGAGTACTGTGTACAGTTTTGGTCTCTTTACTTGAGAAAGGATATACTGGCACTGGAGGAGGTGCAGAGGAGATTCACAAGGTTGATTCCGGAGTTGAGACGGTTGGCTTATGAGGAGAGACTGAGTAGACTGGGGCTATATCATTGGAATTCAGAAAAAAGAGGGGAGATCTTACAGAAACATGTAAGATTATAAAGGGAATAGATAAGATAGAAGCAGGGAAGTTGTTCCCACTGGTGGGTGAAACTAGAACTAGGGGGCATGGCCTCAAAATAACAGGAAGCAGATTTAGGACTAAGTTGAGGAGGAACTTCTTCACACAAAGGGTTGTGAATCTGTGGAATTCCTTGCCCAGTAAAGCAATTGAAGCTACCTCGTTGAATGTTTTCAAGGCAGGAGGTTACAATAAGATCAGTTCATAGAAACCCTACAGTGCAGAAGGCGGTCATTTGGCCCATTGAGTCTACACTGACCACAATCCCACCTAGGTCCTGAACCCATACATTTTTGAACAGTAAAAGAATTAAGGATTATGGTGAGTGGGAGGGTAAGTGGAGCTGAGTCCATGAAAAGATCAGCCATGATTTTATTGAATGGCACAGCAGGCTTGAGGGGCCAGATGGTCAACTCCTACTCCTAGTTCTTATGTTCTTTAAAAAACCAGAGAGTGGTAGATTGCTGGATTTCCCTACCTCGATTGAAGCATAAACACTCAGAGAAATCATAGATCATAGAAACCCTACAGTACAGCAAGAGGCCATTCAGCCCATTGAGTGCGCACTGAACACGATCCTACCCAGGCCCTACCCCCATATCCCTATATACTTACCCACTAATCCCTCTAACCTATGCATCTTAGGACACTAAGGGCAATTTTAGTATGGCCAATCAACCTATCCTGCACATCTTTGGACTGTGGGAGGAAACCAGAGCACCCGGAGGAACTTTAACTCAGTTAAAGGTATCTGGATCTACAACTGAAGTGTTGTAATCTGCAAGGTGACAGATCAGGCAATGGAAGGGATGATTAGAATGGACAGAATTTTTTTTCAGCTGGCACAGACATGAGGGCCTTTCTAAACTGTAACCTATCTATGTTTCTACGCTTCATTTGTACAGTGCAATTGTAGGACCAAATCTGCAGTATTGTGTTCAGTATTAGTTTCCTTATTTAAGAAAGGATGTTCAGAAAAGGTTTACTACACTGATACCAGGAATGGGCAGGTTGTCTTATGAGGATAACTTAGGTGTTTCATCTTCTGGGATGAATCTAAAACTAGGGGTCACTCATTTATCATAGAATCATAGAAATAGACCACAGAAACCCTACAGTGCAGAAGGAGGCCAATCAGCCCATCAAGTCTGCACTGACCATAATCCCACCCAGGCCCTACCCCCATATCCCTACATATTTTACCTGCTAATCCCTCTAACCTACACATCTAAGGACACTAAGGAGCAATTTTTAGCCCCTTAGTGTCCTTAAGACAGAGATAGAAGATTTTTCTCTCAGAGGGTTGTAATTAGGAGAGCCAGAAGGGGTCATGAGAAGACCTTGGCGGGTAAGATTAAGGAGAATCCCAAGGCCTTCTATAAATATGTGAAAGGTAAAAGGATAAGAAGAGAAGGGATAGGACCTATAAAAGGTGAGGGGGGAAAGGTTTGTGTGGAACCAGAAGAAATGGCAGAGGTGCTTAACGAGTACTTCGCCTCAGTATTCACAGTGGAAGCTGATCTGGGAGATTTTGTTATGGATTTGCAGCAGATGGAAAAGATTGAGTACGTGAATATTAAGGAGGAGGATGTGTTGGAACTTTTGAATTCTATCAAGATAGATAAGTCGCCTGGACCAGATGGGATGTACCCCAGGATACTGTGGGAGGCGAGGGAAGAGATTGCAGAGCCCCTGGCGATGATCTTTGCGTCGTCAATGGAGACGGGAGAGGTTCCGGAGGATTGGAGGATTGCGGATGTAGTTCCTATTTTCAAGAAAGGGAACAGAGATAGCCCGGGAAATTACCGACCGGTGAGTCTGACCTCAGTGGTTGGTAAGCTGATGGAGAGGCTTCTGAGGGACAAGATTTACGAACATTTGGAGAGGTTTGACATGATCAGGAATAGTCAGCATGGATTTGTCAAGGGCAGGTCGTGCCTTACAAGCCTAGTTGAGTTCTTCGATAATGTGACTGAACACATTGACGAAGGAAGTGCCGTGGACGTAGTGTACATGGACTTCAGCAAGGCGTTTGATAAGGTCCCCCATGCAACACTCCTTGAGAAGGTGAGAGGGCATGGGATCCAAGGGCCTTTGGCCTTGTGGATTCAGAACTGGCTTGCCTGCAGAAGGCAGAGAGTGGTTGTGGATGGGGCTTTTTCTGAATGGAGGTCAGTCACCAGCGGAGTGCCTCAAGGATCTGTTCTGGGACCCTTGTTGTTTGTCATTTTCATAAATGACCTGGATGAGGAAGTGGAGGGATGGGTAAGTAAGTTCGCTGATGACACGAAGGTCGGTGGTGTTGTGGATGGTCTGGAAGGATGGCAAAAGTTGCAGCAGGACATAGATAGGATGCAGGACTGGGCGGAGAAGTGGCAGATGGACTTCAACGCGGATAAATGTGTAGTCGTCCATTTTGGCAGAACCAACGGGATGAACGAGTACACTATCAAGGGCAGAAGTCTGAGTAGTGTTGAAGAGCAGAAGGATCTTGGGGTCCGGGTCCACAGGACTCTTAAATCGGCCTCGCAGGTGGAGGAGGTGGTCAAGAAGGCGTATGGTGTACTGGCCTTCATTAATCGAGGGATTGAGTTTAGGAGTCGGGAGGTAATGCTGCAACTTTATAAGACCCTTGTCAGGCCTCATTTAGAGTATTGTGCGCAGTTCTGGTCGCCTCACTATAGGAAAGATGTAGAAGCTATTGAGAGGGTACAGAGGAGATTTACAAGGATGTTGCCTGGACTGGGAGGCATGCCTTATGAAGTTAGGTTGAGGGAGCTGGGACTCTTCTCCCTGGAGAGACGAAGGTTGACAGGCGACCTGATAGAAGTTTACAAAATGTTGAGAGGAGTAGATAGGGTGGACTCTCAGAGGCTATTTCCCCGGGTTGAAATGGTCGCTACGAGAGGACACAGATTTAAGGTGCAGGGAGGGAAGTTCAGAAGTGATGTTAGGGGTAAGTTTTTCACTCAGAGGGTGGTGAGTGAATGGAATCGGCTGCCGTCAGTGGTGGTGGAGGCGAACTCGCTGGGGTCTTTTAAAAGACTTCTGGATGAGTATATGGGGTTTAATGAGATTGAGGGTTATAGATAGGTCTGTAGGTTGGTAGGTGTTGATGTGATCGGCGCAACTCGTGGGCCGAAGGGCCTGTTTGTGCTGTAGTGTTCTATGTTCTATGTTCTATGAATCTGTGGAGCTCTCTTCTTCAAAAGACAGTGGTAGCAGAGTCTTCAGATATTTTTAAAGCAGAGGTAGATAGATTTCTGATGAGCAAGGAGGTGAAAGGTTAATGGGGTAGGCAGGAGGTTACAATAAGATCAGTTCATAGAAACCCTACAGTGCAGAAGGCGGCCAGTTGGCCCATTGAGTCTGCACTGACCACAATCCCACCTAGGTCCTGAACCCATAACCCCATGCATTTACCTTAGCTAGTCCGCCTGATACTAAAGGCCAATTTAGCATGGGGGTTCTTTGTGCAATGAGTTTCAGGATGCCCTCGACGTAGCCGGAGAGATTCTCACACAGGGTCCCAATGCCCAATACGATGGGACGGACAGGTGTGTTTGCCTTGTGTATCTTCGGGAGGCAGTAGAGATCTCCAATGCGGGGAGTACGTGGGATGAGAGCATGGAGGGTGCTCTGAAGGTCTGGATCAAAGGTCTCGATCAGTCTGTTGGGTTTGTGTGTGTGTTCTTTGGTCGGATCTGCGGGTAACTGTCTGTAATGTTCCTTGTTCAGTTGTCGGTACACTTCTTTGAAATAATCCATTCTGTTCAGTATGACGATGGCCCCTCCTTGTCAATCCTGAGTGAGTGCCGCACTGTCAGAGGGCCAGTCCTGGGGGAGTGCCGCACTGTCAGAGGGCCAGTCCTGGGGGAGTGCCGCACTGTCAGAGGGCCAGTCCTGGGGGAGTGCCGCACTGTCAGAGGGCCAGTCCTGGGGGAGTGCCGCACTGTCAGAGGGCCAGTCCTGGGGGAGTGCCGCACTGTCAGAGGGCCAGTCCTGGGGGAGTGCCGCACTGTCAGAGGGCCAGTCCTGGGGGAGTGCCGCACTGTCAGAGGGCCAGTCCTGGGGGAGTGCCGCACTGTCAGAGGGCCAGTCCTGGGGGAGTGCCGCACTGTCAGAGGGCCAGTCCTGGGGGAGTGCCGCACTGTCAGAGGGCCAGTCCTGGGGGAGTGCCGCACTGTCAGAGGGCCAGTCCTGGGGGAGTGCCGCACTGTCAGAGGGCCAGTCCTGGGGGAGTGCCGCACTGTCAGAGGGCCAGTCCTGGGGGAGTGCCGCACTGTCAGAGGGCCAGTCCTGGGGGAGTGCCGCACTGTCAGAGGGCCAGTCCTGGGGGAGTGCCGCACTGTCAGAGGGCCAGTCCTGGGGGAGTGCCGCACTGTCAGAGGGCCAGTCCTGGGGGAGTGCCGCACTGTCAGAGGGCCAGTCCTGGGGGAGTGCCGCACTGTCAGAGGGCCAGTCCTGGGGGAGTGCCGCACTGTCAGAGGGCCAGTCCTGGGGGAGTGCCGCACTGTCAGAGGGCCAGTCCTGGGGGAGTGCCGCACTGTCAGAGGGCCAGTCCTGGGGGAGTGCCGCACTGTCAGAGGGCCAGTCCTGGGGGAGTGCCGCACTGTCAGAGGGCCAGTCCTGGGGGAGTGCCGCACTGTCAGAGGGCCAGTCCTGGGGGAGTGCCGCACTGTCAGAGGGCCAGTCCTGGGGGAGTGCCGCACTGTCAGAGGGCCAGTCCTGGGGGAGTGCCGCACTGTCAGAGGGCCAGTCCTGGGGGAGTGCCGCACTGTCAGAGGGCCAGTCCTGGGGGAGTGCCGCACTGTCAGAGGGCCAGTCCTGGGGGAGTGCCGCACTGTCAGAGGGCCAGTCCTGGGGGAGTGCCGCACTGTCAGAGGGCCAGTCCTGGGGGAGTGCCGCACTGTCAGAGGGCCAGTCCTGGGGGAGTGCCGCACTGTCAGAGGGCCAGTCCTGGGGGAGTGCCGCACTGTCAGAGGGCCAGTCCTGGGGGAGTGCCGCACTGTCAGAGGGCCAGTCCTGGGGGAGTGCCGCACTGTCAGAGGGCCAGTCCTGGGGGAGTGCCGCACTGTCAGAGGGCCAGTCCTGGGGGAGTGCCGCACTGTCAGAGGGCCAGTCCTGGGGGAGTGCCGCACTGTCAGAGGGCCAGTCCTGGGGGAGTGCCGCACTGTCAGAGGGCCAGTCCTGGGGGAGTGCCGCACTGTCAGAGGGCCAGTCCTGGGGGAGTGCCGCACTGTCAGAGGGCCAGTCCTGGGGGAGTGCCGCACTGTCAGAGGGCCAGTCCTGGGGGAGTGCCGCACTGTCAGAGGGCCAGTCCTGGGGGAGTGCCGCACTGTCAGAGGGCCAGTCCTGGGGGAGTGCCGCACTGTCAGAGGGCCAGTCCTGGGGGAGTGCCGCACTGTCAGAGGGCCAGTCCTGGGGGAGTGCCGCACTGTCAGAGGGCCAGTCCTGGGGGAGTGCCGCACTGTCAGAGGGCCAGTCCTGGGGGAGTGCCGCACTGTCAGAGGGCCAGTCCTGGGGGAGTGCCGCACTGTCAGAGGGCCAGTCCTGGGGGAGTGCCGCACTGTCAGAGGGCCAGTCCTGGGGGAGTGCCGCACTGTCAGAGGGCCAGTCCTGGGGGAGTGCCGCACTGTCAGAGGGCCAGTCCTGGGGGAGTGCCGCACTGTCAGAGGGCCAGTACTGAGGGAGTGCTGCACTATTCGAGGGTCAGTACTGAGAGTGCCGCACTGTCAGAGGGCCAGTACTGAGGGAGTGCTGCACTATTGGAGGGTTAGTACTGAGGGAGTGCTGCACTATTGGAGGGTCAGTACTGAGATGCCGCACTGTCAGAGGGCCAGTACTGAGGGAATGCCGCACTGTCAGAGAGCCAGTATTGAGGGAGTGCCGCACTGTCAGAGGGCCAGTACTGGGGGAGTGCCGCACTGTCAGAGGGTCAGTACTGAGGGAGTGCTGCACTATTGGAGGGTCAGTACTGAGAGTGCCGCACTGTCAGAGGTTCAGTACTGAGGGAGTGCCACACTGTCAGAGGTTCAGTGCTGAGGGAGTGCCACACTGTCAGAGGGCCAGTACTGAGGGAGTGCCACACTGTCAGAGGGTCAGTGCTGAGGGAGTGCCGCACTGTCAGAGGGTCAGTGCTGAGGGAGCGCCGCACTGTCAGAGGGTCCTAACCCTAACCTTCTGTAACAACCTTTTGTGCGGCACCTTATCGAACGCCTTCTGAAAATTGAGAAACACCACATCCACCGGTTCCCCTCTATCCACCGCACTAGACACATCGTCATAGAATTCCAATAAATTCGTCAGACACGACTTCCCCTTAACGAAACCATGCTGCGTCTGCTCTATCAAACAGTTCTTCTCAAGATGCCTCGCTATTTTCTCCTTGATTACGGATTCAGTACTGAATGAGCGCTGCACTATTGGAGGGTCAGTGCTGAGGGAGTGCTGCGCTGACAGAGGTCATACTAACATAAGAAATAGGAGCAGGAGTAGGCCATCTAGCCCTTCGAGCCTGCCCCGCCATTCAATAAGATCATGGCTGATCTGCAGTGGATCAGTTCCACTTTCCCACTTTCTCCCCATAACCCTTAATTCCCTTGTCTATCAGAAATCTATCTACCCGTGACTTAAACATATTCAACGAGGTAACCTCCACCACTTCAATGGGCAGAGAATTCCAGAGATTCACCACCCTTTGGGTGAAGAAGTTCCTCCTCAACTCTGTTCTAAACTGCACCCCCCCTTATTTTGAGGCTGTGCCCTCTAGTTCTGTTTTCCTTTCTAAGCAGGAAGAATCTCTCTACCTCTACTCATTGTTCCGTGGGAGCACTGAAGAGAGGCTGCGATTTGCGAGTGGAGAGCTTGTGGGTGAGTTAAAAAAAACTAACTTTGTTTTTAGTGAGTTTAGTGGGGGTTTTTTTTGCTGGCTTTAAGTTTGACCCCGGTTTGACCCCGGAAGTAGTTGCGAGGTCACTCGGGTCAAGTTTTTTTTTCACCTACTATAAATTAGACCGGAGGGGATGCAACATGTGGGAGGTCTTGGAGACTCCTGGTCTGCCAGACATCCACACCTGTGCTCGGTGTGTGGAGCTGCAGTCCCTACGGAACCAGGTTAAGGAGCTGCAATTGCAGCTCGAGGACCTTCGGCTCATTCGGGAGAGTGAGGAGGTTATAGATAGGAGCTACCAGCAAGTAGTCACACCAGGGCAACGGGATGAGGGCACTTGGGTAACTATTAGGAAGGGGAAACCACGGGTGATGGAGAGCACACCGGTGGATGTCCCCCTTCAAAATAAGTACTCCGGCTTGAGTACTACTAGGGGTGACAGCTCATCTGAGGGAGGAAGTGGTGGCCAGATCTCTGGAGCTGAGCCAGTGACTCCAAAAATCAAAAAAGAGAGCAGAAAGGTAGTGTTAATAGGGGACTCCACAGTGAGGGGTGCGGACAGGCGTTTTTGTGGACGTAGACGGGAGTCGCGGATGGTGGTTTGTCTCCCTGGAGCTGGGATTCGGGATGTCTCTGGGCATGTCCCAGACATCCTGAAAGGGGAGGGTGAGGAACCAGAGGTTGTAGTACATATAGGTACTACTGACGTAGGCAAGAAGAGGAAGGCACTCGTGAAAAGGGACTATAGAGAACTGGGTAGGCAGCTGAGGAAGAGAAGAGCGAAGGTAGTAATCTCAGGATTGCTGCCAGTGCCACGGGAGAATGAGGGAAGAAATGAAATGAGGTGGAGGATGAATGAGTGGCTGAGTGACTGGTGTAGAGGGCAGGGATTTCGGTTCCTAGATCACTGGGACCTCTTTAGGGGTAGGTGGGACCTGTACAGTAAGGATGGGTGGCACTTAAATCCCAGGGGGACTAATATCTTGGCGGGAAGACTGGCTAAGGCTACCAGGGGGACTTTAAACTAGAAAGGATGGGGGGAGGGAATTGCGATGGGGAAACTGGGACGGAGGAGGTTAGCTCCCAGGTAGGGGAGGACCGCAGGCAGTATGGGAGGGAGGTTAGACAGGGGGTGGAGAAGGGAAATGCCCAGACTGAGGGGCTGAAGTGTATATATTTTAATGCAAGGAGTGTAGTGAATAAGGTAGATGAGCTTAGGGCGTGGATTGCTGCTTGGGAATGTGATGTGGTGGCCATTACGGAGACTTGGATGTCTCAGGGACAGGACTGGGTACTCCAGGTGCCAGGTTTCAGATGCTTCAGGAAGGACAGGGAGGATGGCAGAAGAGGTGGTGGAGTGGCACTGTTGATCAGGGACAGTGTCACGGCTGCAGAGAAGGAGGATGCCGTGGAGGGACTGTCTACAGAGTCTCTGTGGATGGAAGTTACGAACAGCAAAGGGTCGAAAACTTTGCTGGGTGTATTCTATAGGCCGCCCAATAGTGACAGGGAAGTTGAAGTGCAGATAGGGAAACAGATTCTGGAGAGATGTATTAATAACAGAGTTGTCGTGATGGGAGACTTCAATTTCCCAAACATCGACTGGAATATCCCTAGGGTAAGGGGTTTGGATGGGGAGGAGTTTGTTAGGTGTGTTCAGGAAGGTTTCCTGACACAGTATGTGGATAAGCCTACGAGGGGAGAGGCTGTACTTGACCTGGTACTGGCGAATGAACCAGGGCAGGTGATGGATCTCTCGGTAGGAGAGCATCTTGGGAATGGTGACCATAATTCTATCTCCTTCACAATTGCATTGGAACGAGATAGGATCAGGCAGGCTAGGAAGGTGTTTGTCTGGAGTAAGGGGAGATACGAAGAAGTCAGGAAGTTACTTGGACAAATAAACTGGAAGGAGGTGTTCTTAGGGAAAAGTACTGAAGGAAGGTGGCGGATATTCAAGGAATGTTTGTCTGGAGCTATGCATGACAACATTCCGATGAGACAAGGGGGTTTTGGTAGGTCGCGGGAACCGTGGTGCACGAAGGCTGTGTTGAACCTAGTCAGGAGGAAAGGGAAGGTGTATAAAAGGTTCAGGGAACTAGGAGAGGTTAAGGATCTTGAGGAGTATAAGGACTGTGGAAAGGAGCTTAAAAGGGAAATTAGGAGAGCCAGAGGGGTCATGAGAAGACCTTGGCGGGTAAGATTAAGGAGAATCCCAAGGCCTTCTATAAATATGTGAAAGGTAAAAGGATGAGAAGGGATAGGACCTATAAAAGGTGAAGGGGGAAAGGTCTGTGTGGAACCAGAAGAAATGGCAGAGGTGCTTAATGAGTACTTTGCCTCAGTATTCACGGTGGAAGCTGATCTGGGAGATTTTGCTACGGATTTGCAGCAGATGGAAAAGATTGAGTTTGTGGATATTAAGGTGGAGGATGTGTTAGAACTTCTGAATTCTATCAAGATAGATAAGTCGCCGGGACCAGATGGGATATACCCCAGGATACTGTGGGAGGCGAGGGAAGTGATTGCAGAGCCCCTGGCGATGATCTTTGCGTCGTCAATGGAGACGGGAGAGGTTCCGGAAGATTGGAGGATTGCGGATGTAGTCCCTATTTTCAAGAAAGGGAACAGAGATAGCCCGGGAAATTACCGACCGGTGAGTCTGACCTCAGTGGTTGGTAAGCTGATGGAGAGGCTTCTGAGGAACAAGATTTACGAGCATTTGGAGAGCATTTGACATGATCAGGAATAGTCAGCATGGATTTGTCAAGGGCAGGTCGTGCCTTACGAGCCTAGTTGAGTTCTTCGATAATGTGACTGAACACATTGACGAAGGAAGTGCCGTGGACGTGGTGTACATGGACTTCAGCAAGGTGTTTGATAAGGTCCCCCATGCAAGACTTCTTGAGAAGGTGAGAGGGCATGGGATCCAAGGGCCTTTGGCCTTGTGGATCCAGAACTGGCTTGCCTGCAGAAGGCAGAGACTGGTTGTGGATGGGTCTTTTTCTGAATGGAGGTCAGTCACCAGTGGAGTGCCCCAGGGATCTGTTCTAGGACCCTTGCTGTTTGTCATTTTCATAAATGACCTGGATGAGGAAGTGGAAGGATGGGTAAGTAAGTTCGCTGATGACACGAAGGTCGGTGGTGTTGTGGATGGTCTGGAAGGATGGCAAAAGTTGCAGCAGGACATAAATAGGATGCAGGACTGGGCGGAGAAGTGGCAGATGGACTTCAACGCGGATAAATGCGTAGTCGTCCATTTTGGCAGAACCAACGGGATGAACGAGTACACTATCAAGGGCAGGAGTCTTAGTAGTGTTGAAGAGCAGAAGGATCTTGGGGTCCGGGTCCACAGGACTCTTAAATCGGCCACGCAGGTGGAAGAGGTGGTCAAGAAAGCGTATGGTGAACTGGCCTTCATTAATCGAGGGATTGAGTTTAGGAGTCGGGAGGTAATGCTGCAACTTTATAAGACCCTTGTCAGGCCTCATTTGGAGTACTGTGCGCAGTTCTGGTCGCCTCACTATAGGAAAGACGTAGAAGCTATTGAAAGGGTACAGAGGAGATTTACAAGGATGTTGCCTGGACTGGGAGGCATGCCTTATGAAGTTAGGTTGAGGGAGCTGGGTCTGTTTTCCTTGGAGAGACGAAGGTTGACAGGCGACCTGATAGAGGTTTATAAAATGTTGAGAGGAATGGATAGGGTGGATTCTCAGAGGCTATTTCCCCGGGTTGAAATGGTCGCTACGAGAGGACATAGATTTAAGGTGCGGGGAGGAAAGTACAGAAGTGATGTTAGGGGTAAGTTTTTCACTCAGAGGGTGGTGAGTGAGTGGAATTGGCTGCCGTCAGTGGTGGTGGAGGCGAACTCGCTGGGGTCTTTTAAAAGACTTCTGGATGAGTATATGGGGTTTTATGGGATTGGGGGTTATAGATAGGTGTTGATGTGATCGGCGCAACTCGTGGGCCGAAGGGCCTGTTTGTGCTGTAGTGTTCTATGTTCTACCCTATCTAGCCCCTTCATTGTCTTGTAAGTCTCCATAAGATCCCCCCTCAGCCTTCTAAACTCCAATGAGTACAGGCCCAGTCTGTTAAATCTCTCCTCATAAACTAACTCCCTTGGAGGGAGTACAGAGAAGGTGAACTCCCTCCAAGGCCAATATATCCTTACACAAATAAGGGGACCAAAACTGCACACAGTACTCCAGCTGCGGCCTCACCAGTGCCCTGTACAGTTGCAGCAAGACCTCTCTGCTTTTATATTCTATCCCCCTCGCTATAAAGGCCAACATTCCATTCACCTTCTTGATCACCTGCTGCACCTGCAGACTGGGTTTTTGCGATTCGTGCACAAGGACCCCCAGGTCCCTCTGCACCGTAGCATGCTGCAGCTTTTCGCCTTTTAAAGAATATTCCTTCCTACTATTACTTCTGCCAAAGTGGATAACCTCACATTTGCCAACATTATACTCCATCTGCCAGGTCCTCGCCCACTCGCTCAGCCTATCCAGATCTCTCTGCAGACTTTCCATGTCCTCCACGCAATTTTCTTTTCCACTCATCTTCGTATCATCAGCAAATTTTGTTACCCTACACTCAGCCCCCTCCTCCAGATCATCTATGTAAATGGTAAACAGTTGAGGCCCCAGCACCGATCACTGCAGCACTCCACTAGTCACCAATTGCCAACCAGAAAAGCATCCGTTGATTCCAATTCTCTGCTTCCTGTTAGATAACCAATCCTCAATCCACGTTAACACCTTACCCCCAACTCCGTGCACCCTAACCTTCTGTAGCAACCTTTTGTGAGGCACCTCATCGAACGCGTTCTGGAAATCTAAAAACACTACATCCACTGGTTCCCCTCCGTCTACCGCACTAGTCACATCCTCATAGAAATCCAATAAATTCGTTAAACACGACTTCCCCTTCACGAATCCGTGCTGCGCCTGTTTGATCAACCGTTCTTTTCTAAGTGTCCTGCTATTTCTTCCTTGATGATGGATTCCAGCATTTTCCCAACTATGGACGTTAAGCTAACTGGCTTGTAGTTCCCTGCCTTTTGTCTGCTACCTTTTTTAAACAGCGGCATAACAGTAGCTGTTTTCCAATCCGCCGGCACTTCCCCAGAGTCCAGCTAATTTTGATAAATAACTACTAACGCATCTACTATTACTTCTGCCATTTCTTTCAGTACCCTGGGATGCATTCCATCCGGTCCCGGGGACTTGTCTACCTTTAGTCCCGTTAGTCTACAAACACTATCTCTCTAGTAACAGTAATTGTATTAAGGACCTCATCTCCTACCAACTCTCTATCTTTAATATTTGGTAAGCTATTTGTGTCCTCCTCTGTGAAGACCGACACAAAAAAACTTATTTAAAGTCTCAGCCATTTCCTCGTTACCCACCGTTAAATCCCCCCACTCGTCCTCCAAGGTCCAGACAGAGAGTGCACATTGTCAAGGGTCAGTACTGAGAGAGTGTTGCACTGTCAGAGGCGCCATACTGAGAGAGTGCCGCACTGTCGAGGGTCAGTGCTGAGGGAGTGCCGCACTGTCAGAGGGTCAGTACTGAGGGACTGCTGCACTGTTGTTGGTGCCAGTTTCCAGATGAGACATTAAACCCAACATCTATCTGCCCTTTTTCCAGAAGACTTTATTGACTCCGCTGTCAGGATTAGGATCAATATCCAAAACTAGGAAAATGACGAATAATTTCTAATATTTTGCCTTATTGAACTGTGGTCCCATGTAGGATCAAAATGTGAGAAGACTATTCAGCCCCTCTCAGATTAATGTATGACATGTATTTTCATACTATTGACCTGGCTTGATTCTGCAATCCTTAATCCCCTGCAAATAGCTATCAATCTTAGCTTTGACATTTTTAATGGAAGGCCAGGGTCAATATCTTTTTGGTGGCAAGAGTTAGAACATAGAACATTACAGCGCAGAACAGGCCCTTCGGCCCACGATGTTGCGCCGACCAGTTAAAAAAAAAACAACAACAATGACCCACTAACCTAAACCAATCCCTTTTCGTCCATAAACCTATCCACAGACCTCTTAAACGCCCCCAAACTAGGCGCATTTACAACTGCAGCAGGCAGGGCATTCCAATCCCTCACCACCCTCTGGGTAAAGAACCTACCCCTGACATCTGTCCTATAACTACCCCCCCTTAGTTTAAAGCCATGCCCCCTCATGCTAGATTTTTCCATCAGAGGAAAAAGGCTATCACTATCCACCCTATCTAAACCTCTAATCATCTTATATGTTTCAATAAGATCCCCTCTTAGCCGCCTTCTTTCCAGCGAAAACAACCCCAAATCCCTCAGCCTCTCCTCATAGGATCTCCCCTCCATACCAGGCAACATCCTGGTAAACCTCCTCTGCACCCTCTCCAAAGCCTCCATATCCTTCCTGTAATGTGGGGACCAGAACTGCACACAATACTCCAAGTGCGGCCGCACCAGAGTTGTGTACAGTTGCAACATAACGCTACGACTCCTAAATTCAATCCCCCTACCAATAAACGCCAAGACACTGTATGCCTTCTTAACAACCTTATCTACTTGATTCCCAACTTTCAGGGATCTATGTACACATACACCTAGATCCCTCTGCTCCTCCACACTATTCAAAGTCTTCCCGTTAGCCCTATACTCAACACATCTGTTATTCCTACCAAAGTGAATTACCTCACATTCCTCTGCATTAAACTCCATCCGCCACCTCTCGGCCCAGCTCTGCAACCTGTCTAAGTCTTCCTGCAAACTATGACACCCTTCCTCACTATCTACCACACCTCCGACTTTGGTGTCATCAGCAAATTTACTGATCCACCCAACTATACCCTCATCCAGATCATTAATAAAAATCACAAACAGCAGTGGCCCCAACACAGATCCCTGAGGCACACCACTTGTAACCGAACTCCATGATGAATATTTACCGTCAACCACTACCCTCTGTCTCCTATCCGCTAGCCAATTCCTAATCCAGTTCCCTAGATCACCCCCAATCCCATACATCTGCATTTTGTGCAGAAACCTACCATGGTGAACCTTATCAAACGCCTTACTAAAATCCATATACACCATGTCCACTGCCTTACCCCCATCCACCTCTTTGGTCACTTTCTCAAAAAACTCAATAAGGTTAGTAAGGCACGACCTACCCGCCACAAAACCATGCTGACTATCTCCAATCAACTCGTTACTCTCCAAATAACTATAAATCCTATCCCTAATAATTTTTTCCAAAACCTTGCCCACAACAGAAGTGAGACTCACCGGTCTATAATTCCCGGGGAAGTCTCTGTTCCCCTTCTTAAACAATGGGACAACATTCGCTAACCTCCAATCATCTGGTACTATACCAGAGGCCAACGACGACCTGTTGTAGACGACGAGTTGTAGATTTTCACTCTGCATTGTGCAGAGGTATGTCCTGACATCACTCTCAAACAGCGTGACTCTGATTTCAAGGTTCTACCTCCTGATTCTCCTCGTCACCCACCCCAGAGAAAGTAATTTCCCTCTATCTACCCTGTCAAATCCTTTTAATAATCTTGAATACCTTAAAATAAACTCCCTTTAATTTGTTGCATTGTCAACACTGCTGTTTGTGGGGTCTTACTGTGTGAAAATTGAGTATGAAGTTTCCTACATTACAATGGATTCTACACTTGAGAATATATTTGTCTGGCTGGAAAGGGCTTTGGGATGTCCTTTGTGTTAGAATGTAACCAATGACAACTTTATATTGGATTTGATGTGACCAATGGGAACAAGATAAAAGGGTCAGCTGACCCAGTAAACCATGGAACTAATTATAGAGTGATGTAATAACTGATTAGCTGATTCACTAAAAATAAGGAACTCGGAAGACTTGTGGGGAGTTTGGAGCGGCCCAGGATGAGACCCCAAGTTTGGAGTAATGATGTTTTTGTATTAAACCTTTCTTTGATTTATAAGTTGGAGTAAGTTTTGTTGTATTTTCATTAGCTGCATTTTGAAGAGTTTTTTCTGAAGAAACACTAAGGTTGTGAAAGGCACTTCAGAAACGCAAGATTTTCTTTTATCTAACATTGAAAATATCCTCCATCCTCAATGAAAAAGGACCAAAGGATTACCTTTATGTTCTGCAAAACGCACACTCAGACACTGGGCTTCAGACTTGATCCAGGGTTTCACCTGAGGGAGCAAATTGTTGAGATGTGACACAGCAAAGTGCCTGTGCTCTTTCCACTCACTGCCATTGGAAAACATAATCCCTAGGAAAGAAAAGATTAGTTGCTTTGAAAGTGAATTTAGATATTTGGAACTAGGAAGTGGTATGGTGAGAGCAAAGCATTGTCACTCACCATGTGGACCTTTGAGTCTCAGGAATATTGGTGAAATGGGTCTTCCAGAGAAAGCTTCACCATGATGTACCAATGCTTCTCTGACAATTGAGTAGCCATTCAGTATCAGCAAACATTCAGTTCCAAGATGCAGGCTGAATATATTGCCATATTTAGTTCCAAGCTTAGAACAGAAAGGATATTAAAAATTCACAAAATTAATCCTGGAAAGGCAGAGGATCCAACAGCAACAACGCAACCCTGTTTAGACCCAACCTGACGTGACTGATTTCATTTCTGGGCCCAATACTGGTCAGTAATGACTAGGATGATGGGACAAAATGTATGGAAGTTAAACTTCTGGTGATATTAGGTTGGTCGGATAATAAGTTGCCAAGAGGAAGTAGAGAGTCTGCCAAAGGAAATCGATAAGTTAAGTTCATGGGCAAAAGGTAAATCATGGCACGAATCAATTCCAGCCTCCTGGGCTAGCTGAATCTACTACAGTTCGCCTACCGCTACAACAGGTCCAGAGTAGATGTCACTGGCTCTGTACTCAACCCTGGAACACCTAGATAACAAAGACACCTTTGTCAAACTCCTTTTTATTGACTACAGCTTAGTCTTCAACATCATTATTCCTACGAAACTTATCTCCAAACTCCATGGTCTGGGCCCTGGCTCTTCCCTCTGCGACTTGATCCTGAGCTTCCAAATCCACAAACCAGAGTCAGTAAGGATAGGCAATAACACTTCTTCCATGATCATCCTCAACACTGGTGCCCCACAAGGCTGCATCTGCAGCCCCCTACTATACTCCTTATACACCTATGGCGATGCGGCCAAATTCCCCTCCAATTCGATTTTCAAATTTGCTGACAACACCACCTAGTGGGTCGGATCTTGAACAATAAAGAGGTAGAGTACAGGAATGAGAGAGAGAATCTGATGAACTGGTGCAAGGACAATAATCTCTCTTCAATGTCAAAAAAAAGATTGTCACTGACTTCAGGAAGCATAGTGGAGAACATGTCCCTGTCTACATCAATGGGGATGAAATAGGAAGTGTTGAAAGTTTCAAGTTTTTAGGTCCAGATCACCATGGTCTTAACATGATAAAGAACATTCTCCCCATATCAAAGAACAAAGAAAATTAGAACACAGGAACAGGCTCTACAGTCCTCCAATTCTACACCAAGTATGCTGCCCAACGAAACTAAAACCTCCGACCCTTCCATTGACCATATCCCTCTGTTTCCATCCCTGTTCATGTGTTTGTCCAAACACCCCTTAACACTCACTAACATATCCGCTTCCACTACCTCCCCTGGCAGCGAATTCCAGTCACCCATCATCCTCTGTGTTCATTAAGAGAGGGGCCATATTTTTGAGGATGAGTGTGTGTGATACATGCTGACAGAATGGAGGAGGTAGATGTTCTGAGGGAAAATATATTAGCAATTTTGAAAAACCTGAGAGTTGATAAGTCCCCTAGGCCAGATGGGATACATCCTAGGATACTTTGGGAGGCCAGGGAGGAGATTGCAGAGCCTTTAGCTTTGATCTTCGGGTCCTCACTCTCCACGGGATTGTGCCAGAGGAATGGAGAGTGGCAAATGTTGTTCCTCTCTTCAAGAAAGGAAATAGGAATGACCCTGGTAATTATAGGCCAGTTAGTCTTATTTCGATCGTCGGTAAGTTAATGGAAAAGGTCCTGACGGATAGGATTTATGACCATTTGGAAAGATGCAGCTTAATCCGGGATGGTCAGCACGGATTTGTGAGGGGTAAGTCTTGCCTCATGCATTTGAATGAATTCTTTGAGGTGGTAACTAAGTGTGTGGATAGATACATGGATTTTAGTAAGGCGTTTGATAAGGTTCCCATGGTAGCCTCATGAAGGAAGTAAGGAGGTGTGGGATAGAGGGAAATTTGGCCGATTGGATAAGTAACTGGCTATCTCATAGAAGACAGAGGGTGGTGGTGGAGAGAAAATTTTCAGATTGGAGGCCAGTTACCAGCAGTGTACCACAAGGATCAGTGCTGGTTCCTCTGCTATTTGTGACTTTTATCAATGACTTGGAGGAGGAGGCTGAAGGGTGGGTTAATAAATTTGCTGATGACACCAAGATTGGTGGAGTAGTAGATGAGGCGGAGGGCTGTCGTAGGCGGCAAAGAGACATTGAAAGGATGCAGAGCTGGCATTTGAAAAGTGGCATTTGAATTTAACCTTGAGAAATGCGAGGTGATTCTTTTGGTAGGACAAACTTGAATGTGGATTACAGGGTCAACAGCAGGGTTCTAAGGAATGTGGAAGAACAGAGAGATCTTGGGGTTCATATCCACAGATCTCTGAAGGTTGCCACTCAAGTGGATAGAGCCATGAAAAAGGCTTATAGTGTGCTAGCTTTTATTAACAGGGGGTTTGAGTTTAAGAGCCATGGGGTTATGCTGCAACTGTACAGGACCTTGGTGAGATCAAATTTGGAACTCTGTGTTCAGTTCTGGTCACCTCATTATAAGAAGAATGTGGAAGCATTGGAGATTTACCAGGATACTGCCTGGTTTGGAGGATAGGTCTTATGAGGAAAGGTTGAGGGAGCTGGGGCTTTTCTCTTTGGAGCAGAGGAGGGTGAGAGGTAACTTAATAGAGGTGTATAAGATGATGAGGGGGATAGATAGAGTGGACATTCAGAGACTATTTCCTTGGGTGGGTGTAGCTGTTACTAGGGGGCATAACTATAAGGTTCATGGTGGGAGATATAGGAGGGATGTCCAAGGTAGGTTCTTTACTCAGAGAGTAGTTGGGATATGGAATGCACTGCCTCTGTGATAGTGGAGTCAGACAGTTTAGGAACTTTCAAGTGGTTATTGGATAGGCACATGGAGCACACCAGAATTATAGGGAGTGGGATAGCTTGATCTTGGGATTGGACATAGTTTGGCACAACATCAAGGGCTGAAGGGCCTGTACTGTGCGGTACTGTTCTATGTTCTAAAAAACTTGCCTTTAAACCTTGCCCCTTGCATCTTAAACCTACTTCCCCAAGTAATTGACTCTCACCCTGGGAAAAAGCTTCTGATTATCCACTTTGTCCATGCACCTCATAATCTTGTAGGCCTTTTATCAGGTCAAAGAATGACGAATGTTGTTCCTTTGTTTAAGAAGGGTAGCAAGAGTAATCTAGGTAAAATGAAAGGGGAGAGATACAAAAGGGTCCAGAGGGGCAATTTTTTCACACAGAGGGTGGTGAGTGTCTGGAACACGCTGCCAGAAGTAGTAGTAGAGGCAGGTACAATTTTGTCTTTTAAAAAGCATTTAGACAGTTACATGGGTAACATAGAACATAGAACAGTACAGCACAGTACAGGTCCTTTGGCCCTCAATGTTGTGCCAAGCTACGTCCAAACCCAAGATCAAGCTATCCCACTCCCTATCATTCTGGTGCGCTCCATGTACCTATCCAATAGAACATAGAACATAGAACATAGAACATTACAGCGCAGAACAGGCCCTTCGGCCCACGATGTTGCGCCGACCAGTTACAAAAACAATGACCCACTAGCCTATACCAATCCCTTTTCGTCCATAAACCTATCCAGAGATCTCTTAAACGCCCCCAAACTAGACGCATTTACAACTGCAGCAGGCAGGGCATTCCAATCCCTCACCACCCGCTGGGTAAAGAACCTACCCCTGACATCCGTCCTGTAGCTACCCCCCCTTAATTTAAAGCCATGCCCCCTCGTGCTAGCTTTCTCCATCCGAGGAAAAAGGCTATCACTATCCACCCTATCTAAACCTCTAATCATCTTATATGTTTCAATAAGATCCCCTCTTAGCCGCCTTCTTTCCAACGAAAACAACCCTAAATCCCTCAGTCTCTCCTCATAGGACCTCCCCACCATACCAGGCACCATCCTAGTAAACCTCCTCTGCACCCTCTCCAACGCCTCCACATCCTTCTTGTAATGCGGGGACCAGAACTGCACACAGTACTCCAAGTGCGGCCGCACTAGAGTAGTGTACAGTTGCAACATTACACTGCGACTCCTAAATTCAATCCCCCTACCAATAAACGCCAATACACCGTACGCCTTCTTAACTACCTTATCTACTTGATTCCCAACTTTCAGGGATCTATGTACACACACACCTAGATCCCTCTGTTCATCCACACTGTTCAAAGTCCTCCCGTTAGCCCTATACTCGACACATCTGTTGCTCCTACCAAAGTGAATTACCTCACACTTCTCCGCATTAAATTCCATCCGCCACCTCTCGGCCCAGCTCTGCAACCTATCTAAGTCTCCCTGCAGACTATGACACCCTTCCTCACAATCTACCACACCTCCAATTTTGGTGTCATCAGCAAATTTACTAATCCACCCAACTATACCCTCATCCAGATCATTAATAAAAATTACAAACAACAGTGGCCCCAAAACAGATCCCTGAGGCACACCACTCGTAACTGTACTCCATGATGAATATTTACCATCCACCACCACCCTCTGTCTCCTATCTGATAGCCAATTCCTGATCCAACTTCCTAGATTACCCACAATCCCATACATCTGCATTTTCTGCAGAAGCCTACCATGGTGAACCTTATCGAACGCCTTACTAAAATCCATGTATACCACGTCAACTGCCTTGCCCCCATCCACCTCTTTGGTCACCTTCTCAAAAAACTCAATAAGGTTAGTAAGGCACGACCTACCCGCTACAAAACCATGCTGACTATTTCTAATCAATTCATTACACTCCAAATAACTATAAATCCTATCCCTAATAATTTTTTCTAAAACCTTGCCCACAACAGAAGTAAGACTCACCGGTCTATAATTCCCGGCAAAGTCTCTGTTCCCCTTCTTAAACAATGGGACAACATTCGCTATCCTCCAATCCTCCGGGACTACACCAGAGACCAATGACGACCTGAAGATCAGAGCCAGAGGCTCTGCAATCACCTCTCTAGCCTCCCAGAGAATCCTAGGGTAGATCCCATCCGGACCAGGGGACTTATCTATTTTCAGCCCCTCAAGAATTTCCAGCACATCCCCTTTATCAACCGTAATACTGTCTATTTTACACCCCTGCAACCCAATGTCCTCCTCAGCTATATTCATGTCCCCCTGCGTGAACACCGAAGAGAAATATTGGTTCCATACTTCTCCAATCTCCTCCGGTTCCACACACAACTTCCCCCTGCTGTCTGTAACTGGCCCTAATCTTGCCCTGACCAACCTTCTGTTCTTGACATACCAATAACCACCTGAAAGTTCCTAAAGTGTCCGAGTCCACTATCTCAGCAGGCAGTCCATTCCATACCCCAACCACTCTCTGAGTGAAGAATCTGCCTTGGACAACCCTCCTATATCTCCCACCACAAATCTGATAGTTCTTGGGGAAAAATACTGGAGGAAGGTGGCAGATTTTCAAGGAATGTTTGTCTGGAGCTCTGCACCACAATGTTCTGATGAGACAGGGAGGTTTTGGTAGGTTACGGGAACCATGGTGCACGAAGGTTGTAATGAACCTTGTCATAAAGAAAAGAAAGGCGTACAAAAGGTTCAGAGAGCTAGGCGATGTTAAGGATCTAGAGGAGTACACGGGTTTTAGGAAGGAGCTTAAAAAGGAAATTAGGAGAGCCAGAAGGAGTCATGAGAAGGCCTTGGCGGGTAAGATTAAGGAGAACCCCAAAGCGTTCTACAAATATGTGAAGAGTAAACGCATGAGATGTGAAGGAATAGGACATGTAAAAGGTGAAGGGGGAAAAGTCTGTGCGGAACCGGTAGAAATGGCAGAAGTGCTTAATGAGTACTTTGCCTCAGTATTCACGGTGGAAAATGATCTGGGTCGTTGCACTGCAGGTTTGCGGTGGACTGAAAAGATTGAGTATGTGGACATTAAGAAAGAGGATGTGTTGGAACTTTTGAATAGCATCAAGATAGATAAGTCGCCAGGACCGGATGAGATGTACCCCAGGTTCCTGTGGGAGAACATAAGAAATAGGAGCAGGAGTAGGCCATCTAGCCCTTCGAGCCTGTCCCACCATTCAATAAGATCATGGCTGATCTGAAGTGGATCAGTTCCACTTTCCCGCTTTCTCCCCTTAACCCTTAATTCCCCTGTCTATCAGAAATCTATCTACCTGTGACTTAAATATATTTAGCGGGGTAGCTTCCACCACTTCAGGGAGGTGAGGGAAGAGATTGCAGAGCCTCTAGTGATGATCTTTGTGTCGTCAAAGACGGGAGAGGTTCTGCAGGATTGGAGGATTGCGGATGTGGTTCCTATTTTCAAGAAAGGGAACAGGGATAGCCCAGGAAATTACTGCTGGTGAGTCTAACCTCAGTGGTTGGTAACTTCATGGAGAGGATCCTGAGGGACAGGATTTATGAACACTTAGAGAAGTTTAGTATGATCAAAAGTAGTCAGCACGGCTTTGTCAAGAGCAGGTCGTGCTTTACGAGCCTGGTTGAGTTCTTTGAAAATGTGACAAAATACATTGACGAAGGAACAGCGGTGGATGTGGTTTATGTGGACTTCAGCAAGGCATTTGATAAGGTCCCCCATGCAAGATTTCTTGAGAAAGTGAGACGGCATGGGATCCAAGGGGTTGTTGCCTTGTGGATCCAGAACTGGCTTGTCTGCAGAAGGCAGAGAGTGGTTGTGGATGGGTCTTTTTCTACATGGAGGTCAGTCACCAGTGGAGTGCCCCAGGGATCTGTTCTGGGACTCTTGCTGTTTATAATTTTCATAAATGACCTGGATGAGGAAGTGGAGGGATGGGTTGGTAAGTTTGCCGACGACACGAAGGTTGGTGGTGTTGTGGATAGTCTGGAGGGATGTTAGAAGTTGCAGCGAGACATAGATACGATGCAAGGCTGGGCAGAGAAGTGGCAGATGGACTTTAATCCGCATAAATGTATAGTGGTCCATTTTGGCAGGTCCGATGGGATGAAGGAGTATAATATCAAGGGCAAGACTCTTAGCAGTGTAGAGGATCAGAAGGACCATGGGGTCCAGGTCCATAGGACTCTTAAATTGGCCTCGCAGTGGAGGATGTGGTCAAGAAGGCGTATGGTGTACTAGCCTTCATTAATCAAGGGATTGAGTTAAGGAGTTGGGAGATAATACTGCAGCTTTACAAGACACTAGTCAGACCCCACTTGGAGTACTGTGCGCAGTTCTGGTCGCCTCATTACAAGAAAGATGTGGAAGCTATTGAAAGGCTGCAAAGGAGATTTACAAGGATGTTGCCTGGATTGGGAGGCATGCCTTATGAGGATAGGTTGAGGGAGCTAGATCTTTTCTCCCTGGAGAGATGAAGGATGAGAGGTGACCTGATAGAAGTTTATAAGACGTTGAGAGGTATAGATTGGGTGGATTCTCAGAGGCTATTTCCCAGGGCTGAAATGGTCATTACAAGAGGACACAGTTTTAAGGTGCTGGGGAGTAGGTACAGAGGAAATGTCAGGGGTAAGTTTTTCACTCAGAGCTTGGTGGGTGAGTGGAATCGGCTGCCGTCAGTGGTGGTGGAGGCGAACTCGTTGGGGTCTTTTAAGAGACTTCTGGATGAGTACATGGGATTTAATGGGATTGAGGGTTATAGGCAGGCCTAGTAGGTAGGGATATGATCAGCGCAACTTGTGGGCCAAAGGGTCTGTTTGTTCTGTAGTCTTCTATGTTCAAAACTCCATCTGCTACTTTTCTGCCCAGCTCTGCATCCTATCAATGTCTCTTTGCAACCTGCAAGAGCCCTCCACCTCATCCACGACTCCACCAATCTTGGTGTCATCAGCAAATTTACTAACCCACCCTTCAGCCTCCTCTTCCAAGTCATTGATAAAAATCACAAATAGCAGAGGATCCAGCACTGATCCCTGTGGTACACCGCTGGTAACTGGCCTCCAGTCTGAAAATTTTCCCTCCACCACCACCTTCTGTCTTCTATGAGACAGTAAAAAGTCTGACAACACCAGGTTTTAGTCCAACCGATTTATTATCGGTTGGACTAAATAAATCGGTTGGACTAAAACCTGGTGTTGTCAGACTTTTTACTGTGTTTACGCCAGTCCAACGCCGGCATACCCACATCACGACTTCTATGAGACCCAGTTACTTATCCAATCGGCCAAATTTCCTTCTATCCCACACCTCCTTATCTTCTTCGTGAGCCTGCCATGGGAAACTTTATCAAACGCCTTACTAAAATCCATGTATACGACATCAACCGCTCTACCTTCATCTACACACTTAGTTACCTCCTCAAAGAATTCAATTAAATTTGAGAGGCAAGACTTACCCCTCACGAAACCGTGCCGACTGTCCCGGATTAAGCTGAATCTTTCGAATTGGTCATAAATCCTATCTCTCAGGGCCCTGTCCATTAACTTACCGACCACTGAAGTAAGACTAACTGGCCTATAATTACCAGTGTCATTCCTATTTCCTTTCTTGAAGAGAGGACCAGCATTCACCACTCTCCAGTCCACAATCACTGTGGTCCCAAAGATCAAAGCTAAAGGCTCCACAATCTCATCCCTTACCTCCCAAAGGATCCCAGGATGTATCCCATCTGGCCCAGGGGACTTATCCACCCTCAGGTTTTTCAAAATTGCCAATACATCTTCCCTCAGAACATCTACCTCTTCCATCCTATCAGCCTGTATCACACACTCATCCTCAAAAACATGGTCCCTCTCCTTAGTGAACACTGAAGAAAAGTATTCATTCAACGCCTCATCTATCACTTCTGACTCCATGCACAAGTTCCCACTACTATCCTTGACTGGCCCTAACCTCACCCTGGTCATTCTCTTATTTCTCACATGACAGTAAAAAGCCTTGGAGTTTTCTTTTATCCAACCCGCCAAGGACTTCTCATGCCCCCTCCTAGCTCTCCTAAGCCCTTTAACTCATTCCTAGGTGCCTTGTAACACTCAAGCGACCCAACTGAACCTTGTTTTCTCATCCTTACATATGCTTCCTTTTCCCTCTTAACAAGACATTCAACCTCCTTTGTGAACCAAGGTTCCCTCACTCGGCCATTTCCTCCCTGCCTGACAGGGACATACCTATAAAGGACACACAGTATTTGTTCCTTGAAAAAGGTCCACTTTTCATTTGTGCCCATACCTGACAGTTTCTGTTCCCATCCTGTGCTTCCTAATTCTTGCCTAATCACATCAGAATTACCCCTGCCCCAATTATAAACCTTGACCCCCAACCCCCCACCACCACCGTGTGACCCTATCCCTCTCCATTGCAATAATGAAGGACACTGAGTTGTGGTCACTATCTCCAAATTGCTCTCCCACAAACAAATCTAACACTTGGCCCGGTTCATTACCCAGTATCAAGTCCAATGTGGCCCCACCTCTTGTTGGCTTATCCACATATTGTGTCAGGAAACTCTCCTGCACACACTGTACAAAAAGTGTCCCATCCGAACTATTCGACCTATAAAGGTCCCAATCAATATTTGGAAAGTTAAAGTCACCCATGATAACGACCCTGTGACATCCACACCTACCCATAATCTGCTTTGCCATTTCCTCCTCCACATCTCTATTACTATTTGGGGGCCTGTAGAAAACTCCTAACAATGTGACCGATCCTTTCCTATTTCTAACTTCAGCCCATATTACCTCAGTAGGCAGATTGCCCTCGAAATGCCTTTCAGCAGCCGTTAAACTATCCTTGATTAACAACGCTACTCCTCCACCTCTTATCCCGCCTTCCCTAGTCTTACTGAAACATCTATACCCCGGAACTGCCAACAACCATTCCTGTCCCTGTTCTAACCACGTCTCCGTAATGGCCACAACATCATAGTCCCAAGTACCAATCCACGCTCCAAGTTCACCTACCTTATTCCTGATGCTCCTTGCATTGAAGTAGATACACTTGAACCCACCATACTGTCTGCCTGTACACTCCTGCGACCTTGGTACCTTCCTTAGCACCTTGCGACCCTCAACACTGGCTTTTGGACTACATCTCATTTTCCCACCCCCCCTGACAAATTAGTTTAAACCTCCCCGAAGAGCCGGCGCAAATTTCCCACCCAGGATATTAGTGCCCCTCTGGTTCAGGAGCGAACCATCCTGTTTATACAGGTCCCACCTTCCCCAGAGTGTGCTCCAATTATCCATGTCGCTGAAACCCTCCCTCCTACACCATCCCTGCAGCCACACGTTAATCTGCACTCTCTCCCTGTTCCTCAACTCACTGGCACGTGGCACCTGCAACAAACCAGAGATGACCACATGTTTTGTCTGGGCTCTCAGCTTCCACCCTAGCTCCCTAAATTCCTGTTTTAAATCCCCATCCTTTCTTCTGCCTACGTCGTTGGTACCGATGTGTACCATGACCTGCAGCTGATCCCCCTCCCCCTTAAGGATCTTGAAAACACGGTCCGAGACGTCACGGACTCTTGCACCCGGGAGGCAACATACCATCTGTGGGTCTCTTTTGTTGCCGTAGTAAGATGGGTATAGAGGGATATGGGCCAAACATAGGCAATTGGGACTGGCTTAGCGGTTAAAAAAAGGACAGTATTGATAAGTTGGGCCAAAGGGCCTATTTCCATGCTGTAAACATCTATGACTCCATATGTCAGCACAGATTTGGTGGACCAAAGAGCCAGTTTCTGTTTGTTCTGTTCTCTGTTCTTCACCTTCATATTTTTCATCTCCCCCAGGGTTGTACTGAACATCCTAGTTTCTTCTCAATATTTCATCCAGGCCCAAACAAGCTTCTGTGAGTCTGTATACTGTTTCCCAATTTAGTCTCAATTTCTTCATCCAAGCCCTTCCAAACAATGCAGGGTAATTCCCTTTTATAATGGATAAGGGGAGAGGCGCACAGCGGTCCCTCAGCTGCACCATGGCAGATACATAACCCATGAGATCTAGGCAACTAAAAACTGCTTCTGTCATATGAGGAGAGACTAAGTCAGTGAGGATTATATTCACTGGAATTTAGGAGAATGAGCGGGGTTCTCATATAAACTTATAAAATTCCAACAGGGTTAGACAGGGTAGATTCAGAAAGAATGTCCCCAGTGGTGGGAGGTCCAGAACTAGGGGTCATAGTTTGAGGATAAACTTTTTAGGACTGAGGTGACGAGAAATGTCTTCATCCAGAGAGCGGTGAATGTGTGGAATATAGTTCCATACGTGTGGAAGTAGTTGAGGCCAAAACATCTGATTTCAAGAAGAAATTAGATATAGCTCTTGGGGGCTAAAGTGATCAAGGGATATGGGAGGAAGCGGGGGGGGATATCAGGATATTGAATTTGATGATCAGCTATGATCTAGATGTATGGCAGAGCAGGCTCGAAGGGCCAAATAGCCTACTCCTGCTTCTGGTTTCTAAATTTCTATGTAATAAGGTCATTTTCAACCTTGTTTGTTGCAGTGAAAATACTGAATCTACGTAGCCCACCGTGCCTCAGTCGCCTCGTGGAACTCTCTAGTGGTCCTGAATTTTCCTGGCATTTCACCTAGGCAGCAGCAATGTTTCCCACCTCAGCACAACCAAGTCTCTCATGGTGACTCTGGCTAGCATCCCACCTACACGTGGCTAGTCCTGAATCCTGTTCCTCCTGCGCTGACATCTGGCTGGTTTCCGGTCTTCGTGTGGTTATGCCCGAAGCCTGCTCCTCCACACTGACTTTGGCTGGCATTCTGCCTCTGCATGGCTAGGCCCGAAGCCTGTTCCTCTGTGCTGACACCTGGTTGCCAATTGCAGTTCTCCCGCCATCCCCCGCGATCAGTAGCAATTTAATGAGTAGTTCTGTCATTGCACCCGAGTCCGAGTACCTGTTTCCTTCCCCTACTGTCTGTCCAACGCTCACTATGACCATGACATGGTCCTGAACATCCCCCCGAAGCAGCGTACTTGCCGTGGATCCTTTATTGGTCCAGTGTGGAGAAAAACTGAAATGAATAACCTTGTTGTGCCAGGTCCTGTAGGGAACAGTGGCCATAACATGATAGAATTCTTCATCAAGATGAAAAATGAAATTGTCCAATCCAAAACTAGGGTCCTAAATCTAAACAAGGCAAGTTAGAAAAGATGAGGGGTGAGTTGGCTAAGATAGAGCGGAGAAGTGTGAGGTAATTCACTTTGGTAGGAATAACAGATGTGTTGAGTATAGGGCTAACGGGAGGACTTTGAATAGTGTGGATGAGCAGAGGGATCTAGGTGTATGTGTACATAGATCCCTGAAAGTTGGGAATCAAGTAGATAACATAGAACATAGAACATTACAGCGCAGAACAGGCCCTTCGGCCCACGATGTTGCGCCGACCAGTTACAAAAACAATGACCCACTAGCCTATACCAATCCCTTTTCGTCCATAAACCTATCCATAGATCTCTTAAACGCCCCCAAACTAGGCGCATTTACAACTGCAGCAGGCAGGGCATTCCAATCCCTCACCACCCGCTGGGTAAAGAACCTACCCCTGACATCCGTCCTGTAGCTACCCCCCCTTAATTTAAAGCCATGCCCCCTCGTGCTAGCTTTCTCCATCCGAGGAAAAAGCCTATCACTATCCACCCTATCTAAACCTCTAATCATCTTATATGTTTCAATAAGATCCCCTCTTAGCCGCCTTCTTTCCAACGAAAACAACCCTAAATCCCTCAGTCTCTCCTCATAGGACCTCCCCACCATACCAGGCAACATCCTAGTAAACCTCCTCTGCACCCTCTCCAAAGCCTCCACATCCTTCTTGTAATGTGGGGACCAGAACTGCACACAGTACTCCAAGTGCGGCCGCACCAGAGTAGTGTACAGTTGCAACATGACGCTGCGACTCCTAAATTCAATCCCCCTACCAATAAACGCCAAGACACCGTACGCCTTCTTAACAACCTTATCTACTTGATTCCCAACCTTCAGGGATCTATGTACACATACACCTAGATCCCTCTGTTCATCCACACTATTCAAAGTCCTCCCGTTAGCCCTATACTCGACACATCTGTTGCTTCTACCAAAGTGAATTACCTCACACTTCTCCGCATTAAATTCCATCCGCCACCTCTCGGCCCAGCTCTGCAACCTATCTAAGTCTCCCTGCAGACTATGACACCCTTCCTCACAATCTACCACACCTCCGACTTTGGTGTCATCAGCAAATTTACTAATCCACCCAACTATACCCTCATCCAGATCATTAATAAAGATTACAAACAACAGTGGCCCCAAAACAGATCCCTGAGGCACACCACTCGTAACCGAACTCCATGATGAATATTTACCATCAACCACCACCCTCTGTCTCCTATCTGATAGCCAATTCCTGATCCAACTTCTTAGATTACCCACATCCCATACATCTGCATTTTCTGCAGAAGCCTACCATGGTGAACCTTATCGAACGCCTTACTAAAATCCATATATACCACGTCAACTGCCTTGTCCCCATCCACCTCTTTGGTCACCTTCTCAAAAAACTCAATAAGGTTAGTAAGGCACGACCTACCTGCTACAAAACCATGCTGACTATTTCTAATCAATTCATTACACTCCAAATAACTATAAATCCTATCCCTAATAATTTTTTCTAAAACCTTGCCCACAACAGAAGTAAGACTCACCGGTCTATAATTCCCGGCAAAGTCTCTGTTCCCCTTCTTAAACAATGGAACAACATTCGCTATCCTCCAATCCTCCGGGACTACACCAGAGACCAATGACGACCTGAAGATCAGAGCCAGAGGCTCTGCAATCACCTCTCTAGCCTCCCAGAGAATCCTAGGGTAGATCCCATCTGGACCAGGGGACTTATCTATTTTCAGCCCCTCAAGAATATCCAGCACATCCCCCTTATCAACCGTAATACTGTCTATTTTACACCCCTGCAACCCAGTGTCCTCCTCAGCTATATTCGTGTCCCCCTGCGTGAACACCAAAGAGAAATATTGGTTCAATGCTTCTCCAATCTCCTCCGGTTCCACACACAACTTCCCCTCTGCTGTCTGTAACTGGCCCTAATCTTGCCCTGACCAACCTTCTGTTCCTGACATACCTATATAACGCCTTAGGATTCTCCTTAATCCTATCAGCCAAAGTCTTCTCATGTCCTCTTTTAGCCCTTCTTAACTCCCTCTTCAACTCCCTCCTAGCCAATCTAAAGCTTTCTAGTGCACTACCTGAGCCCTCAAATCTCATCCGAACATAAGCCTCCTTTTTCTTTTTAACCATCGACTCAACTCTTTTAGTGCACCACGGTTCCCTAGATCTACCAATTCCTCCATGCCTGACAGGGACATGCCTATCAAGGACTCGCAGTAGCTGCTCCTTGAAAAAACTCCACATTTCGGACGTTCCCAGTCCCTGTAATCTCCTAGTCCAATCTATGCTTCCTAATTCACTCCTAATAGCCTCATAATTACCCTTACCCCAGCTAAAACTACTGACCCGAGGTTCATGCCTATCCCTTCCCATCACTAAGGTGAACATAACCGAATTGTGGTCACTATCTCCAAAATGCACACCAACTTCCAAGTCTAGCACCTGGTCTGGCTCATTTCCCAGCACCAAATCCAATATAGCCTCACCTCTAGTTGGCCTATCTACATACTGAGTCAAAAAACCTTCCTGCACGCTTTGTACAAACACTGACCCCTCCAACAAGCTAGAACTACAGCAATTCCAATCAATATTCGTAAAGTTAAAGTCCCCCATAACAATTACCCTATTACTTTCACTCCTAACCAGGATTGACTCCGCAATCCTTTCCTCAACCTCTCTAGAACTTTTAGGAGGTCTATAAAAGACTCCCAACAGGGTGACCTCTCCTCTCCTATTTCTAATCTCCGCCCATACTACCTCAACTGACAAGTCCTCATCAAACTTCCTCTCCGACACTGTGATACAGTCCTTGACTAGCAATGCTACCCCACCCCCCCTTCTACCTTCTTCTCTACTCCGACTAAAGCATTTGTACCCCGGAACCTGCAACAACCATTCCTGATCCTGCTCTATCCATGTCTCTGAAATGGCCACAACATCAAAGTCCCAGGTACTGATCCATGCTGCAAGTTCATCCACTTTATTGCGAATACTCCTCGCATTAAAGTACACGCATTTCAAACCCTGCTCTGCCCCACCCCCACTATGCCGTGCCTTGCATTCCCCAACTATGCCCCCCTCACTTTCACCCCCTCTACTCACGATCCCACCCCCCCTCCGAATCAGTTTAAACCTCCCTGCATAGCCTTTGCAAATTTACCCCCCAGGATATTGATTCCCTAACCTCCTTAAGGTTGTTAAGAAGGCATACGGTGTCTTGGCGTTTATTGGTAGGGGGATTGAATTTAGGAGTCGCAGCATTATGTTGCAACTGTACACAACTCTGGTGCGGCCGCACTTGGAGTACTGTGTGCAGTTCTGGTCCCCACATTACAGGAAGGATGTGGAGGCTTTGGAGAGGGTGCAGAGGAGGTTTACCAGGATGTTGCCTGGCATGGAGGGGAGGTCCTATGAGGAGAGGCTGAGGGATTTGGGGTTGTTTTCGCTGGAAAGAAGGCGGCTAAGAGGGGATCTTATTGAAACATATAAGATGATTAGAGGTCTAGATAGGGTGGATAGTGATAGCCTTTTTCCTCTGATGGAGAAATCTAGCACGAGGGGGCATGGCTTTAAATTAAGGGGGGGTAGTTATAGGACGGATGTCAGGGGTAGGTTCTTTACCCAGAGGGTGGTGAGGGATTGGAATGCCCTGCCTGCTGCAGTTGTAAGTGCGCCTAGTTTGGGGGCGTTTAAGAGATCCGTGGATAGGTTTATGGACAAAAAGGGATTGGTTTAGGTTAGTGGGTCATTGTTTTTTAACTGGTCGGCGCAACATCGTGGGCCGAAGGGCCTGTTCTGCGCTGTAATGTTCTATGTTCTATGTTCTATTAACTTCATTAAAAGGCATGAAGGTGGATAGGCGATGGCAACAGTGCGTGTGTGGGTGGGGGTGGGGGGATGTGTGCACGGGGAGGGTGGTGCGCGCATGGAGGGAGCACTTGCGGGGGGAGGGGAGGGGGGAGTGCGTGCTGGGGCGAGCACTTACCTGCGGGGCGGGGGGCAGAGCACCGGTGGGGATAGCGCCTGTGGTGGGGTGGGGAGCGCTTGCGGGGAAGGAACGTGGCCCCCCAGGGTGGGGGGAGGAGCACCTGTAGAAGGGTGGGCAGCAGCTGCAGGGAGCAGCGCGTGCGGGGGGAGGGCAGCACGTGCGGGGAGGGCAGCGCATGCGGGAGAGGAGTGTGTGTGCTGGGGAGCGCGTGCGCTGGGGAGCGCATGCAGGGGGGAGAAGCGCATGCGGGGGGGGGATAGCACATGCAGGGGGGGTGGATAGCGCATGTGGGGGGGGGATAGCGCATGCAGGGGAGTGCACATGTGTGGAAACATGGTGTTGAGACAGAGGATCACCCAATATCACACTGAATGGCAGAGCAGGATTTACAGCCCAGTAACCTCTTCCTGCTCTGGTTTCCTAGGTGTCTATGTTTCAGAGTTAATGTTTCTGATCCACTGTCCAATTCTGAAGGGCATCAATGATTTCTCTCCTTCATATACTGCCAGACCTACTGAGTGACATAGAAACATGGAAAATAGGTGCCAGCGTAGGCCATTCGGCCCTTTGAGCCATTCCATATGATCATAGCTGATCATGCACATTCAGTGTCCCACTTCTGCTTTCTTTCATTAACAAGGCTAAAGAGGTATGGCGAGAACGCTCCCTCTTGAACATATCTAACAAACCGGCCCTAACAGCTTTCTGTCAGAGTTGAGGAGGAACTTCTTCACTCAAAGGGTGGTGAATCGCTGGAATTCTCTGCCCGTTGAAGTGGTGGAGGCTGCCTCGCTAAATATATTTAAGTCACGGGTAGATATGTTTTTGACAGACAAGGGAATTAAGGGTTATGGGGAGAAAGCAGGAAAGTGGAACTGATCCACTTCAGATCAGCCATGATCTTATTGAATGGCGGGGCAGGCTCGAAGGGGTAGATGGCCTACTCCTGCTCCTATTTCTTATGTTCTTATGTGGTTGAGAATTCCACAGGTTCACAATTCTCTGAGTGAAGAGGTTCTTCCTCATCTCAGTCCTGAATGGTTTACCCCTTATTCTTAGACTGTGACCCCTAGCTCTGCACTTCCCCAACATCGGGAGATTTCTTCCCGCATTTAGCCTGTCCAGTCCCATCAGGATTTTATACGTTTCTATGAGATCCCCTCTCATTCTAAATTCCAGTGAGTACAAGCTCACTCAATCCAGTCTCTCTTCATTTGTCAGTCCTGCCATTCCAGGAATCAGTTTGGTGAAGCTTTGCTGGACATCTCAATAGCAAGAATGTCCTTCCTCAGACTGGGAACCAAAACAGCACACAATACTCAACGTAAGGCCTCATCAAGGCCCTGCAGAACCCCAGCAAGACATCCTTACTCCTGTACTCAAATCCTCTTGCTATGAAGGCCAGCATGCCATTGGCTTGCCTCACTGCCTGCTGTAACTTTGGTAACTGTTTCACCATGACACCCAGGTCACGTTCACTTCCTCTAAACTGCCACCATTTAGATAATAATCTTCCTTCCTATTTTTGCCACCAAAATGGATAACCTCAAATTTATCCACATTATATTGCATTTGGCAAGTATTTGCCCACTCAGCCAAGCTGTCCAAGTTACCCTGCAGCCTCTTAGCATCTTCCTCACAGTACACACTACCACCCAGCTAAGTTTCATCTGCAAATCTGGAGATATTGCACTCATTTCCATCACCCAAATCATTAATGTACATTGTGAATAGATGGAGTCCCAGCTCTGAACCCTGCGGTACCACAAGTCACTGCCTGCCACTTTTCCCACACTCTGCTTCCCATCTGCCAACGCGTTCTCTATCCACGTCAATATATTACCCCAATACCATGAGCTTTAATTTTGCTCACTAATTTCTTGTGTGGGACCTTGTCAAAAGCCTTTTGAAAGTCCAGATATACACAACATGAACTGGTTCAGCCTTGTCCACTCTACTGGTCATATCCTCAAAAAATTCCAGAAGATTTGTCAAGCACGATTTCCCTTTAGTGAATCCATGCTGACTGGGACTGACCCTGTCACCGCTTTCCACATGCTCAGTCATTGTATCCTTAATAACTGACCGCAGCATTGTCCCCACCGCTGATGTAAGGTTAACCGGTCTATAATTCCCAGTTTTCTCTCTCCTTTTTTAAAAAGTGGGGTTACATTTAATAATCCTCCAATTCATTAGAACTCTTCCAGAGTCTACAGAATGCTGGAAAATGATCACCAATCTGTCCACTATTTCTCAGGCCACTTCATTAAGTACTCTGGGATGCAGAGCACAGTATCAGGCTGTGGGGACTTATCGAGTTTTAATCCCAGCAATTTCCTCAATACAATATCTTGACTAATAAGGATTTCCTTCAGTTCCTCCTTCATGCTAAACCTCTGTCCCCCAGTATTTCTGATGTGGAGATGCCAGCGTTGGACTGGGGTGGGCACAGTAAGAAGTCTCACAATACCAGGTTAAAGTCCTACAGGTTTATTTGCAATCACAAGCTTTCGGAGCACTGACTTACCTGATGAAGAAGCAGTGCTCCAAAAGCTCGTGATACTAAATAAACCTGTAGCACTTTAACCTGACGTCGTGAAACTTCTTACTATGCCCAGTATTTCTGGAAGGTTATTTGTGTCCTCATTAGTGAAGTATTTGTTCAGCTGCTCTGCCATCTCTTTGTCGCCTATTATGAATTCATCTGATTCTAACTGTAAGGGACCTACATTTGTCTTCACTGGTCTTTTTCTCGTCACATATCTAGAGAAGCTTTTGTAGTCATAAAATCAGAGAATCATACAGCGCAGAAGAGGCCTTCAGCCCATTGAATCCACATCGACATATTAGAAACACCGGAACTCCCACCTAATCCCATCTGCCAACACTTGGCCCATAGCCCTGAATGTTATGATGTACCAAGTGTGCATCCAGCTACTTTTTTAAGAATGTGAGGTAACCCACCTCCACTGCCCTCCTGGGTAGCATATTCCAGACCGTCATCACCCTCTGGGTAATTTTTTTTTCTCACATCCCCCCTAAACCTTCTGTCCCTCACCTTGAACCTATGTCCCCTCAAGACTGACCCTTCAGCTAAGGGTATTAGCTGCTCCCTGTCCGCCCTATCCATGCCCCTCAAAACCTTGTACACCTCAATCAGGTCATCTGATTACTAGGATGTTACCAGGACTTGATGATTTGAGTTATAAGGAGGGACTGGATAGACTGGGACTTTTTTCTCTGGAAGGTAGAAGGCTGAGGGTGAACATAAGAACATAAGAAATAGGAGCAGGAGTAGGCCATCTAGCCCTTCGAGCCTGCCCCACCATTCAATAAGATCATGGCTGATCTGAGGTGGATCATTTCCACTTTCCCGCCTTCTCCCCATAACCCTTAATTCCCTTGTCTATCAGAAATCTATCTACCAGTAACTTAAATCTATTCTACATGGTAGCCTCCACCACTTCAATGAGCAGAGAGTTCCAGAGATTCACCACCCTTTGAATGAAGAAGTTCCTCCTCAACTCCATTCTAAACTGCCCCTCCCTTATTTTGAGGCTGTGCCCTCTAGTTCTTATAGGGGTTGATAAAATAACAAGGGTTTAGATCAGCTAGATAGTCAATATCTTTTCCCAAAGATAGGGGAGTCTAAAACTAGAGGGCCTAGGTTTAAGGTGAGAGAGGAGAGATACCAAAGTATTACAGAGGCAATTTTTTCACACAGAGGTTGATGAGTGTCTGGAACAAACTGCCTGAGGTAATAGTAGAGGCGGGCACAATTTTGCTTTTTAAAAAGCATTTAGGCAGTTACATGGGTAAGATAGGTGTAGAGGAATATGGGCCAAATGCGGGCAACTGGGACTAGCTTCAGGGTTTAAAAAAAGGGCGGCATCGGCAAGTTGGGCCAAAGGGCCTGTTTCCATGCTGTAAGCCTCAACGACTCTATGACACTCCTTCAGTCTTCTCTCTCTAACGAAAACAGCCCAAGCTTATGCAACCTCTCTTCATAACTTAAATGTTCCATCCCAGGCAGCATCCTGGTAAATCTCCTCTGCACCCCACTCTGTACAATCACATCCTTCCTATAATGTGGCGACCAGAACTACACACAGTACTCTAGCTGTGGCCTCACCAAAGTGCTATACAACTCCAACATAATTCCAAGCAGTGACTATTGATACAGAAGTTAACTGCAGAATAGCAAAGGCAAGTTCTGCTTTTGGTAGACTACGCTCCACTGTATGGGAACATCGAGGAAGCAGCCCAGCAACAAAACTGAAAGTCTACAGTGCCGCGGTACTCACTACCCTCCTGTATGCCTGTGAAACATGGACTGTGTATCGAAGGCATGCAAGACAGCTCAATCATTTCCACATGACTTGACTTCGCAGAATATTACACATCAGATGGCAAGACAAAGTACCAGACACTGAAGTTCTCTCTAGAGCAAATCTATCATCAGTCCACACACTGCTGATGAGAGCGCAGACCCGGTGGGCAGGTCATGTCATCCATGTCAGACGAGCGCATACCCAAGCAGCTCTTTTTTGGGGAACTCTCTGCTGGAAGACACTCGCATGGAGGGCAGAAGAAACATTTCAAAGACACACTCAAAGCCTCCCTGAAGTCGCTTGACATTGACACGACCACCTAGGAAATGTTGGCACAAAACCGCCCTACCTGGCACTGCCTCATCCACAAAGGCTGTCATGCTTACAAAGCATGGTGTATTGCTGAAGCATAACTTAAGCGCGAGCTGCACAAGTCCAGAGCCACCGGCGCAACAACTACAGTGTCTACACAAGTCTGTCCAATATGTGCCAGGACATTCTGTGCCCGAATTGTCATGATCAATCATCTTCAGACACGCTGCAACCAGCCTCAAAATGACTAATGGTGTCGAGGTCCTCATCAATGATGACGGACGAACAACAACAATACAACTCCAACATAATTTCCTTGCTTTTATAATCTATGGCTCGACTGATAAAGGTAAATGTCCTATATGCCTTTTCACCACCGCACTAACGTCCTTCCACTTTCAGAGGTCTGTGGACAAACACACCAAGCTCCTTTTGTTCCACAGAACATCCGAATGTCCTACCATTCATTGAATACTTTCTTGATAGAGGTTTATAAAATGTTGAGAGGAATAGATAGGGTGGATTCTCAGAGGCTATTTCCAGGGCTGAAATGGTCGCTACGAGAGGACACAAGTTTAAGGTGCTGGGAAGCAAGTACAGAGGAGATAAGAACATAAGAACATAAGAAATAGGAGCAGGAGTAGGCCATCTAGCCCTTCGAGCCTGCCCCGCCATTCAATAAGATCATGGCTGAAAGTTTTTCACTCAGAGGGTGGTGAATGAGTGGAATCGGCTGCCGTCAGTGGTGGTAGAGGCGAACTCGCTGGGGTCTTTTAAAAGATTTCTGGATGAGTATGTGGGATCTAATGGCATTGGGAGTTACAGATAGTTCTATGGCTTGGTAGGTATAAATGCGATCGGCGCAACTTGTGGGCCGAAGGGCCTGTTTGTGCTGTATTGTTCTATGTTCTATATATTATTCCTTCCAAAATGTGTCACCTCACATTTTTCAGGGTTAAATTTCATCTGCCACTTACCTGCCCATTTGATCATTCCACCTATATCTTTTTGTAGCCCAAGACTCTCTATCTCACTGATAACCACCCAGCCAATATTTGTGTCTTTATGTTTTCTGCAAACTTACTCTTGTATTCTACTTTCCCCTTCTGAATTAAACCCGTTGTCCTCCTCAGCTGGATTTTAACTTTCTCCCAGTCCTCAGGTTTGCTGCTTTTTCTAGCATTTTCTGTTCTTAATATCCTTTCCTGCACAGGTTCTTGCAACAAATCCTTGTTTGCTCATAATCGCTGTCACTTCCAGCCATGCCTTATGGCTTATAGGAGCTGGAGTTTAGAAGCATGAGAGGAGATCCATTCGAGGTAATAACATTTTAAAAGGGATTGATAAAGTAAATACAGACCAAAGGTTTTCTCTTGTGGGGCGATCTCGAACAAGACCTCACAGGTGTGCGGTTAGAGGGATCAAGGAGAATGGATAGAAAGTGGAAGTGGGACACTGAAAGTGCATGATGAGCCACGATCATATTGAATAGTGGTGCAGACTTGAAGGGCCAAATAGCCTACTCCTGCACTTATTTTCAATGTTTGTATGTGTAGGCTGAGAGGCAGTAGATTTAAAACTGAGATGAGGAGCAACTGCTTCTTGCACAGGGTGGTGAATTTGTGGAACTCGCTGCCCCTTGGCACGGTGGAGTCAGAATCATTGAATGGTTTCAGGAAGTAGATACATTTTTCATAAAAGGGATAAGGTGGATAATGAAGGAGGTGAAGGAAAGTGTTAAACTAAAAGCGGAGGAATTTAGAGTAGCTAAGAGTAGTGGGCGAGAAGAGGATTGGGAGAGGTTTAAATGTCAACAAAGATTGACAAAGGAGTTGATAAGGAAGGGTAGGAGAAACTATGAAGCTGGGCTAGCGCTTAATATAAAAAAGGATAGCAAGAGTTTTTATAAATATATAAAAAGGAAGAGGCTGGCTAGGGTGAACGTTGGATCCTTAGAGGATGAGAGGGGGGACTTAGTGGTAGGGGATGGGGAAATGGCTGAGGTCTTGAATAACTTTTTTGTTTCGGTCTTCACGGAGGAAGACGTGAACAATTTGCTGGGTGTTAGCGATGGAAAGGTGGTAGGACTGGAGGGTCTCAATGACATCACTGTAACTAGAGAGGCGGTACTCGACAGACTGGAGGGACTGATTGTGGACAAGTCCCCAGGACCAGATGGAATGCATCCGAGGGTTCTGAAAGAAATGGCAGAGGTGATAGTGGATGCCTTGGTGGTTATTTTCCAGACGTTGCTGGATTCCGGGGAAGTGCCGGAAGATTGGAAAGCGGCTAATGTTACGCCGTTGTTTAAGAAGGGTGCCAGGCAAAAGGCAGGGAATTATAGGCCGGTTAGTTTAATGTCTGTTGTAGGTAAAATGTTAGAATCCGTCATCAAGGAGGAAATGGCGAGGCATCTTGAGGGGAATTGCTTGGTAGAGCTGACGCAGCACGGTTTCATAAGAACATAAGAACATAAGAAATAGGAGCAGGAGTAGGCCATCTAGCCCTTCGAGCCTGCCCCGCCATTCAATAAGATCATGGCTGATCTGTTGTGGCTCAGTTCCACTTTCCCGCCCTCTCCCCATAACCCTTAATCCCCTCTCTTATCAAAAACCCATCAACCCGCTTCTTAAAAATATTTAGCGAGGCAGCCTCCACCACTTCAACGGGCAGAGAATTCCAGAGATTCACCACCCTTTGAGTGAAGAAGTTCCTCCTCAACTCCGTTCTAAACCGCCTCCCCTTTATCTTGAGGCTGTGCCCCCTAGTCCTACTGTCTTTTTTGAGCGGGAAGAGTCTCTCCACCTCTATCCTATCCATCCCATTCATCATCTTATACGTCTCAATGAGATCTCCCCTCATTCTTCTAAACTCTAAAAGTCGTGTCTGACAAATTTATTGGAGTTCTATGAGGATGTGTCTAGGGCGGTGGATAGAGGAGAGCCGGTGGATGTGGTCTTTCTTGATTTTCAGAAGGCGTTTGACAAGGTACCTCACAAGAGGTTACTGCAGAAGGTAAGGGGGCATGGAGTTGGGGGTAGGGTGTTAGTGTGGATAGAGGATTGGTTGTCAAATAGGAGGCAGAGAGTGGGGATCAACGGGTGCTATTCGGATTGGCGGATGGTGACTAGTGGAGTGCCCCAGGGGTCGGTGCTGGGGCCTCAGCTATTTACCATTTATTTAGATGATCTGGAGGAGGGAACCGAGTGTAGGGTGTCGAAATTTGCTGATGACACCAAGACTGGTGGAACGGCAAATTGCGCGGAGGGTGTGGAGAGTCTGCAGAAGGATCTAGATAGGCTGGGCGAATGGGCCAGGTAATGGCAAATGGAATTTAATGTTGGCAAGTGCGAGGTGGTCCACTTTGGTAGGAATAATGGTAGGAAGGACTATTACTTACGTGGCGAAAAACTGCAGCAGGCGACGGTGCAGAGGGACCTCGGGGTCCTTGTGCATGAGTCGCAAAAACCCAACCTGCAGGTGCAGCAGGTGGTCAGGAAGGCTAATGGGATGCTGGCCTTCATAGCGAGGGGGATTGAATATAAGTAGGGAGGTCTTGCTGCGGCTGTATAGGGCATTGGTGAGGCCGCAGCTGGAGTACTGTGTGCAGTTTTGGGCGCCGCACTTACGCAAGGATATTTTGGCCTTGGAGGGAATGCAGAGGAGGTTTACTAGGCTGATACCAGAGTTGAGGGGGTTGAGCTATGAGGAGAGGCTGAATAAACTAGGCTTGTACTCATTAGAGTTTAGAAGAATGAGGGGAGATCTCATTGAGACATATAAGATGATGAATGGGATGGATAAGATAGAGGTGGAGAGACTCTTCCCGCTCAGAAAGGACAGTAGGACTAGGGGGCACAGCCTCAAGATAAAGGGGGGGGGGGGGGGCGGTTTAGAACGGAGTTGAGGAGGAACTTCTTCACTCAAAGGGTGGTGAATCTCTGGAATTCTCTGCCTGTTGAGGTGGTGGAGGCTGCCTCGCTAACTATTTTTAAGACGCGGATTGATGGGTTTTTGATAAGCGAGCGGATTAACGGTTATGGGGAGAGGGCGGGAATGTGGAACTGAGCCACGACAGATCAGCCATAATCTTACTGAATGGCGGGGCAGGCTCGAAGGGCTAGATGGCCTATTCCTGCTCCTATTTCTTATGTTCTTATGTTCTTATGAGATATGGGGAACAGGCGGCGAGGTGGATTTGAGACCAGGGAGAGATCACCCATGATCTGATTGAATGGCAGAACAGTCTCGAAGGGCTGAGTTTGCTGATTTCTGCTCCTAATTTCTATGTTTCTATGCTTTCTTGCTCCGTCTTGTTGTTCTACTCCCATCTGCTGAAAGCAAGGCACATATTCTCTCTTTTACCGCTTGCAAGAGAAACTCCAGGGAGGTATCACTGAATCCTAAAGTGAGCGCCCCTGATTGACATTGCCTTTGCTGGTGAACTCTCTGCATTGCCTGTGTCTTTAAAAATGACTGCCTGAAACAAGCAGCCAGCTGTAGGGCATATTCACTGCCATTAATGGGCCGCTGGTGAAATGTCAGCATTTTAACAGAGATATTGTGACATTAATGCCCCTTTAAGAAAGATTTTTTAAAAAGCTGATTTCTGCAGCTGACAGTTTCAGTGTTGTTATTGTTGCCTGGCCAATTACCAGGTGCATTTTTATTGCAAATTCAACGGGGTTGTTTGCTTTTATTTTGGGTCTTTTATGACTCTGTTTGTTATGAGGGGGGAAAACTGGTCAGGTAGGAAGGTCTGTTTTATTTTAGGCTCTGAGCTGGAGGGTTGAGTTGGGTTTCGAAGGGAGTGGATATCAGACTGAAAGCGGTGTTTCTCTCTCTCCATCTGCTGTGGGGTTTCTGACCTGAACCATTACAATACCAGACAGCCCCCTCCCCCCAGACACAAACCCAGACAGACACCCCAACACAAACCCCCCGACACTGAGATACTCCTCCCTGGCTGCTCCTGTCAGCACGGAGAGGGTCACTCTGTGTGTGTGTGTGTGGGTGGGGAAGGGACGTTTAACCCAGAAAGCTGCGGCTTCTCCCCCGGTGCCCCATCCCGGGGGCCGGAGGCGATTCCCAGCTGGAATTGCGGCAGCTTTAGGAATTCTCTCTCGCGCTGATTCCTCTCTGACCCGGAAATTTAACCGGAAAATGTCTTTAGCTCAGCGTCTGAGTGTGATCCAGCAGAGATCCCTCTGGGATCTTACCTTCTTCAGGGATTGGTGAGGAGCTGCAGGGGAAAGCTGCAGGAAATTGCCCAGGAAGCTGAGGTTGGTGGGTCCAGGCGGGAAGGAGGCGGCTCTCCTGTTCCTCACAAGGTGCACAGCAAAGCAGAGGAAAAACGCAACTGCTATCCAAATGGACAGCCAGGCCAGAGACAAAATCATCTCAGACACCCTCCGAACCATCTACAAAATCAAACCAAGCAGCATTCCTGTCTGTATTTAGGGCAGCTGCATCGACTTAATAACATAGCTATTTTGGGCGTTCCAACACCCTGCATGACCCCTACTTATCTTGGTCCAACACACACTCACTCTGGCAGAAACCCAAATTCCTGTAATATTCTGCATTTATAAATAACAAATTCACTGAGGCGATAGACTGGAAAAGCTGGGATTATTCTCCCTAGAGCAGAGAAGGTTAAAGAGAGACTTGATAGAGGCAAAGTCATTAAGGATTTTGATAGAGAGGGTGAAACTTTCCACTGGCGATTGAGCGGATAACCAGAATGCACAGATGGAAGATAATTGTCAAAAGAACTGCAGGGATGGTGAGGATTTTTCTGCAGCGAGTTGTTGTGATCTGGACCATTAACACTCAAAAGGAAATTGAATGACAGGGAAATATTTAAAGTGTTAGGAGAAAGAGACGAGAGAAATGGGACTAACTTCTTAGTGCTAAGAATGTGAATTTCTTTCATAGAGCCAGCTTTATACAATGGGCCAAAAGTATTCCTGTGCTATGAGATGCTCTGATTTTAAATAACAAACAAAATTAATTTCCTCAATCATCCTGCAACAAACCACTTAACACTTCCAAATTCCTAAACTTAATAAGAACTAGTTCTTAAAATAACAAGGAATTATTTACTGTTTACCTATTTTCATCTTTTAACCTTGGCTAATTTTTCCTGATAGTCGTCTTCCTCAGGAGAGGGTAAAGAGGGAGACATTTGAGTGATTCCCCAATCTTGTCCATTCCCCCTTCCCCATTTCCAGCAAGAATAGAGAATTTGGTGTTTAGCCATTCACCTCAGCAGTGCTGGAAAATTCTAGCTGCAGATGAGGTCAGAGATTTTCGGCAATCATTTCTGGTGATAGTCTTTACTCAACTTAACAACAGTATTGTAGATGCTAACCCCAGTCTAGACTACATCACTCCAATATCCCATGCTCCATGGACCTGTCTTCCCATCCATCACTTCCAGGGCTGCTTCCCTGCTTAGATTATGTCGCTCCATCCCCTTCCATTTCCACCTTTAGATCTCTGCGTGATATTTACAAACACATCAGAAGTAAAAACCTCACCCCAAAATCTATCTGACAGTAATCAGTCGAACAAACGGAAGGCATGCGTTCACCACAAGTGGCTACAAAACACCAGTAAGGTACTTTTCAAATGTAGTCACTGTTGTAATGTAGGAAGCACAGCAGCAAATGTGAACACGGTAATTTCCCAGAAATGACAGTGAGAAATCTCCAAATCATTATTTTACTGATGTTGGTTGAGGGATAAATATTGCTGCAGGACTGTGAGGAGAACCTTCTTTTTCAACCATGGTCATGGAATCTCAACACTATGTGAGGGCACAGGCTTATCTGAATACAGCATGCAGAAACAGCACCTCCAACAGTGCAGAACCTACATCACCCTGGCATTTCGACACTTGCTCAGTACAACTCTTCCATCCATGCATCAGATTATATGGAATAGGAGCAGGAGTAGGCCACTCAACCTCTCAAGCCTCCTTTGCTATTCAATAATATCACAGCTGATTTAATTGTGGCCTTAATTCCGCTTTTCTGTCTGTCCCTCATAACCATAGACTTCCTTATAGGTCAAAAATCCATCTAACTTAGTCTTGAATATATTCAATGACTCAGCCTTCACTCCCCTCTGTGGAACGCTAACAAGCCTCTGAGAGAAAAAAAAATCAAATCATAGAATTACTACAGCACAGAAGGCAATTCCAGCCATCGCAATCCTGCTGAATCTCCGAAGGAGCAATACGCGTGCTGCCACTCCACTGACTTCTCCTCATCTCAGTCTCAAATAAGAGACCCTTATTTTTAATAGTTCCTCCTGGTCATAGATTTGCTCATGAGGCAAACATCCTCAAAGCATTTATTCTGTCAACAACCCCCCCAGCCCCAGAATCCTTTATGTTTCAATAAGATCACCTCTCATTCTTCTAAACTGCAATGTATATGGGCTTAACGTGCTCAAATTTTCCTCGAGACAATCCTTTTATCCAAAAAAAACAATCTAGTGAACCTTCTCTGAGCTGCTTCCAATGCAAGTTTATTTACCTTTAGCTGAATATAGCAACAGGGTTAGGGTTGGGAAGACCAAAATTGTACACAGGGCTCCAGATGGGGTCTCACTAATGCCCTGTACGGTTGTAGCCGGACTTCCCAGCTTTTGTACTCTGTCCCCTTTGCAATAAAGCTCAACATTCTATTTGCCTTTCTAATTACTTGCTGAACCTGCATGCTAACATTTTGTGATTGATGTATAAATGATGAAATTTAAATCCAGTTTATAAATCTGGAATTAAAAGCTAGTCTCTGTAACGGTGACTGTGAAACCATTGTTGATTGTCACAAAAATGTATCTGGTTCACTAATGTCCTTTAGGAAAGGAAATCTGCCGTCCTTACCTGATCTGGCCTACATGTAACTCCGGACCCACAGCAATGTAGATGACTTTATTGCCCTCTGAGAAAGCCTTGCAGTGGAGTTGAGAAGAGGACACAAAGATTAGCACCAGCATCTAATCACGTTATTCAATCCTGTCCAGTTTGTAGCTCCAGATCAGAACAACCGTGTTCTGAGAAAAAAACATAGTCACACGAAAAAAGGTAGTTGAATGGATGGTAAATATTTTTCTCATCTTCATGATAACTATAGTAATTTATTCATAGTAGAAAGACTTACTAATAGTAGTTTATTAAATTAGCTGGTGAATATTTATCTTACTTAGGGAATTTCAATTGGGGTAAGTAGAACATTTATTGAACTAATGAGAATATAAGTACATGCTGGACTAGAAACAAAATTTAATCAGTAAAATAATCAAACGCTATAGAAAAGGCAGGGTGGGTGAAGTGTGGCAGCTGCAGAATGTGGGGGATACTAGACACTTCTGTGATCCAAGCACATTTGAGTAGTGTCTGCAGCTGTTGGGAATTTGGCTCAGTGTCACTGAGCATTGGGACATCCTTATCTGAACTTAGCAGTGTTCTGCTGAGTCTTGTCTTCAGGCTGCTAGAGAGGGCTTGAAACTAGATAGAGGGGGTGGGAGACCAATTTAGGGAAGATGTGATCAATTAACAAGAAAGGACAAAGCAGAAGAACAATGTAGCAATAAGGGAATTGATGATCTGAGTGTGGCAGCAAAGAACAGAGGATTCAAACTTAAGCATGCACCAGCAGGTAGAAACATAGAAGATAGGAGCAGGAGGAGGCCATTTGGCCCTTTGAGCCTGTTCTGCCATTCATCACAATCATGGCAGATTATCCAATTTAATAGCCTAATCCTGCTTCCTTCCCATAAACTTTGATCCCATTCACCCCAAGTGCTGGATCCAGCTGCCTCTTGAACACATTTAATGTTTTGGCATCAACTACTTTCTGTGGTAATAAATTGCACAGACTCACCACTCTCTGGGTGAAGAAAAGCCTCCTCATCTCCATCCTAAATGGTCTATCCTGAATCCTCAGACTGTGACCCTGATTCTGGGCTTGCCCACCATTGGAGCATCGTCCCTGCATCTACCCTGTTCAGTCCTGTTGGAACTTTATAAGTTTCTATGAGATTGCCCCTCATTCGCCTGAACTCCAGCGAAAACAATCCTAATCTAGTCAAACTCTTCTTATACATCAGTCCTGCCATCCTCGGAATCAGCCTGTTAAACCTTCACTGCACTCCCTCAAGAGCAATAACATCCCTCCTCAGAAATGGAGACCAAAACTGCACGGAATACTCTAGGTGTAGCCTCACCAAGGCCCTGTATAATTGCAACAACACATCCCTGCTCCTATAAGAGCAAAAACAAAGAACAAAGAAAATTACAGCACAGGAACAGGCGTTTTGGCCCTCCAAGTCTACACTGACCGTGCTACCTGACTAAACTAAAACCCCTATCTTCCGGGGACCACATCCCTCTATTCCTATCCTATTCATGTATTTGTCAAGATGTCCCTTAAAAGTCACTATCCTATCTGCTTCCACTATCTTACCCTGGCAGCAAGTTCCAGGCACCCATCACCTTAGTAAGGTGGTGCACTGCACCTTAGTAAGATAGAGGGTTATAGGTAAGCCTAGTAGGTAGGGACATGTTGGGCGCAACTTGTGGGCCGAACGGCCTGCTTGTGCTGTAGTTTTTCTATGTTTCTATGTCACAGCCCTCCATTCAAAAATGCACCCTTCCAGTACTACTCTATCTTTGACCGAGCCAGTTTTGTATCCACCTTGCCAGCTCACCTCTGATCCCAGGCAACTTCATCTTCTGTACCAGTCTGCCATGAGGGACCTTGTTAAAGGCCTTACTGAAGTCCACGTAGACAACATCCAGTGCCCTACCTTCATCGATCATCTTCGTCACCTCCTCAAAAATCTCGATCAAGTTCGTGAGACACAACCTCCCCTTCACAAAACCATGTTGCCTCTCGTTATTACATCCACTTATTCTCCAGAGGGAGTAAATCCTGTCTCGAAGAATCCTCTCCAATAATTTCCCTACCACTGATGTAAGGCTCACCAGCCTGTAATTACCTGGATTAGTCTTGCTACCCTTCTTAAACAAAGGAACAACATTGGCTATTCTCCAATCCTCTGGGACCTTCCCTGTAGCCAGCAAGGATACAAAGATTTCTCTCAAGGTCCCAGCAATTTCCCCCCCTTGCCTGTCTCAGTATTCTAGGGTAAATCCCATCAGGCCCCAGGGGCTTTTCTACCTTAATGTTTCTCAAGAACTCCAATACCTTCTCCTTTCTCATCTCAACATGACTCAAACTACCTACACATCCTTTCCCACATTCATCATCCACCAAGTCCTTCTCTTTAACATAGAACATAGAACACTACAGCACAAACAGGCCCGTTGGCCCACAAGTTGCGCTGATCATATCCCTACCTGCTAGGCCTATCTATTACCCTCCATCCCATTAAATCCCATATACTCATCCAGAAGTCTTTTAAAAGACCCCAATGAGTTCACCTCCACCACTATCGACGGCAGCCGATTCCATTCACCCACCACCCTCTGAGTGAAAAACTTAACCCTGACATCTCCTCTGTACCTACTCCCCAGCACCTTAAACCTGTGCCCTCTCGTAGCGACCATTTCTGCCCTGAGAAATAGCCTCTGAGAATCACCCTATCTACACCTCTCAACATTTTATAAACCTCTATCAGGTCACCTCTCATCCTTCGTCTCTTCAGGGAGAAAAGACCGAGCTCCCTCAACCTATCCTCATAAGGCATGCCACCCAATCCAGGCAACACCCTTGTAAATCTCCTCTGCACCCTCTCAATAGCTTCCACATCCTCCTTGTAGTGAACATAGAACATAGAACATAGAACATTACAGCACGGAACAGGCCCTTCGGCCCACAATGTTGCGCCGACCAGTCTTATTTTTAAAAAAAAACATTGACCCACTCATCTAAACCAATCCCTTTTCGTCCATAAACCTATCCACCAATCTCTTAAACGCCCCCAAACTAGGCGCATTTACAACTGCAGCAGGCAGGGCATTCCAGTCCCTCACCACCCTCTGGGTGAGGCGAGCAGAACAGCACACAGCACTCCAAGTGGGGTCTGACAAGGGTCCTATAAAGTTGCAGCATTACCTTCCGACTCCTAAACTCAAACCCTCGATTAATGAAGGCCAGTACACCATACGCCTTCTTGACCACATCCTCCAACTGCGAGGCCGATTTAAGAGTCCTACGGACCCAGACCCCAAGGTCCTTCTGATCCTCTACACTGCTAAGAGTCCTACCCTTGATATTATACTCCTTCATCCCATTGGACCTGCCAAAATGGACCACTACACATTTATCCGTGTTAAAGTCACTTCTCTGCCCAGTCTTGCATCCTACCTATGTCTTGCTGCAACTTTTGACATCCCTCCAGACTATCCACAACACCACCAACCTTCGTGTCGTCAGCAAACTTACCAACCTGTCCCTCCACTTCCTCATCCAGGTCATTTATGAAAATGACAAACAGCAAGGGTCCCAGAACAGATCCCTGGAGCACTCTACTGGTGACCGACCTCCATGCAGAAAAAGACCCATCCACAGCCACTCTCTGCCTTCTGCAGGCAACAGCCCCTTGGATCCCATGCCTTCTCATCTTCTCAAGAAGTCTTAAGAAGATAAGAACATAAGAAATAGGAGCAGGAGTAGGCCATCGAGCCCTTCGAGCCTGCCCCGCCATTCAATAAGATCATGGCTGATCTGTCGTGGCTCAGTTCCACTTTCCCGCCCTCTCCCCATAACCCTTAATCCCCTTGCCTATCAAAAACCTATCTACCCGCGTCTTAAATATATTTAGCGAGGCAGCCTCCACCACTTCAACGGGCAGAGAATTCCAGAGACTCACCACCCTTTGAGTGAAGACATTCCTCCTCAACTCCGTTCTAAACTGTGCCCCCCTTATCTTGAGGCTGTGCCCTCTAGTCCTACTGTCCTATCTCAGCGGGAAGAGCCTCTCCACCTCTATCCTATCCATCCCATTCATCATCTTATACGTCTCAATGAGATCTCCCCTCATTCTTCTAAAGTCTAATGAGTACAAGTCTAGTTTATTCAGCCTTTCCTCATAGCTCAACCCCCTCAACTCAGGTATCAGCCTAGTGAACCTCCTCTGCACTCCCTCCAAGGCCGTAAGTGCGGCGACCAAAACTGCACACAGTACTCCAGCTGCGGCCTCACCAGTGCCCTATACAGCTGCAGCAAGACCTCCCTACTTTTATATTCAATCCCCCTCACTATGAAGGCCTTCCTGACCACCTGCTGCACCTGCAGGCTGGGTTTTTGCGACTCGTGCACAAGGACCCCGAGGTCCCTCTGCACCGTTGCATGCTGCAGTTTTTCCCCTTGTAAGTAGTAGTCCTTCCTACCATTATTCCTACCAAAGTGGACAACTTCACACTTGCCAACATTAAATTCCATTTGCCAGTTCCTGGCCCATTTGCCCAGCCTATCTAGATCCCTCTGCAGACTTTCCACACCCTCCGCACAATTTGCTGTTCCACCAATCTTGGTGTCATCAGCAAATTTCGACACCGTACACTCGGTTCCCTCCTCCAGATCATCTATATAAATGGTAAATAGTTGAGGCCCCAGCACGGACCCCTGGGGCACTCCACTAGTCACCAACCCCCAATCTGAATAGCACCCATTGACCCCCACTCTCTGCCTCCTATTTGACAGCCAATCCCCTATCCACGCTAACACCCTACCCCCAACTCCATGCCCCCTAACCTTCTGTAACAACCTCTTGTGCGGCACCTTATCAAACGCCTTCTGAAAATCAAGAAACACCACATCCACTGGTTCTCCTCTATCCACCGCACTAGACACATCCTCATAGAATTCCAATAAATTCATCAGACACGACTTCCCCTTAACGAAACCGTGCTGCGTCTGCTCTATCAAACAATTCTCCTCAAGATGCCTCGCTATTTTTTCCTTGATTACAGATTCAAGCATTTTACCTACAACAGACGTTAAACTAACCAGCCTATAATTCCCTGCCTTTTGCCTGCTACCCTTCTTAAACAACGGCGTAACATTAGCTGTTTTCCAATCTTCCGGCACTTCTCCGGAATCCAGCGAGGTTTGGAAAATAATCATCACGGCATCCACTATCACCTCTGCCATTTCTTTCAGAACCCTTGGATGCATTCCATCCGGTCCTGGGGACTTGTCCACAGTCAGTCCCTCCAGTCTGTTGAGCACTGCCTCTCTAGTAACAATAATGTCAATCAGGCCCTCCACTCCTACCATCTTTCCATCGCTAACATCCGGCAAACTATTCACGTCCTCCTCCGTGAAGACCGAAGCAAAAAAGTTATTCAAGGCCTCAGCCATATCCCCATCCCCTACCACTAAGTCCCCCCTCTCATCCTCTAAGGGTCCAACGTTCACCCTAGCCAGCCTCTTCCTTTTTATATATTTATAAAAACTCTTACTATCCTTTTTTATATTAAGCGTTAGCCCAGCTTCATAGTTTATCCTTCCTTTATCAACTTCTTCGTCATTCTTTGTTGATATTTAAACCTCTCCCAATCCTCTTCTCGCCCACTACTCTTAGCCACTCTAAACGCATCAGCATTTAATTTAATACTCTCCTTTACCTCCTTCGTTATCCATGGCTGATTATCTCTCCTCCTACGATCCTTTTTAACCATCGGAATACATTTCTGCTGAGCACCAAGAAAGATCTCCTTAAAGATCCTCCACTGTTCCTCAGCAGACCTACCTTCCAATGTGCTCCCCCAATCAACATTCGCCAATTCCTCTCTCATCCTATTGTACTCCCCTCTGTTCAAACAAAGGACACAGGTCTGGAAACCCACTTTCTCCTCCTCCATCTGCATCAGAAACTCCACCATACAATGATCACTCTTCCCAAGAGGATCCTTCACCACAAGGTCCCTAATTCTACCTGCCTCATTACATAACACCAGATCCAAGATAGCTTGCATGGGGGACCTTATCAAACGCCTTGCTGAAGTCCATGTAAACCATGTCCACCGCTCTTCCTTCGTCAATGTGCTTAGTTACATTTTCAAAGAACTCAACTAGGCTCGTAAGGCACGACCTACCCTTGACAAGGCCATGCTAACTACTTTTGGTCATACTAAACTTTTCTAAATGTTCATAAATCCTGTCCCTCAGTATCCTCTCCATCAAGTTACTAACCACTGAGGTCAGACTCACCGGTCGGTAATTTCCTGGGCTATTCCTGTTCCCTTTCTTGAAAATAGGAACCACATCTGCAATCCTCCAATCCTCCGGAACCTCTCCCATCTCCATCGATGATGCAAAGGTCATCGCCAGAGGCTCTGCAATCTCTTCCCTCGCCTCCCACAGTAACCTGGGGTACATCCCATCCGGTCCCGGCAACTTATCCATCTTGATGCAATTTAAAAGCTCCAACATGTCCTCTTTCTTAATGTCCATATATTCAATCTTTTCATTCCACCGCAAACCTGCAGTACAACCACCCAGATCATTTTCCACCATGAATACCGAGGTAAAGTATTCATTAAGCACCTCTGCCATTTCTACCGGTTCCGCACAGACTTTTCCCCCTTCACCTTTTATAGGTCCTATTGCTTCACATCTCATCCTTTCACTCTTCACATATTTGTAGAACGCCTTAGGGTTCTCCTTAATCTTACCCGCCAAGGCCTTCTCATGACCCCTTCGGGCTCTCCTAATTTTCTTTTTAAGCTCCTTTTTACAACCTGTATACTCTAGATCCTTTATATTGCGTAGCTCTCTGAACCTTCTCTATGCCTTTCTTTTCTTTCTGACTAGGTTCATTACAACCTTCGTGCACCACGGTTCTCGTAACCTACCAAAACCTCCCTGTCTCATCGGAACGTTGTTGTGCAGAGCTCCAGACAAACATTCCTTGAAAATTTGTCACCTTCCTTCAGTACTTTTCCCCAAGAACACCTCCTTCCAATTTACTTGTCTAATTTCCTGCCTGATGGCTTCATAGTTCCCCTTACTCCAGATAAACACTTTCCTAGCCTGCCTGATGCTATCTCTTTGGTGAATACTGATGCAAAGTACTCATGCAATACCTCCCCCATTTCCTCTGGATCCACACAGAGATTCCCTCCCCTCTTCTTGAGTGGGCCAATCCTCTCCCTGGCTACTCTCTTGCTCTTTATATTTGTATCAACAGCCTTTTATCCTGCTGGCCAATGCTTTTTCATGACCCCTTTTAGCCCTTCTTACTCCTTGCTTAAGTTTCTTTCTACTCTCCTTGTATTCCACACTTGCTTTGTGTGTTCCCAGCCTCCTAGCCTTGACAAATGCTTCCTTTTAGTCTTTGACACTTCTTGAAATCTCTCACACTGAAAGCTAACATATCATTTGCCTTCTTTTCCGCCTGCTGTACCTGCAAGCTTACCTTCAGCAACTGGTGCACAAGGACACCCAAGTGTCCCCTCTCCCAATTTATAGCCATTCAGATAGTAATCTGCCTTCTTGTTTTTGCTTCCAAAGTGAATAACCTCACATTTATGCTGCTAGAGGTTGAAAAAATAATAAAAGAACGGAATAGAAGGTGCCTTATCTGAATGTGCATAGCATTCACACTGAGGTAGATAAATTGACAGCACAGCTAGAGTGAAACATACATGATCTAATTGCCATCACGCTGATGTGACTGCAATGACAAAGGTCAGTAATTAAATGTTCAAGGGTATTCAACATTTGGGAAGGATAGGCAAAAAGGACAAGGAAGTAGGGTAGCACTGTGAATAAAGATGAGATCAGTACACTATTGTGAGAAGATCTTCAGTCAGAAGACCAAGATGTAGAATCAGATTAGCTGGTGCTAAGAAACAGCAAGGGGTAGCAAACATTGGCAGGAGTTGTTTAACCAAACAGGGGTGGTAACGCAGGGCACATTATAAATCAGAAAAGTAGAGGTGATTGCAACAACAGTAATAGAGTAACCATAGGGTACGCCAATCTAGATGGAGACTTGGAAAACCAAATTAACATGAGTAGCTGGAAGCTTGAACTCCTGAAATGTATATAAGATTGTTTTTGCGAACAGTACCAATGAGCCCGACAAATGGGCTGTATTTTGATCTAGTATTATTAATTGAGAGACAGCTAATTAATAAAGGGGCCTCTAGGGAACCGTAACTATAATATGTTGAAATTTTACATTAACATTGAATGTGATGCAGTTTAATCCAAGGACCTTAAATCTAAATGAAGTGGGATATCTAGACCTAAGGGGGATATTTGTTGTGGTAGATTGGAGAACTACATTAACAGATATGACGGTAGATAGCAATAACTACTATTTAAAGAATTAATACATGATGTCCTTTGAGGCAAAAAACCAGTAGGAAAAGTAATCCAACTGTTGCTAACAAGAAAAGTTAAAGATTGCATTAGATCAAAGGATCTAAGCACCTAACCAAGCTATCATAGTACAGCGACAACACTGGAAGCTATTTGGCAATGTAGAAAAATGGTCAGGTATGTCATGTACAAGGAAAAAGTCTGACAACACCAGGTTTTAGTCCAACCTATTTATTTGATAATATACTCACAAGCTTTCAAGGGGACTGCCTCTTCGTCAGGTGAATGGAGAGTTCCACTCCATTCACCTGACGAAGAGGCAGTCCCCTCGAAAGCTTGTGAGTATATTATCAAATAAATAGGTTGGACTAAAACCTGGTGTTGTCAGACTTTTTACTGTGTTTACGCCAGTCCAACGCCGGCATACCCACATCATGTACAAGGAACACAGGACAATTTGAACCGAGCCAGTTACTGCCCCAATCAGCTGTCACATTCATCAGGAAAGGGGAGGCGATGGCCTCGTGGTATTATCTCTAAACTATTAATCCAGAAACACAACTAATGTACTGGGGGACTCGGGTTCGAATCCTGCCACAACAGATGGTGGAATTTGACTTCAATTAAAAATAAATCTGGAATTAAGAATCTACAGATGACCATGAAACCATTGTCGATTGTTGGAAAAGCCCATCTGGTTCACTAAACGTCGAAACTGGAAGCAGGAGTGGGTCATTCGGCCCTTGAAGCCTATTCCGCTATTCATTTTGATCATAGCTGATCATTGAATTCACTATCCTGATTCGGCCTCTCTCTCTCCCCCACCCCCAATATCTCTTGATCCCTTTAGCCAAGAGCTATATCTAATTTATTCTTGAAACCAGATAATGTTTTGGCCTCAACTACTTTCTGTGGTAGTGAATTCCACACATTCACCACTCTCTGGGAGAAGAAATTTCTCCTCACCTCAGTTCTCAAAGATTTTCCCCTTATCCTCAAATTATGACCCCTAATAGTGGATTCCCCCACCATTCTTTCTGAATCTACCCTGTCTAACCCTTTATAATTTTATAAGTTTCCCCTCCGAGAATCCCACCTGAGGTCAACAGACCTTTCATGGTCCACCCCTCATCCGCTACGATTCCTGGGGCGGGCAGAACAGGAACAATCGCCCAATAATAATTCATCCCTTTGACAAGCTACCACATGGTACATTGTTCCATAAGGTTAAATCTCCCAGGATCCAAGGTGAGGTAGCCAATTGGATACAAAATTGGCTTGATGACAAAAGACAGAGAGTTGTTTTAGAGGGTTGTTTTTCAAACTGGAGGCCTGTGACCAGCGGTGTGCCTCAGGGATTGGTGCTGAGTCCACTGTTATTTGTCATTTATATTAATGATCTGGATGAGAATTTAGGAGACATGGTTACTAAGTTTGCAGAAGACATGCTGGTGTCTTGGCGTTTATTGGTAGGGGGATTGAATTTAGGAGCCGCAGCGTCATGTTGCAACTGTACAAAACTCTGGTGCGGCCGCACTTGGAGTATTGTGTGCAGTTCTGGTCCCCACGTTATTGGAAGGATGTGGAGGCTTTGGAGAGGGTGCAGAGGACGTTTACCAGGATGTTGCCTGGTATGGAGGGGAGGTCCTATGAGGAGAGACTGAGGGATTTGAGGTTGTTTTCGTTAGAAAGAAGGCGGCTTAGAGGGGACCTTATTGAAACATATAAGATGATTAGAGGTTTAGATAGGGTGGACAGTGATAGCCTTTTTCCTCGGATGGAGAAAGCTAGCACAAGGGGGCATAGCTTTAAATTAAGGGGTGGTAGTTATAGGATGGATGTCAGAGGTAGGTTCTTTACCCAGAAGGTGGTGAGGGATTGGAATGCCCTGCCTGCTGCAGTTGTAAATGCACCTAGTTTGGGGGCGTTTAAGAGATCCGTGGATAGGTTTATGGATGGAAAGGGATTGGTTTAGGTTAGAGGGTCATTGCTTTTTAATTGGTCGGCGCAACATCGTGGGCCGAAGGGCCTGTTCTGCGCTGTAATGTTCTATGTTCTATGCTGGCATGGTGGACAGTGAGGAAAGTTATCTTGGATTGCAACAGAATCTTGATCAATTGGGCCAGTGTGACGAATTTGATAAATGCAAGGTGATGCAACTTGGTAGATTGAACAAGGGCAGGACTTACTCAGTTAATGGTAGAGCATTGAGGAGAGTTATAGAACAAAGAGATCTAGGGTCCAGGTTCATAGTTCCTTGAAAGTGGAGTCACAGATGGATAGAGTGGTGAAGAAGGCATCCGGCATGTTTGGTTTCATTGATCAGAACATTGAATACAAGAGTTGGGATGTCTTGTTGAAATTGTACAAGACGTTAGTAAGACCACACTTGGAATACTGCTTACAATTGTGATCACCCTATTATAGAAAGGATATTATTAAACTAGAAAGAGTGCAGAAAAGGATGCTACTGGGACTTGATAGTTTAAGTTATAAGGAGAGGCTGGACAGACTTTATTCCCTGGAGGGTAGCAGGCTTAGGAGTAATATTATAGAGGTCTATAAAATAATGAGGGGCATAGATCAGCTAGATAGTCAACATCCTTTCCCAAAGATAGGGGAATCTAAAACTAGAAGACATAGGTTTAAGGTGAGAGGGGAGACATACAAAAGGGTCCAGTGGGACAATTTTTTTCACACAGAGGATGGTGAGTGTCTGGAACAAGCTGCCAGAGATACTAGTAGAGACAGATACAATTTTGTCTTTTAAAAAGTATTTAGACAGTTACATGGGTAAGATAGATTAGGGGGATATGGGTCAAATGTGGGCAATTGGGACTACCTTAGTTGTTCAAAAAAAAGGGTGACATGGACAAGTTGGGCCAAAAGGCCTGTTTCCATGCTGTAAATCTCTATGACTTCCTGACTCTATAACTCTAAAGTGTGACATCCTGTTATGTCATCCTCTCAGCTAGTCACAGGCAGCACAGTAGCACAGTGGTTAGCACTGCTGCCTCACAGCATCAGGGGCCCAGGTTTGATTCCCGGTCTGGGTCATTGTGTGTGGAGTCTGTGCGTTCTCACCTGTGTTTGTGTGGGTTTCCTCCAGGTGCTCCGGTTTCCTTCCACGGTCTGGAAGACATGCTGGTTAGGCGTGTTGGCCATGCTAAATTCTCCCTCGGTGTAGCCGAACAGGCACCCGAGTGAAGTGACTAGGGGATTTTCATAGTAACTTCATTGCAGTGTTAATGTAAGCCTACTTGTGACATTAAATAAATAAATTTTCTAAACTACTCAGCACTGCAAGTTCAGATTTTCTTTTTAAGGTTATCAGATTCTACAGGGATCATAACAGCATTGGTACATCTTCTATCATCCTGGTAGGCCCATAATACAAAAATAATGACGCTTTGACCAATCACAGTGATTAACCTCTATTATTGAGACCATCAAAACCCAGATAGGAGGTGGAAAAAACCCTCAATGGAGGAGACATTCGGGAACCATCCTTCCAAAGTCACTTGTTCTTCCCAATCCAGGAATTACGCATTACCTCTCAAATACTCACACGCTGAACATAAGAACATAAGAAATAGGAGCAGGAGTAGGCCAACTAGCCCTTTGAGCCTGCCCCGCCATTCAATAAGATCATGGCTGATCTGTCATGGCTCAGTTCCACATTCCCGCCCTCTCCCCATAACCCTTAATCCCATCAACCCGCGTCTTAAAAATATTTAGCGAGGTAGCCTCCACCACTTCAACGGGCAGAGAATTCCAGAGATTCACCACCCTTTGAGTGAAGAAGTTCCTCCTCAACTCCGTTCTAAACCGCCCCCCCTTTATCTTGAGGCTGTGCCCCCTAGTCCTACTATCCTTTCTGAGCGGGAAGAGTCTCTCCACCTCTATCCTATCCATCCCATTCATCATCTTATACGTCTCAATGAGATCTCCCCTCATTCTTCTAAACTCTAACGAGTACAAGCCTAATCTATTCAGCCTCTCCTCATAGCTCAACCCCCTCAACTCCGGCATCAGCCTAGTAAACCTCCTCTGCACTCCCTCCAAGGCTAAAATATCCTTGCGTAAGTACGGCGCCCAAAACTGCACACAGTACTCCAGCTGCGGCCTCACCAATGCCCTATACAGCCGCAGCAAGACCTCCCTACTTTTATATTCAATCCCCCTTGCGATGAAGGCCAGCATCCCATTCGCCTTCCTGACCACCTGCTGCACCTGCAAGCTGGGTTTTTGCGACTCATGCACAAGGACCCCGAGGTCCCTCTGCACCGTCGCCTGCTGCAGTTTTTCTCCACGTAAGTAATAATCCTTCCTACCATTATTCCTACCAAAGTGGACCACCTCGCACTTGCCAACATTAAATTCCATTTGCCATTTCCTGGCCCATTCGCCCAGCCTATCTCGATCCTTCTGTAGACTCCCCCCACCCTCCGCACAATTTGCCTTTCCACCAATTTTGGTGTCATCAGCAAATTTCGACACCCTACACTCGGTTCCCTCCTCCAGATCATCTACATAAATGGTAAATAGCTGAGGCCCCAGCACCGACCCCTGGGGCACTCCACTAGTCACCATCCGCCAATCCGAATAGCACCCATTGACCCCCACTCTCTGCTTCCTATTTGACAACCAGTCCTCTATCCACACTAACACCCTACCCCCAACTCCATGCCCCCTGACCTTCTGCAATAACCTCTTGTGAGGTACCTTGTCAAACGCCTTCTGAAAATCAAGAAAGACCACATCCACCGGCTCTCCTCTATCCACCGCCCTAGACACATCCTCATAGAACTCCAGTAAATTTGTCAGACACAGTTGATTCTCTGTCTGAACTGATCTGTCAAATCACTCAGTTGTATCAAGCTATTAGTAGTTCAAGGAGAAAGCCACCAGCATCTTAGGATAACTAAAGGTGGACAGTATGTGATAACCTTGCCAACAAATCTATATAACCAGAATGAAGAGAAGTCTGAGGCCTACCATGCTACAAAATTCTTCAGACACTTTTGCATAGTTGCTCTAATTTATATCAAATTTGTTTAGCTATCAGCAAAAATAGATTTGCAAACTGCAAAATTAAAAGGTCAAACAGAAATTAATTATTTTTATAACATAATAATCATTCCAATTCTTTAGTGCAATTTCCCATCAACTGCAGTGGGTAAGCTTTAGCAGCATTGACAGGAAGCCATCTGTTAAAAAGGTCATATGGTTGTTTGAGGTTTGGGTGCAAACTGCTTGTGCTGTTGAAGAAGCTGTGAGATGGCGGAGAATTGGAGAGAGCAGCATGCAAAGTACTCTGCTCAGCTAAAAAGCAGAAGTACCTTCTCCTTGCTTGAATCCATTCTTTCTAAGGGTTACCCAGAACACATAGCGTAAGTAAACGGACGTTAATTTTTTAAAGTAATGCAGATTTACTTTACAGACCATTGGTTCGTTAATCCATTTGTATCTGGAATTTGTAAATGATTTAACAGCTGTTTGTTTCAAAAATGTTCAGTCACGGCTTTAATAGTTTAAGAATTTAAATTTCAGTGAGATTAGAGAACTAGGAGTGAGTGGACACAGATTTGAGTTAATTGGTATAAAGAACCAGCGGCAAGATAGAATTGTTACGTAGTAAGTTATGATCTGCAATATGCTGCATGAAAGAGCAGTGGAAGCAGATTCAAATGTAAATTTCAAAAAAGAATTGGATAAATACTTGAAGGAGAAATTAGGATTATGGCCCAAAAGCTGGTAAGTGGGACTTGTATAGATAATTGGATAGCTCTTTCAAAAAGCTGGCAAAGGCTTGATGGGCCTGTGTATTTACCGTTAAAAGGCGTAGCTGTTAGGGAACTTGGGGAAGTAAAAAGTAATGTTTTGAGGAGTATACATATTACAGAGAAGGAGGTGCTGGAAGTCTTAACACGCATCAAGGTGGATAAATCCCCGGGACCTGATGAAATGTATCCCAGGACATTGTGGGAGGCTAGGGAGGAAATTGCAGGTTCCCTAGCAGAGATATTTGAATCAACGACAACCACAGGTGAGGTGCCTGAAGACTGGAGAGTAGATTGAAAGGTGGCAAATGTTGTGCCTTTGTTTAAAAACAGCTGCAGAGAAAAGCCTGGGAACTATAGGCCGGTGAGCCTCATGTCTGTAGTGGGTAAATTGTTTCTGAGAGACAGGATCTACAGGCATTTAGAGATGCAAGAACTGATTAGGGACAATCAGCATGGCTTTGTGAATGGAAAATCATGTCTCACAAATTTGATTAACCAGCAGTGTGCCTCAGGGATCAGTGCTGGGTCCACAGTTATTTGTCATTTATATCAATGATTTGGATGAGAATTTAGGAGGCATGGTTACAAATAAAACATTACAACGCAGTACAGGCCCCTCGGCCCTCGATGTTCATAGATCATAGAGCCCTACAGTGCAGAAAGAGGCCCTTCGGCCCATCGAGTCTGCACCGACCACAATCCCACCCAGGCCCTACCCCCATAACCCTACATATTCTACCCACTAATCCCTCTAACCTACACATCCGTGGACACTAAGGGACAATTTCTTAGCGTGGCCAATCAACCTCACCTGCACATCTTTGGACTGTGGGAGGAAACCGGAGCACCTGGAGGAAACCCACGCAGACACGAGCAGAATGTGCAAACTCCACACAGACAGTGACCCGAGCCAGGAATTGAACCCAGGACCCATGAAGCAGCAGTGCTAACCACTGTGCTACCGTGTTGTGCCAACCTGTGAACCCAATCTAAAGCCCATTTAACCTACACGATTCCAATATAATCTATATGTTTATCCCATGACCATTTAAATGCTCTTAATGTTGGCGAGTCCACTACTTTTGCAGGCACGGCATTCCACGCTCTTACTACTCTCTGAGTAAAGAACCTACCTCTGACATCTGTCCGATATCTATCATCCCTCAATTTAAAGCTATGTCCCCTCCTGTTAGTCATCACCATCCGAGGAAAAAGGCTCTCACTGTCCACCCTATCTAACCCTCTGATCATCTTGTATGCTTCTATTAGGTCACCTCTTAACTTCCTTCTCTCTAACGAAAACAGCCTCAAGTCCCTCAGCCTTTCCTCATAAGACCTTCCCATCATACCAGGCAACATCCTGGTAAATCTCCTCTGCACCCTTTCCAATGCTTCCATATCCTTCCTATAATGAGGTGACCAGAACTGTACGCAATACTCCAAGTGCGGCCGCACCAGAGTTTTGTACAGCTGCAAAGTGACCTCATGGCTCTGAAACTCAATCCCTCTACCAATAAAAGCTAACACACCGTACCCCTTCTTAACAACCTTGTCAACCTGGATGCCAACTTTCAGGGATCTATGCACATGGACTCCGAAATCTCTCTGCTCATCCACGCTACCAAGTAACTAACCATTAGCCCAGTATTCTGTATTCCTGTTACTCCTTCCAAAGCGAATCACCTCACACATTATACTCCATTTGCTACCTCTCAGCCCAGCTCTGCAGTTTGTCTATGTTCCTCTGTAAGTTGCAACATCCTTCCGCACTGTCCACAACTCCACCGACTTTAGTGTCAACCGTAAATTTACTAACCCATCCTTCTGCGCCCTCATCCAGGACATTTATAAAAATGACAAACAGCAGTGACCCCAAAACAGATCCTTGTGATACACCACTAGTAACTGAACTCCAGGATGAACATTTTCCATCAATCACCACCCTCTGTCTTCTTACAGCTAGCTAATTTCTGATCCAAACCACTAAATCACCCTCAATCCCATGCCTCCGTATCTTCTGCAATAGCTTACCGAGGGGAGCCTTATCAAACGCTTTACTGAAATCCATATGCACCATATCAACTGCTTTACCCTCATCCACCTCTTCGGTCACCTTCTCAAAGAATTCAATAAGGTTTGTGAGGCATGACCTACCCTTCACAAAACCGTGTTGACGATACCTAATCAAATTATTCCTTTCTAGATGATTATAAAATCTCCTATAATCCTTTCCAAAACTTTGCCCACAACAGAAGTAAGGCTCACTGGTCTATAATTACCAGGGTTGTCTCTACTCCCCTTCTTGAACGATGTGACAACATTTACTATCCTCCAGTCTTCTGGCACTATTCCTGTGGAGAATGACGATCTAAAGATCAAAGCCAAAGACTCTGCAATCTCCTCCCTAGCCTCCCACAGAATCCTAGGATAAATCCCATCCGGCCCAGGGGATTTATCTATTTTTACACTTTTCAGAATTGCTAACAACACCTTTTTATGAACCTCAATCCCGTCCAGTCTAATAGCCTGTATGCCTGTATCTCAGTATTCTCCTTGACGACATTGTCTTTTTCCTATGAGAATACTCGTGAAAAATATTCATTTAGCGCCTCTCCTATCTCTTCAGATTCCACACACAACCTCCTACTACTGTCCTTGACTGGCCCTAATCTTACCCCAGTCATGCTTTTATTTCTGACATACCTATAGAAAGCTTTATGGTTTTCCTTGGTCCTACCTGCCAAAAACGTCTCATGCCCCCTCCTGTCTCTTCTTAGCTCTCTCTTTAGGTCGTTCCTGGCTAACTTGTAACTCTCAAGTGCCCTAACTGAGCCTTTATGTCTCACCGTTACATAAATCTCCTTCTTCCTGTTCACCAGAGATTCAATTTCTTTAGTAAACCACAGTTCCCTCGCTTGACAGCTTCCTCCCTGCCTAACAGGTACATACTTATCAAGTAAGTAAAGAACTTCATAAGTTTGCAGATGATATTCAGATTGGTGGCATAGGGGATAGAGAAGATTATCTAGGATTGCAACGGAATCTTGATCAATTGGGCCAATGGGCTGATGAATGACAGGTGGAGTTTAATTTAGATATATGCGAGGTGATGCATTTTGGTTGATCAAACCAGGGCAGTATTTACTTAGTTAATAGGGCATAGGGGAGAGTTATAGAACAAAGAGATCTAGGGTACAGATTCATAGCTGCTTGAAAGTGGACTCACAGGTAGACAGGGTGGTGAAAAAGGCATTCGGCATGCTTGGTTTCATTGGTCAGGACATTGAATACAGGAGTTGGGATGTCTTGTTGAAGTTGTACAAGACATTGGTTAGCCCAATGGAATGCTATGTACAGTTCTGGTCATCCTATTATAGAAAGGATATTCTTAAACCAGAAAGAGTGCAGAAAAGATTTACTAGGATGCCACCGGGACTTAATGGTTTGAGTTATAAGGAGAGGCTGGATATATTGGGACTATTTTCCCTGGAGGGCGGGAGGCTTAGGGGTGAACTTTTTGAGGTCTATAAAACAATGAAGGGCATAGAAAGAACAAAGGATAATACAGCACAGGAACAGGCCCTTCGGCCCTCCAAGCCCGCGCCGATCCCTGCCTAAACTAAAATCGTATGCACTTACGGAATCCATACCCCTCCATTCCCATCTTTTCATGATAAGTAAGGTAGAACAAAGAAAAAAGAACAGTACAGCACAGGACACAGGCCCTTCAGCCCTCCAAGCCTGCGCCACTTATTGGTCCAACTAGACCATTTGTTTGTATCCCTCCCTTCCCAGTCTGTTCATGTGACTATCCAGATAAGTCTTAACCAATCACAGTGTGTCCACCTCTGCCACCCTGCTTGGCAGCGCATTCCAGGCCCCCACCACCCACTGTGTAAAATACGTCCCTTTGATATCTGAGTTAAACCTGACCCCCCCTCACCTTGAACCTGTGACCCCTCGTGTTCGTCACCTCCGACCTGGGAAAAAGGTTCCCACCGTTCACTCTATCTACACCCTTCATAATTTTCTACACCTCTATTAGGTCTCCCCTCATTTTCCATCTTTCCAGGGAGAACAACCCCAGTTTACCCAATCTCTCCTCATAGCTAAGACCCTCCATAGAACATAGAACATAGAACACTTCAGCACAAACAGGCCCTTCGGCCCACAAGTTGCACCGATCACACCAACTCCATACCAGGCAGCATCCTAATAAACCTTTTCTGTACTCTCTCCAAAGCCTCCACATCCTTCTGGTAGTGTGGCGACCAGAACTGGACGCAGTACTCCAAATGTGTCCTAACCAATGTTCTATACAGCTGTCTTGCTGCAACTGTACAGGGTACTGGTGAGGCCGCAGCTGGAGTACTGTGTGCAGTTTTGGTCGCCGCACTTACGCAAGGATATTTTGGCCTTGGAGGGAAGTGCAGAGGAGGTTTACTAGGCTGATACCGGAGTTGAGGGGGTTGAACTATGAGGAGAGGCTGAATAAACTAGGCTTGTACTCGGTAGAGTTTAGAAGAATGAGGGGAGATCTCATTGAGACATATAAGATGATGAATGGGATGGATAGGATAGAGGTGGAAAGGCTCTTCCCGCTCAGAAAGGACAGTAGGACTAGAGGGCACAGCCTCAAGATAAGGGGGGTGCAGTTTAGAACGGAGTTGAGGAGGAACGTCTTCACTCAAAGGGTGGTGAATCTCTGGAATTCTCTGCCCGTTGAAGTGGTGGAGGCTGCCTCGCTAAATATATTTAAGACGCGGGTAGATAGGTTTTTGATAGGCAAGGGGATTAAGGGTTATGGGGAGAAGGCGGGAAAGTGGAACTGAGCCACGACAGATCAGCCATGATCTTACTGAATGGCGGGGCAGGCTCGAAGGGCTAGATGGCCTACTCCTACTCCTATTTCTTATGTTCTTATGAAATAAATTGATTAGGGATAGTCAACACGGTTTTGTGAAGGGTAGGTCGTGCCTCACAAACCTTATCGAGTTTTTTGAAAAGGTGACCAAAGTGGTGGATAAGGGTAAGGCAGTTGATGTGGTGTATATGGATTTTAGCAAAGCATTTGATAAGGTTCCCCATGGTAGGCTATTGCAGAAAATGCAGATGCATGGGATTGAGGGTGATTTAGCAGTTTGGATCAGGAATTGGATAGCTGATAGAAGACAGAGGGTGGTGGTTGATGGGAAATATTCAACCTGGAGTTCAGTTACAAGTGGTGTACCTCAAGGATCTGTTTTGGGGCCACTGCTGTTTGTCATTTTTATTAATGACCCAGATGAGGGTGTAGAAGGATGGGTTAGTAAATTTGCTGACGACAGCAAAGTCAAAGGAGTTGTAGACAGTGAGGATGGATGTCACAGTTTGCAGAGGGACATAGATAAGCTGCAGAGCTGGGCTGAGAGGTGGCAGATGGAGTTTAATACAGAAAAGTGTGAGGTGATTCACTTTGGTAAGAATAACAGGAGTACAGAATATAGGGCTAATGGAAGGACTCTTAGTAGTGTTGACGAGGAGAGAGATCTCAGGGTACATGTGCATAGCTCCCTGAAAGTTAGCACCCAGGTTGATAAGGTTGTTAAGAAGGCATACAGTGTGTTAGCTTTTATTCGTAGAGGGATTGAATTTCGGAGCCATGAGGTCATGTTACAATTGTACAAAACTCTGGTGTGGCCACACTTGGAGTATTGTGTACAGTTCTGGTTGCCGCATTGTAAGAAAGATGTGGAGGCATTGGAAAGGGTGCAGAGGAGGTTTACCAGGATGTTGCCTGGTGTGGTGGGAAGGTCTTATGAGGAAAGGCTGAGGGACTTGAGGTTATTTTCATTGGCGAGAAGAAGGTTACGAGGTGACCTGATTGAGGCATACAAGATGATCAAAGGATTGGATAGGGTGGACAGTGAGAGCATTTTACCTCGGATGGTGATGGCTAACACAAATGGACATAGCTTTAAATTAAGGGGTGGTAATTATAGGACGGATGTCAGAGGTAGGTTCTTTACTCAGAGGGTAGTAAGGTCGTGGAATGCCCTGCCTGCAGCAGTTGTGGACTCGCCAACTTTAAGGGCATTCAAATAGTCTGTGGATAGGCATCTGGATAACATTGGAATAGTTTAGGTTAGAGGGTCATTCGATTGGTTCCACTGGTCGGCGCAACATCGAGGGCCGAAGGGCCTGTACTGCGCTGTAATGTTCTATGTTCTATAATTATCCCTGGGTTATCCTTGCTACCCTTCTTAAACAACGGGACCACATTTGCTATCCTCCAGTTCTCTAGGACCTCACCTGTGTCCAGTGAAGAGACAAAGATTTCTGTCAGAGGCCCAGTGATTTCATCTCTTGTCTCCCTGAGCAGTCTAGGATAGATGCCATCAGGCCCTGGGGATTTGTCAGTTTCCCTAAAAAACCTAACACTTCCTCCCTTGCAATGGAGATTTTCTCTAACGGGTCAACACTTCCCTCTGAGACACTCCCAGTCAACACATCCCACTCCTTTGTGAATACTGATGCAAAGTATTCATTTAGGATCTCCTCTACTTCTTTGGGCTCTAAGCATAATTCCCCTCCTTTGTCCCTGAGAGGTTGAATTTTTTCTCTGACAACTCTTTTGTTCCTAATGCATGAATAAAATGCCTTAGGACTCTCCTAAATCCTGTCCACCAAGGACACTTCATGATCCCTTTTTTGCCCTTCTAACTCTCCATTTGAGTTCTTTCCTACTCTCTCTGTATTCCTCCAGTGCTCCATCTGTTTTTAGCTGCCTGGACCTAACGTACGCCTCTCTTTTCTTTTTGATCAGATCCTCAATTTCCCTGGTTATCCACGGCTCTCGACTCCTACCTTTCCTATCCTTCCTTTTTATAGGCACATGCTTGTCCTGCAGCCCCATCAACTGTTGTGGATTTACCCTCAAACAGCCTCTCCCAATCAACAGTCACCAAATCCTGCCTAATCCGGCTATAGTTAGCCTTCCCCCAATTCAGTACCCTATCGTAGGACAACACTCATCCTTTCCCATTACTATCCTAAAGTTTACAGAATTGTGGTCACTATTTGCCACATGTTCCCCTACTGAAACTTTGATGACCTGACCAGGCTCATTCCCCAGTACTAGGTCCAGTGTAGCCCCCTCTCTAGTTGGGCTATCTACATATTGTTCCAAAGAACCTTGCTGTACGCATTTTACAAATTCCTCCCCATCCAGACCCCCAGCCCTAAGCACTTTCCAGTCTATACCAGGGAAATTAAAGTCTCCCACCACAACCCTATTTTTTCTGCACCTATCCAGAATCTCCCTACATATGCGTTCCTCCACTTCCTGTGGTCTGTTGGGAGGCCTGTAGTATACCCCCAGCATAGTGACTGTGCCCTTCCTGTTTCTGAATTCCACCCACAGTGACTCATTACATGACCCCTCTAAATTGTCCACCCTCTGCACCGCTGTAATATGCTCCCTAACCAGTATTGCTACTCCCCACCTCTTTTAGCCCCTCCTCTGTCTTGCCTAAAACACTTATACCCTGGAATATTCAGCTGCCAGTCCTGTCCTTTTAACCAAGTCTCTGTCACTGCAACCACATCCAAATTCCGCTTAAGCATTAAAGTCCCAAGTTCATTTGTCTTACCCGTTACGCTCCTTGCATTGAAGCAGTTGCACTCCAGACCTCCAGGCCCACTGAGGTCATCCTCCTCAGAATTGCTCTTCTTCTTTGATAGCCTTGTCCTGGCTCCAAGCTCGTCCCCAGTAGGTAGATAGTAGATGGTCAATGTCTTTTCCCAAAGGCAGGGGAATCTAAAACTAGATGGCATAGGTTTAAGGTGAGAGGGGGAGAGATACAAAAGGGTCTAGAGAAGCATTTCTTTCACACAAAGGGTCGTGAGTATCTGGAATGAGCTGCCAGAGGTAGTTGTAGAGGAGGATATAATTTTGTCTTTTTAAAAGCATTCAGACAGTTACATGGGTAAGATGGGTATTGAGAGATATGGGCCAAATGCAGGCAATTGGGACTAGTTTAATGGTAAAAACTGGGCAGCATGGACAAGTTGGGCCAAAGGGCTTTTTTCATGTTGTAAACCTCTATGACTCCATAACTGAGATGAGGAGTAATTTCTTCGCCCAGAAAGTGGTGAAAGTGTGGACTTCATTACCACAGAAAATAGTTGATGCCAAAACATTGTGTGATTTCAAGAAGAAATTAGATATAGCTTTTGGGGCTAAAGGGATCAAGGAATGTGGGGGAAGGCGGGATCAGGATATTGAGTTTAATGATCAACCATGATGAAAATGAATGGCAGAGCAGGCTTGAAGGACCGAATGGCCTACTCCTGCTTTTAGTTTCTATGTTCTGGCTGGTGGAGAGTATGCTCCTGAATGCACAAATGGCACACTCCAAATAATCCCACCTTTTTGTAAACTTGACCTCAAAAGTCGACCTGCCCGCTCCACTATCCTACTCATGCCAACAGTATAATGGCATAAACAGTGTAATATCCCAGTCAACTGACTTGGTAACAAGCTCAACTGACCTTGTAATATTCGTAAGAAATATCTGATGTTGATTTTGGCACCTGCCCATCTAATATATTATGGAGAAGCTCTGAGATGGGCATGAAGGTTGTGGGCTGGGAACCTCTCATATTTGACGTGCCTCCCACTGAAAGTGTGCCCATTGGAGGCCATAAGATTCAGGTATTTGGTATGTTGGCCTTTATTACTAAGGGATTTGAGTGTAGGAGTAAAGATATATTACTGCGATTATGTAGAGCCTCGATGAGACCACACCTGCAGTGTTGTGTACAGTTTTGGTTTTCTTACCTGAGGAAAGATATACTTGCCATAGAAGGCATGCACTGAATGTTAGCCAAATTAATGTCTGTTCTGGAGGGATTGTCCTATGAGAAAGGCTCCCTAAATGAGGTAATTATTCTCTGCAGTTTAGAAGAATGAGAGGTGACCTCATTGAAACGTACAAAGTTTTTACAAGACTTGATGGGTAGGTGCAGAAAGTATGTTTGCCCGGTTAGCGGGAGTGTAGAATCAGTGTAGTGTATGACACTAAAGTCGGAGGAGTTGTAGGCAGTGAGGATGGATGTTACAGTTTGTAGAGGGACATAGATAAGATGCAGAGCTGGGCTGAGAAGTGGCAAATGGAGTTTAATGCGGAAAAGTGTGAGGTGATTCACTTTGGTAAGAGTAACAGGATTACAGAATATAGGGCTAATGGAAGGATTCTTGGTGGTGTCGAAGAGCAGAGAGAGCTTGGTGTACATGTGCATAGATCCCTGAAAGTTGGCACCCAGGTTGATAAGGTTGTTCAGAAGGCATATGGTGTGTTAGCTTTTATTGGTAGAGGGATTGAATTTCGGAGCCGTAAGATCACGTTGCAACTGTACAAAACTCTGGTGCGGCCGCACTTGGAGTATTGCGTACAGTTCTGGTCGCCGCATTATAAGAAGGTTGTGGAGGCATTGGAAAGGGTGCAGAGGAGGTTTACCAGGATGTTGCCTGGTATGGTGGGAAGGGCTTATGAGGAAAGGCTGAGGGACTTGAGGTTGTTTTCGTTAGAGAGAAGAAGGTTAAGAGGTGACCTAATTGAGGCATACAAGATGATCAGAGGATTAGATAGGGTGGACAGTGAGAGCCTTTTTCCTCAGATGATGATGGCTAACACGAGGGGACATAGCTTTAAATTGAGGGGTGATAATTATAGGACGGATGTCAGAGATAGGTTCTTTACTCAGAGGGTAGTAAGGGTGTGGAATGCCTTGCCTGCAGCAGTTGTGGACTCGCCAACTTTAAAGGCGTTCAAATGGTCAGTGGATAGGAATATGGACAACACTGGAATAGTTTAGGTTAGAGGGTCATTAGATTGGTTCCACTGGTCGGTGCAACATTGAGGACCGAAGGGTCTGTACTGCACTGTAATGTTCTATGTTCCATCAGAAAACACAATCTCAGGATAAGATACAGGCCATTTCGGATTGAGATGGACAGGAATTTCTTCACTTCAAGGCATTCCATGCCCTTACTACCCTCTGAGTATCTCTGACATCCGTCCTATAATTATCACCCCTCAATTTAAAGCTATGTCCCCTCGTGTTAGCCATCACCGTCCGAGGAAAAAAGCTCTCACTGTCCACCCTATCCAATCCTCTGATTGTGTTTTCTGATAGAACATAGAACATTACAGCGCAGTACAGACCCTTCGGTCCTCAATGTTGCACCGACCAGTGGAACCAATCTAATGACCCTCTAACCTAAACTATTCCAATATTATCCATATGCCTATACAATGACCATTTGAACGCCCTTAAAGTTGGTGAATGTCTGGAATTCTCTGCGCTAGAAGGCTGCAGAGAATCAGTCTTTGAGCATGTTCAAGGCCGAGATCGATAGATTTCTACATAATTAAAAACATCGAGGGATACGGGGATTGTGCAGGAAAATGATGAAGTGAATGGTACAGTGAGTTCAGAGGGCTGAATGGCCTAAGCCTGTTCTATTTGTTATGGTCATTTGTTCTTACTTGTTTAAGGGTTTCCCTCCATCCCATGATGGAAAATCAACCACATTACAAGCTTTCATTCCATGGGTCTATTCTTCCAGATGACACAGGGTGTGGTAAAGATAAACTTTACCTCATTGTCTGGCTTTGTGAGTTTATTTGTTTAACTGTCTCTCTGCAGCCAGAAAGCTTTAGCTGCAACAGGAAGAAGGAGCGCACAGGAAGCTGCTGACTGGTGAGTAATGTCACTGTTCCTTTCATGGTTTCTAGCCTAAATTTGGTTTGTTTCTTAAAGTTGGTAAATTTGAAATTTGACTTGCATTTGGTTTACGTTCCCACACCTGAGCAAGCAGCGACAACCATCTTTGAAGCACTCATTTTCAAGAAACTACATAGGTGGAGGAATTTGGAAGCTTTTCAGGAAAGAACAATATTTTGAAATGTCCAGAGATTACAACACACAGAGGACAACAGACCCAAGCAGTCTGTGTCACCAAACATAGCAATGGTCCAATCACAAAACCAAGAAAACACAAAGAAGAGCAGTGGCCTCGGCACTGATCCCCAGGAAACATTACTGCAATCCAATAAACAACATTTCACCACTACTCTCTGTACTCCAGCCAATTTTGTACCAATTCTAACATTTTCCCTTTCATTCCATAGGCTTTACATTTGTTAAAAAGCTATTCTGTGGTGCGTCATTGATTGCCTTTTAATAGTCCATCACACACAATCAATCATACTTGATCAAAGAACTCAATGAAGTTAGTCAATCTCAAGGGAGTGGGGAGAGGGTATTGAAAAGGAAGGAGATGATGGAGGTGGAACTGGGGAAGGATGGACAGTGTTGTCTCTCCAGACAACTCAGGAGCTGGATCCCGATATCAGTAAAATGTGAATGTGCAATTCCTGTTTGATGCCTTTTCGCCAACTACATTTTTCTTGCTGTAATGAGAACTACAGTCAGTTTTTGCAACATTTAACCTCAGTGTGACTGATATGATCTCACCACAATTCTGTAAAGTTATAAACATGCTGATCCGATACCAAAAGATAACAAACACTGCACCAGTTGAATTCCTGCAGAAGTTAGGAACAGTTATTCTCTAATTATTAAAGCTGCTTTACGATAAATTGAAACAAACAGTGCCTTAACATTTGGCCCTTACCTCTGATTATCCTGGATTGAAGTTCAAACTTGCTGTCACAATAATGAAAACTCATAATGAGTGGGTGTATGGATTCAGCTTGCATAGGATCAGGGCTGAAACATTGGGCAGAATTTGACCAGATTTTTTCCAAGTGTCCAACTAGTGTGAAAATGGGACAATTCCTGATCCATTTGTTGGATGAGTTTTCACTGCCAATCTTACGCACTTAATCACTGAAAGTATGGATTAGACCACTTCTGGCTGGTTAGCACTGCTGCCTCACAGCACCAGGGACCCAGGTTTGATTCCCGGCTTGGGTAACTGTCTGTGTGGAGATTGCACGTTTGCCTTGTGTCCGCGTGGGTTTCCTTCGGGTGTTTTGGTTTCCTCCCACAGTGCAAAATATGCAGGTTAGATGGATTGGTCGTGCTAAATTGTCCCTTATTGTCAGGGTGGCTAACTAGGGTAAATGCTTGGGGTTATAGGGATAGGACCTGGATGGGATTGTGCTTGGTGCAGACTCAATGGGCTGAATGGCCTCCTCCTGACTGTAGGATTCTATGATCGAGGCAGTGGGTGGGGTGGGGTGGGGGGGAGGGTGCGGTTTAACTCGCCAGATGCAACATAAAAAGCATTATATGCTTTTACATTACATGCATCTTTACTGACGCTATAGGTAAGAAAGCCCACCAACACCTCTATTTTCTCAGGAGGCTAAGGAAGCTTGGCATGTCCACTATAACTCTCACCAACTTCTGTAGATGTACCATAGAAAACATTCTTTTTGGATGTATCACAGCTTGGTATGGCTCCTGCTCTGTCCAAGACCGCCAAAGAAAACTACAAAATATTGTGAATGAAGCCCAGTCCATCACACAAACTAGCCTCCCATCCATTGACTTCATGCTGCCTCGGCAAAGCAGCCGGCATAATCAAGGACCCCACACACCCCAGACATTCTCTCTTCCACCTTCTTCCATCAGGAAAAAGATACAAAAATCTGAGGTCACGTACCAACGGACTCAGCTCCTTCCCCGCTGCTGTCCGACTTTTGAATGGACCTATCTCGCATGAAGTTGATTTTTCTCGACTGTAACACTAACTCTGCACCCTCTCCTTTCCTTCTCTATGTATGGTATGCTTTGTATGTTTAGTGCACAAGAAACAATATTTTTCACTGTATACCAATACGTGACAATAGTAAATCAAATCAAATCAGACAGACTGCAATTCAGATTATAGTCACAAACTGTGCATGTGCAGGAAAAGCACAAAAACAGCAGTTCTCTTGAAAGAACCCCCCCCCCACCCCCCCAAGCCAGATACAGCCTCTGCCTTTCTCTCATGGACATTGGAGACCCTCCTCAACAGGGGGCATGGTGGCACAGTGATTAGCGCTGCTGCCCCACAGTGCCAGGAACTCACGTTTGATTCCTGGCTTGGATCCTGTCTGTGTGGGTTTTGCAAGTTCTCCCTGTGTCTGTGTGGGTTCTTGCCAGGTGTTCCGGTTTCCTCCCACACTCCAAAGATGTGCAGGTTAGGTTGATTGACCATGCTAAATTGCCCCTTAGTGTTAGGGGGATTAGCATGGTAAATGCATGGGGTTGTGGGGACAGGGTCTATGTGAGATTGTTGTCCGTGCAGACTCAGTGGGCCGAATGGCCTCCTTCTGCATTATAGGATTCTATGATTCTATGATTACTGACCCCCTTGCACATGGCCCCCTCATTACACCCCGGCCCCAATTGCTGAGTGACATGAACCTCTCGCTCTCCCACCACACCACCACCCCCCCCACCCGCTCCTGACACCCCCATCATCACAGAGCACATTTCCCCACCTTAATCAGCATACTTATTGAATAGCAGGGCAGGCTCGAAGGGCTAGATGGCCTCCCCCTGCTCTTATGTTCTTACCTGAAGTGCTGACCTAGCTTCCACTCCAAGGCAAACTGCATTAAACTCACTGAATGCTCTAACGGGCGTGTGACTTACCAAACTGGTAAGTGGAACTGGTCCACTGGAAAAGTGGAACTGATCCACTTCAGATCAGCCATGATCTTATTGAATGGCGGGGCATGTTCTTATGTTCTTAAACTGCCTGAAACTATGTGTCCTAATAAGGGACAGCTCCATAAAAACTCCAAGCATGGGCAGACAGGCAAGTAGTGCAGGAAAAAATGTCCTCAAGGAAGACAGCCCCCAGATTTTCTGATGCAGATCTTGCCAGGTAGCTGGAGATGGTAGAGGCAAGACAGGACACCCTCTCCCCCCAAGCATGACGCCATCCCAGAGGAAGGGATGGAAACACAGCCTGGGAGCGGGTGGCAGCATGCATTAGTGCCAGGCCACTGGCCAGGAGAACAGGGAAGCAGTGCCACAAGAAATTGAATGATCTCATCCGGGCAGCAAGGGTGAGTGTTTTACGTCATCTAGCATCTTCCCCTAAATCACACCCAGATCTCCCTACCTCCCCCTGCATGCTTCAGCACCTGACCCCCAAGCACCTCCTTCACCCCCAAGAGTTTGTGTGTGGGGGTTTGTACGTGTTTGTGCGTGGGGATTTATGTATGGAGGGGAGTCAGGTGTCTCAGTGTGTGGGGGTTTGAGCGTGGGGATTTATACATGGGGATTTGTGTATGGGGGGGGTGTCAGGCATCTCAGTGTGTGGGGGTTTGAGCGTGAGGATTTGTGTATGGGGGGGAGTCAGGCATCTTAGTGTGTGGGGGTTTGAGCGTGAGGATTTGTGTATGGGGGGGAGTCAGGCATCTTAGTGTGTGGGGGTTTGAGCGTGGGGATTTGTACATGGGGATTTGTGTATGGGGGGGGTGTCAGGCATCTCAGTGTGTGGGGGTTTGCGCTTGGGGGTTTGTGCTTGGGGATTTGTGTATGGGAAGGGTCATATAGTCGTACAGTGCAAAAAAGGCTCTTTGAACATAAGAACATAAGAAATAGGAGCAGGAGTAGGCCATCTGGCCCTTCGAGCCTGCCCCGCCATTCAATAAGGTCATGGCTGATCTGTCGTGGCTCAGTTCCACGTTCCTGCCCTCTCCCCATAACCCTTAATCCCCTTGCCTATCAAAAACCCATCAACCCGCGTCTTAAAAATATTTAGCGAGGCAGCCTCCACCACTTCAACGGGCAGAGAATTCCAGAGATTCACCACCCTTTGAGTGAAGAAGTTCTTCCTCAACTCCGTTCTAAACCGCCCCCCCTTTATCTTGAGGCAGTGCCCCCTAGTCCTACTGTCCTTTCTGAGCGGGAAGAGTCTCTCCACCTCTATCCTATCCATCCCATTCATCATCTTATACGTCTCAATGAGATCTCCCCTCATTCTTCTAAACTCTAACGAGTACAAGCCTAGTTTATTCAGCCTCTCCTCATAGCTCAACCCCCTCAACTCCGGCATCAGCCTAGTAAACCTCCTCTGCACTCCCTCCAAGGCCAAAATATCCTTGCGTAAGTGCGGCGCACAAAACTGCACACAGTACTCCAGCTGCGGCCTCACCAATGCCCTATACAGCCGCAGCAAGACCTCCCTACTTTTATATTCAATCCCCCTCGCTATGAAGGCCAGCATCCCATTCGCCTTCCTGACCACCTGCTGCACCTGCAAGCTGGGTTTTGCGACTCATGCACAAGGACCCCGAGGTCCCTCTGCACCGTCGCCTGATACACTCGGTTTCCTCCTCCAGATCATCTATATAAATGGTAAATAGCTGAGGCCCCAGCACCGACCCCTGGGGCACTCCACTAGTCACCAACCGCCAATCCGAATATCACCCATTGACCCCCACTCTCTGCCTCCTATTTGACAACCAGTCCTCTATCCACGCTAATACCCTACCCCCAACTCCATGTCCCCTGACCTTCTGCAATAACCTCTTGTGAGGTACCTTGTCAAACGCCTTCTGAAAATCAAGAAAGACCACATCCACCGGCTCTCCTCTATCCACCGTCTAGACACATCCTCATAGAACTCCAGTAAATTTGTCAGACACGACTTCCCCTTAACGAAACCATGCTGCATCTGCTCTATCAAGCAATTCTCCTCAAGATGCCTCGCTATTTCCTCCTTGATGACGGATTCTAACATTTTACCTACAACAGATGTTAAACTAACCGGCCTATAATTCCCCGCCTTTTGCCTGGCACCCTTCTTAAACAACGGCGTAACCTTAGCCGCTTTCCAATCTTCCGGCACTTCCCCGGAATCCAGCGACGTCTGGAAAATAACCACCAAGGCATCCACTATCACCTCCGCCATTTCTTTCAGAACCCTCGGATGCATTCCATCCGGTCCTGGGGACTTGTCCACAATCAGCCCCTCCAGTCTGTCGAGCACCGCCTGTCTAGTAACAGTAATGTCATGGAGACCCTCCAGTCCTACCACCTTTCCATCTCTAACACCCGGCAAATTATTCACGTCCTCCTCCGTGAAGATCGAAACAAAAAAGTTATTCAAGACCTCAGCCATTTCCCCATCCCCTACCACTAAGTCCCCCTTCTCATCCTCTAAGGGTCCAACGTTCACCCTAGCCAGCCTCCCCCATCAAGTTTGCACCAACAATAACTATCACCAAGGCACACTGCTCCCATTTCCCTATACTTGTCCCATATCCTTGAATATTTTGATATTTCAAGTGCTCATCCAAATATTTATGAAAACTTTCCCAGGCAGTGCATTCAAGATTCCCACCACCCTCTGAGTGAAAAGGTTTCCCTCAAATTCCCTCTGAATCTCCGGCACCTGATCCCAAAACTCTACCCCTCGTGATTGACCCTTCAAAGAAGGGGAACAGCTGCTTCCTATTCACCCTGTCCATATCCCTCAATCTTACACACTTCAATCATGTCCCCCCTCAACCTTCTCTGCTCCAGAGAAAACAATCCAAGGCTATCCAGTCCCTCCTGAGAGCTCAAATGCTCCATCCCAGGGAACATCCTGGAGAATCTCCTCTGTATCTCTTCCAAGGAATCACATCCTTGTCTAGTATCCATGTGGGATTTGTGTACGCATGTGTGTTGGGGAATGTCTGATATCTGTGTGCAGGGGTTTGTGTGTGGGTGTTTGTGTGGGTATGTGTGTAGCTGTGTGTGTGGGTCAGGGTTTGTGTGTGTGTGGGGGGGGAGTGTGTGTGTGGGGAGGAATGTGTGTGGGGGTGGTGTGTGTGTGGGGGGATGTGTTGGGGGTGTGTCTGGAGGGGAGTGTGTTGGTATGGGTGAGTGTGTGAGTGGGAGGGTGTGTGTGTGGGGGGTGTGTGGGTGTGTGTGTGTTGGGGGGGCGTGTGGGGAGATGCGTGTGTGGGGTGTGTGTGTGCGTGCGAGTGGGGAGCTGTGTGTGGGGGATGTGTGTTTGGGTGGAGGTATGTGTGTGTGTGGGGGAGTGTGGATGTGTGTGGGGGGATGTGTGTGTGGGGGTTGTGTGTGTTTGTTTGCGGGGTATAGAAACATGGAAGAAACAGAAAAACTACAGCACAATACAGGCCCGTCGGCCCACAAAGTTGTGCCGAACATGTCCCGACCTTAGAGATTACTAGGCTTACCTATAACCCTCTATCTTACTAAGTTCCATGTACTTATTTAAAAGTCTCTTAAAAGACCCTATCGAATCCACCTTCACCATCATTGCTGGCAGCCCATTCCATGCACCCACCACCCTCTGAGTGAAAAACTTACCCCTGACATCTCCTCTGTACCTACTCTCCAGCAGCTTAAACCTGTGTCCTCTTGTGGCAGACATTTCAGCCCTGGGACAAAGCCTCTGACTATCCACTCAATCAATACCTCTCAACATCTTATAGACCTCTATCAGGTCACCCCTCATCCTTCGTCCCTCCAAGGAGAAAAGGCCGAGCTCCCTCAACCTATCCTCATAAGGCATGCCACCCAATTCAGGCAACATCCTTGTAAATCTCCTCTGCACCCTTTCTATGGCTTCCACATCCTTCCTGTAATGAGGTGACTAGAACTGAGCACAGTACTCTGAGTGGGGTCTGACCAGGGTTTTATAAAGCTGCAGCATTATCTCCCGATTCCTAAACTCAGTTCCTCAATTGATGAAGGCCAGTACACCATACACCTTCTTAACCATAGCTTCAACCTGCACAGCTGCTTTGAGCTTCCTATGAACTCGGACCCCAAAATCCTTCTGATCTTCCACACTGCCAAGAGTCTGACCATTAATATTATATTCTGCCATCCTATTTGACCTGCCAAAATGAACCACTTCACACTTATCCAGGTTGAAGTCTATCTGCCACTTCTCTACCCAGTCTTGCATCCTATCAATGTTTTGCTGCAACTTCTGACATCCCTCCACACTATCCACAACATCTCCAACCTTAGTGTCATCGGCAAACTTATCAACCCATCCCTCCACTTCCTCATCCAGGTCATTTAGAAAAATCACAAAGAGTAAGGATCCCAGAACAGATCCCTGGGGCACTCCACTGGTGACCGACCTCCACGCAGAATATGACCCATCCACAACCACTCTCTGCCTTCTGTGGGCAAGCCAGTTCTGGATCCACAAAGTAATGTCCCCTTGGATCTCATGCCCCCTCACTTTCTCAATAAGCCTTGCTGGGCAATCTTATTAAATGCCTTGCTGAAGTCCATATATACTACATCTACTGCTCTTCCTTCATCAATATGTTGAGTCACATCCTCAAAAAATTCAATCAGGCTCGAAAGGCACGATCTGCCTTTGACAAAGCCATGCTGACTATTCTTAATCATATTATACCTCTCCAAATGTTCATAAATCCTGCCTGTCAGGATCTTCTCCATCAACTTAACAACCACTGAGGTTAGACTCACTGGCCTATAATTTCCAGGGCTATCTCTACTCCCTTTCTTGAATAAAGGAACTACATCTGCAATCCTCCAATCCTCCGGAACTTCTCCCATCTCCATTGATGATACAAAGATCATCGCCAGAGGCTCAGCATCCTCCCCGGCTTCCCATAGTAGCCAGGGTCATCCCATCCGCTCCCAGCAACTCATCTGACTTGATACTTTTCAAAAGCTCCAACACATCCTCTTTCTTAATATCTACATGCTCAAGCTTTTCAGTTCACTACAAGTCTGCACTACAACCACCAAGATCCTTTTCCATAGTGAATACTGAAGTAAAGTATTCATTAAGTACTTCTGCTATTTCTTCCAGTTCCATACAAACTTTCCCACTGTCACACTTGATAGGTCCTATTCTTTCACATCTTATTCTCTTGCTCTTCACGTACTTATAGAATGCCTTGGGGTTTTCCTTAATCCTGCCTGCCAAGGCCTTCTCATGACCCCTTCTGGCTCTCCTAATTCCTTTCTTAAGATCCTTCCTATTAGCTGCATACTCTTCGAGATCTCTAACATTACCTAGCTCTCTGAACCTTTTGTAAGCTTTTCTTTTCTTCTTGACAAGATTTATTACAGCCTTTGTACACCATGGTTCCTGTAACCTACCATGACTTCCCTGTCTCATTGGAACGTTGCTACGCAGAACTTCAGACAAATATTCCCTGAAAACTTGCCACATTTCTTCTGTACCTTTCCCTGAGAAAAACTCTTGCCAATTTCAGCCTCCAATTTCCTGCCTGATAACCTCATAATTTCCCTTACTCCAATTAAACACTTTTTTAACTTGTCTGATCCTATTTCTCTCCAACGCTATTGTAAAGGAAATAAAATTACAATCACTATCCCCAAAATGCTCTCCCACTGAGAGATCTGACACCTGACGAGGCTCATTTCCCAATACCAAATCAAGTATAGCCCCTCCCCTTGTAGGCTTATCCACATAATGTGTCAAGAAACCCTCCTGAACACATCTAACAAACATCTCCCCATTTAAACCCCAATACTTCCCTCAGCAGCGAGTTCCAGGAACCCATCACCCTCTGTGTAAAAGGTCTGCCTCGTACATCTCCTTTAAATCTTGCCCCTTGCACCTTCAATCTATACCCCCTAGTAATTAACTCTTCCACCCTGGGCAAAAGCTTCTGACTATCCAGTCTCTCCATGCCCCTCATAATCTTGTAGATTTCTATCTGGTCACCCCTCAACCTCCATCGTTTCAGTGAGAACAAACCAAGTTTCTCCAACCTCTCCTCATAACTAATGTCCTCCGTACCAGGCAACATGCTGGCAAATCCTTTCTGTACCATCAGCAAAGACTCTATATCCTGGTCTGGCAGAAACTGACAACCAAGTTCCGCATGCATGAGGGTGGCCTCAACTGGGAACTTGGGTTCATGTCACACTATGTGTAACCCCCACCATGTGGCCTAGCCTTGCAAAATCCTACCAACTGTTCTGGTTTGAGACAATTCACATCTCTTTAATATGTAATTAACCCTCTCTCCATTCACACCGTCTGTACCTGTAAAGACTCAATTAGCCGTAAAGACTCGCATTCCAATCATTTTCTTGCGATTGTGTCTCCATCTGTATACAATATGTTTGTGAACCTACCTCTCCACTCACCTGATGAAGGAGCAATGCTCCGAAAGCTCATGATGCCAAATAAACCTGTTGGACTTTAACCTGGTGTTGTGAGACTTCTTACTCAGTCCAACGCCCATCCCAGTCCAACACCGGCATCTCAACATTCAAATCAGAAAGTTCTGGAATGAAACTCCGTTTCAGAAATTTCAGCACAGAAATCTAAGATGGCACTACTACTGCAGTGCTACAGTGTCACAGATGCAACCTTTCAAATGTGATGCTAAATCAAGTTCTTGTCTTCTCTCGGAAGTGTGAAAGATTTCAGGGAACTATTTCACAGAAAAACAAGGGTTAGTTCATCCTGATGCCTAGCCAACATCTATCAATCAATCAACATCACAAACAAAACCTGACATTCTCACAGTTTGGTTTGTTGGATGTTGCTGTGCATAAATTGGCTACTGTGTTTCCTACGTTGCATTAACGATGGCATTCCAAAAGTAATTTGTGGCTGGTGTAGATGAGATGTTCTGAGGTTCTGAAAGGGCTATATAAATGCAAGTCTTTATTTACTTTCTCAAGCTTTTAGTGATCTCTGTACTTCATTCCATAACCCTCTCTCTTCCTCCACAGTTTGTACCTTCTCACCATTTGAAAAAACACTTTGGTCTATCAATACTCTTTGTAACTTTCTATTCCAATCTCCACTATTTATTGTAACTTCTCTTGTCAGAAATTAGATATCGGTCTTTCATTCTTCTTTTGTCTTCATTATTTATAAATATGGTGAAAAGCTGAGGCTTGGATGCAGATCCGTTTGAGACATCAGTAATCCCTACTGAAAGTGGACTGGTCACTCAGAAGTGTGATGGAAAAAAGGCCAGGCCTCCAGATTCTGTGAATATGTGGATTTATGACCTACTTCTGCTATTGCACGTTCTTTGCCATAGCAAAGAATGGCAAAATTGCCATTGTTTTGTGAAGGGTAGGTCATGCCTCACAAACCTTATCGAGTTTTTTGAAAAGGTGACCAAAGAGGGTGACCAATAAGGGTAAGGCAGTTGACATGGTGTATATGGATTTTAGTAAAGCATTTGACAAGGTTCCCCATGGCAGGCTACTGCAGAAACTGCAGATGCGTGGGATTGAGGGTGTTTTAGCAGTTTGGATCAGGAATTGGCTAGCTGATAGAAGACAGAGGGTGGTGGTTGATGGGAAATATTCAACCTGGAGTTCAGTTACAAGTGGTGTACCTCAAGGATCTGTTTTGGGGCCACTGCTGTTTGTCATTTTTATAAATGACCTAGATGAGGGTGTAGAAGGATAGGTTAGTAAATTTGCTGACGACACCAAAGTCAGAGGAGTTGTAGACAGTGAGGATGGATGTTACAGTTTGCAGAGGGACATAGATAAGCTGGGCCGAGAGGTGGCAAATGGAGTTTAATGTGGAAAAGTGTGAGGTGATTCACTTTGTTAAGAGTAACAGGAGTACAGAATATAGGGCTAATGGAAGGACTCTTGGTAGTGTCAACGAGCAGAGAGACCTCGGTGTACATGTGCATAGATCCCTGAAAGTTGGCACCCAGGTTGATAAGGTTGTTAAGAAGTGTACGGTGTGTTAGCTTTTATTGGTGGAGGGATTGAATTTCGGAGCCATGAGGTCATGTTACAACTGTACAAAACTCTGGTGCGGCCGCACTTGGAGTATTGTGTACAGTTCTGGTCATCCATTATAGGAAAGATGTGGAGGCATTGGAAAGGGTGCAGAGGAGGTTTACCAGGATGTTGCCTGGTATGGTGGGAAGGTCTTATGAGGAAAGACTGTGGGACTTGAGGTTATTTTCGTTAGAGAGAAGAAGGTTGAGAGGTGACCTAATTGAGGCATACAAGACGATCAGAGGGTTAGATAGGGTGGACAGTGAGATCCTTTTTCCTCGGATGGTGATGGCTAACACGAGGGGACATAGCTTTACATTAAGGGGTGGTAGTTATAGGACGGATGTCAGAGGTAGGTTCTTTACTCAGAGGGTAGTAAGGGCGTAGAATGCCCTGTCTGCAGCAGTTGTGGACTCACCAACTTTAAGGGCGTTCAAATGGTCAGTGGATAGGCATATGGATAACATGGGAATAGCTTAGGTTAGAAGGTCATTAGATTGGTTCCACTGGTCGGCGCAGCCTCGAGGGCTGAAGGGCCTGTACTGCGCGATAATGTTCTATGTTCTAATTAGAATGCTGGAATTTACAGAGGCCATTGGGTTCCTCAGTCCCCTTTTTAAGGGAAGCTCTTTGATTGTAATTGTCCAGTTTGATCCACTTAAAGTTTCACCTCACATAAATTGATGAGGGATGTTTTTTTCAACAGGATATTTGCTCACCGGAACGACCCCACTTTAGATGATCTCATCCCACAAGAATATGTTCTATATCTGTGTCCATCAGGTCCACTCTGGGACAAGTTAATGACATTCTGGACCAAAAGTCAACAACAATGTGGTCGGAATAAGGCACACGAAACTTTCCCGCACGTTACTCTCTGCCATTTCTTTACGGTAAGACAGTTTTCTATGTGGAATATTAGCAAAGCTCTTCAATATTATTAATGTGATTTAAACAGTTGTTTCCTTTATAGAAGCTTTAACATAACGTGACATTTGTTTTCTAATGAGAGACGGGCAAGTTGGGCTGAATGGCTACCTCTGCGACTTACCATGCTGTGTTACAGTGAAGTGTGTATTGCGTGAGTACAGTCGTCAAACTCACCTAGTGAGATTTTCCTGGGAAATTGGCAAAGGCCAATGACAGGACAAATAACCGGGGCTGAATCCTCAATGGCAGTGGTAAATTTTTGCCCTATATTGTATGGCATTTAGGCAAACAAGTTTGAGCCTAGGGAATTGATGTTGAATTGGTGTCTGGCAGCCTCTGATTCACCAGTCGCACCATCCCCTCAGCACATTAGTGATAGGGCGCTTCAATTAAAGGGAACCCTCTTATTCACCAGCCATTTCTCCTTAGTCAATGGCAAAGGATGGCTGCAAAGAAGGCTGCCCACAAATCAGACCATAATACAAAGGAGCCATTTGGCCCATCGAATGTGCTCCATCTGTTAGGGAACAGATCAGAAACTCCAACGTATATTATGAAGTTAGCCTAGACCCCAACTTCATTTGATTATGACATTAAGGATAGGCAACAATACCTCCTCTATGATCATCCTCAACACCGGTACCCCACAAGGCTGTGTTCTCAGCCCCCTACTATACTCCTTATATTCCTATGACTGTGTGTCCAAATTCCCCTCCAGCTCTATTTTCAAGTTTGCTGACGACATCACCGTAGTAGGTTGGATCTCAAACAATGAAGAGACAGAGTACAGAAATGAGATAGAGAATCTGGTAACTGTTGCGACAACAATAATCTCTCCTTCAATGTCAACAAAATGATTGAGATAGTCATTAACATCAGGAGGCATAGGCATCAACATGTCCCTGTCTACATCAATGGGGATGAAGTAGAAAGGGTCAAGAGCTTCAAAGTTTTAAGTGTCCAGATCACCAACAAGCTGTTCTGGTCCCTCCATGTGGATGCTATAGGTAAGAAAGCCCACCAATGCCTCTATTTTCTCAGGAGGCTAATGAAATTCAGCATGTCTGCTACAACTTTCACCAATTTCTGCAGATGTAGCATAGGAAGCATTCTTTCTGATTGTATCATAGGTTAGTATGGCTCCTGTTCTGTTGAAGACAGCAATAAACTACAAAGGGTCATGAATGAAGCCCAGTCCATCACTCAAACCAACCTTCCATCCATTGACACTGTCTACACTTCCTGCTGCCTCAAAAAAGCAGCTGACATAATCAAAGGCCCCTCATGCCCTGGACGTTCTCTCTTCTACCTTCATCCATAAAGGAAAAGATACAGGAGTCTGAGGTCATGTACCAAGTGACTCAAGAACAGTTTCATCCCTGCTGCCATCAGACGTCTGAATGGACTTATCTCACATTCAGTTGATCTTTCTCTACACCCTAGTATGCCTAACACTACATTCTGCACTCTCTACGTTCCCTATGTAAGGTACGCTTTGTCAGTATAGCGCGCAAGAAACAATACTTTTCACTAATACATGTGACAATAATAAATCAAATTGAACATTACTGTGAGCATACATGTTTTGCTTCAGGTGTACAAAGAACAAAGAAAATTACAGCACAGGAACGGGCTCTTTGGCCCTCCAAGCCTGCACAGACCATGCTGCCCAACTGAACTAAAACCCCCAACCCTTCCAGGGACTATAATCGCTCTATTCCCATCCTATTTATATATTTGTCAAGATGCCCCATAAAAATCACTACCGTATCTGCTTCCGCTATCTCTGTAAAAAGTCTGACAACACCAGGTTTTAGTCCAACTGATTTATTTGATAGTAAACTCACAAGCTTTTGAGGGGATTCCCTCTTCGTCAGGTGAATGGAGAGTTCTGGCCTCAGACAGAGCATATGAAGCACAGACAGTTTACAGAATACTGATTTGCTATTCTGTAAACTGTCTGTGCTTTATATGCTCTGTCTGAGGCCAGAACTCTCCATTCACCTGACGAAGAGGGAATCCCCTCAAAAGCTTGTGAGTTTACTATCAAATAAATCAGTTGGACTAAAACCTGGTGTTGTCAGACTTTTTACTGTGTTTACCCCAGTCCAACGCCGGCACATCCACATCATGTCCACTATCTCCCCCAGCACAAGTTCCAGGCATCCACCACGCTCTATGTAAAAAAAATGTCTCACACATTTCCTTTAAACCTTGTCCCTTGCACCTTAAACCTGTGCCCCCTAGTAATTGACTCTTTCATCCTGGGAAAAGGCTTCCCACTATTCACTCTGTCCATGCCCTCATCATCTTGTAGACTTCTGTCAGGTTGCTTCTCAACCTCCATCGTTCTAGTGAGAACAAACCAAATTTGCCCAACCTCTCCTCATAGCTAATGCCCTCCATACCAGGCAACATCCTGGTAAATCTTTTCTATACCCTCTCCAAAGCCTCCACATCATTCTGGTAGTGTGGCGACCAGAATTAAACATTATATTACAAGTGTGGCCTAACTAAGGTTCTATAAAGCAGCAACATGACTTGCCAATTTTTAAACTCAATGGCCTGGCCAATGAAAGCAAGCAGGGCAGGGTAGGTGTAGGAGGATGCGGCGGCGCGGGCTCGTTGGGCCGAAGGGCCTGTTTCCGTGCTGGGTTGTTCTTTGTTCTATGCCATATCCCTTCTTGACTACCTTCTCCACCTGCTTTGCCATTTTCAGTGACCTGTGTACCTGTATACCCAGATCCCTCTGCCTATCAATTCTCTTAAGGGTTCTGCCATTTACTACATATTTTCTATCTGTATTAGATCTTCCAAAATGCATTCCCTCACATTTAACTGGATTAAACTCCATCTGCCATCTCTCCGCCCAAGATTCCAACCGATCTATAACCTGCTGTGTCCTCCGATGGTCTTCATCGCTATCCACAAATCCACCAACCTTTGTGTTGTCTGCAAACTCACTAATCAAACCAGTTACATTTTCTTCCAACTCATTTATATATATTACAAATAGCAAAGGTCTCAGCACTGATCCCTGAGGAACACCATTTGTCACAGCCCTCCATTCACCCTTCCACTGCTACCCTCTGTCTTCTTTGACCGAGCCAGTTCTGTATCCACCTTGCCAGCTCACCTCTGATCCCATGCAACTTCACCTTCTGCACCAGTCTGCCATGTGGAACCTTGTCAAAGGCCTTACTGAAGTCCATGTAGACAACATCTACTGCCCTACCCTCATCAATCACCTTCATCATAAGAACATAATAACATAAGAAATAGGAGCAGGAGTAGGCCATCTAGCCCTTCGAGCCTGTCCCGCCATTCAATAAGATCATGGCTGATCTGAAGCGGATCAGTTCCACTTTCCCACTTTCTCCCCATAACTCTTAATTCCCCTGTCTATCAGAAACCTATTTACCCGTGACTTAAGTATATTTAGCGAGGCAGCCTCCACCACTTCAACGGGCAGAGAATTCCAGAGATTCACCGCCCTTTGAGTGAAGAAATTCCTCCTCAACTCCGTACTAAACTGCCCCCGCCCTTATCTTGAGGCTGTGCCCTCTAGTCCTGCTGTCCTTTCTCAGCGGGAAGAATCTCTCTACCTCTACCCTATCCATCCCTTTTATTATCTTATACGTCTCTATAAGATCCCCCCTCATCCTTCTAAACTCCAACGAGAACAGACCCAGTCTATTTCGTCTCTCTTCTTAGTCCAACCCCCTCATCTCCACTTCACTTTCTTGAAAAACTTGATCAAGTGAGTGAGACACAAACTCTCCTTCACAAAACCACGTTGCTCTCACTATTACATCCAGTTATTTCCAAGTGGGAGTAAATCTCCCAGTGTACAGCAGGATGAGAATAGGGAGGTCATGGATAAGGTTTCTAGGTCACAGCAGTGTATTGGCAGGCGGGAGGGTGGTTTGAAGTGTGTATACTTTAATGCGAGGAGCATACGCAATAAGGTGGACGAACTTGCAGCCTGGATTGGTGCCTGGGACTTCGATGTTGTGGCCATTTCAGAGACATGGATAGAGCAGGGACAGGAATGGTTGTTGCAGGTTCCGGGGTTCAGATGTTTTCAGTCACAGCAGAGAAGGTGGTAGAAGAGGGGGAGGCGTGGCATTGTTAGTCAAGGACAGTATTTCGGTGGCAGAAAGGACGTTTGATGTGGACCTGTCAATTGAGGTAGTATGGGCTGAGATTATAAACAGGAAAGGAGAGGTCACCCTGCTGGGAGTTTTTTATAGGCCTCCAAGAAGTTCCAGAGATGTAGAGGAAAGATTTGCAAAGATGATCCTGGATAGGTGCGAAAGTAACAGGGTAGTTGTTATGGGGGACTTTAACTTTATAAGTATCGATTGGAAAAGCTATTGCTCAAGCACGTTAGAGGGGTCAGTTTTTGTCCAATGTGTGCAGGAAGGTTTCCTGACACAGTATGTAGATAGGCCAACAAGAAGTGAAGCTACATTGGATTTGGTACTGGGTAATGAATCAGACCAGGTGTTAGATTTGGAGGTAGGTAAGCACTTTGGTGATAGTGATCACAATTCGGTTGCGTTTACCTTAGTGATGGAAAGGGATAGGCATATACCGAAGGGCAGAAGTAATAGCTGGGGGAAAGGTAATTATGAGGCTATTAGACGAGATTTAGGATACACAGGGTGGAGTAGGAAACTGCAGGGGCTGGAAACATCTGAAATGTGGAGCTTATTCAAGGAGCAGCTACTGCGAGTCCTTGATAAATATGTACCTGTCAGGCAGGGAGGAAGTGGTCGAGCGAGGGAACCGTGGTGCACTAAAGAAGTTGAATCTCTGGTCAAGAGGAAGAAGGAGGCTTATGTAAAGATGAGACATGAAGGCTCAGTTAGGGCACTAGAGAGTTATAAATTAGTTAGGAAGGAGCTAAAGAGAGAGTTAAGAAGAGCTAGAAGAGGACATGAGAAGACTTTGGCGGATAGGATTAAGGAGAACCCTAAAGCTTTCTATAGTATGTCAAGAATAAAAGATTGGTTAGGGCAAGATTAGGGCCAGTCAGAGACAGCAGTGGGAAGTTGTGCATGGAGCCTGAAGAGATAGGAGAGGCACTGAATGAGTATTTTTCATCAGTATTCACGCAGGAAAAAGTCAGTGTAGTCAAGGAGAATACTGAGATACCAGGTTGTAGACTAGACGGGATTGAGGTACATAAGGAGGAGGTGTTAGCAATTCTTGAGAGTATGAAAATAGATAAGCCGGATGGGATTTACCCTCGGATTCTCTGGGAGGCTAGGGAGGAGATTGCAGAGCCTTTGGCTTTGATCTTCATGTTGTTATTGGCTTCAGGTATAGTGCCGGAAGACTGGAGGATAGCAAATGTTGTTCCCTTGTTCAAGAAGGGGAGTAGAGACCATCCTGGGAATTATAGACCGGTGAGCCTTACTTCTGTTGTGGGCAAAGTTTTGGAAAGAATTATAAGGGATTGGATTTATAATCATGTCGAGGGAAATAAATTGATTAGGGATAGTCAACACAGTTTTGTGAAGGGTAGGTCGTGCCTCACAAACCTTATTGAGTTTTTTGAAAAGCTGTCCAAAGAGGTGGATAAGGGTAAGGGTTAGCTTTCATTGGTAGAGGGATTGAATTTCAGAGCCGTGAGGTCATGTTACAACTAAACAAAACTCTGGTGCGGCCGCACTTGGAGTACTGCGTACAGTTCTGGTCGCCGCATTATAAGAAAGATGTGGAGGCATTGGAAAGGGTGAAGAGGAGGTTTACCAGGATGTTGCCTGGTATGGTGGGAAGGTCTTATGAGGAAAGGCTGAGGGACTTGAGGTTATTTTCGTTAGAGAGAAGAAGGTTATGAGGTGACCTAATTGAGGCAGACAAGATGATCAGAGGATTGGATAGGGTGGACAGTGAGAGCCTTTTTCCTCGGATGGTGATGGCTAACACAAGGGGACATAGCTCTAAATTAAGGGGTGGTAATTATAGGATGGATGTCAGAGGTAGGTTCTTTACTCAGAGGGTAGTAAGGGCGTGGAATGCCCTGCCTGCAGCAGTTGTGGACTCGCCAACTTTAAGGGCGTTCAAATGGTCAGTGGATAGGCATATGGATAACATTGGAATAGTTTAGGTTAGAGGGTCATTAGGTTGGTTCCACTGGTCGGTGCAACATCGAGGATCGAAGGGCTTGTACTGCGCTTTAATGTTCTATGTTCTAATCTTGTCTCGAAGAATCCTCTCCAATAATTTCCCTGCCACTGATGTAAGGCTCACTGGCCTGTAATTAGCTGGGTTATTCTTTTTACCCTTCTTAAACAAAGGAACAACATTGGCTGTTCTCCAATCCTCTGGGACCTCCCCTGTAGCCAGTGAGGATACAAAGATTTCTCTAAAGACCCCAGCAATTTCCTTCCTGTGCGCATACTTTCAAGGACTGATGCATGGGGACACCAAGGTCTCATTGAGTATCCAAAAGAGAAAATGCTAGAAAATCTCAGCAGGTCTGGCAGCATTTGTATGGAGAGAAAAGAGCTGACGTTTTGAGTCTAGATGACCCTTTGTCAAAGCTCGATTTACATCCATCCAAGTAATAATCTGTCCTATTTTTGCTACCAAAGTGGATAACTCACATTTATCCACATTATACTGCACCTGCCATTCATATGCCTATTCACTTGTCTACCTTAATGCATTTTAAGACACATAACCCTTCCTTCTTCATTATATTGGTTTGCCTGAGAGTGTTCACATACCCACAAAGTATTCCTCTGTCTTTCTTAGATTGCCACATGCATTCAAACTTCCACACAATCTCCAGTTACCCAGCAATGCCGGCAGAAAGCCACTGCTTCATCAGCTGCACTAAGATGTCACCAAACTTTTTTTTATCTCTGATAACTTGCTTCTCACCTAGCTGACTTTAACTCTGGTTCCTGAGCTGTCTTTTTAACTCAGAACACTTTCTCTGCCTTTTACTTAAATTCTCCTGAACATGCCCTTCTTCAACCTCTTTTTCTTTGTTCCTTCAACTTCTTGAAATCTTTTCGTCTCAACTCTCTGGTTCCTGGACCTACTTTTGTTCTTTTGAGAAGTTTGCTTTTCCCAGGTCCCTTTTCCTGTCCAAATTATTCTGGGTTTATCTTAAAAACAGAACTCAAAAGTTCTTTCTAACTTAAGGTGTCTTCTTGTGGCTAACCAACAGCCTAATAGAACATAGAATGTAGAACAGTATAGCACAGTACAGGCCCTTCGGCCCTCGATGTTGTGCCGAACTATGTCCAAACCCAAGATCAAGCTATCCTACTCCCTATCATTCTGGTGTGTTCCATGTGCCTATCCAAAAACCACTTGAAAGTTCCGAAGTGTCCGACTCCACTATCACAGCAGACAGTCCACCCCACACCCCAACTGCTCTCTGAGTAAAGAATTTGCCTTGGAAATCCCTCCTATATCTCCCACCATGAACCTTATGCCTCCTAGTAATTGCTACATCCACCCAAGGAAATAGTCTCTGCACGTCCACTCTATCTATCCCCCTCATCATCTTATAAACCTCTATTAAGTCACCTCTCATCCTCCTCCACTCCAAAGAGAAAAGCCCCAGCTCCCTCAACCTTTCCTCATAAGACCTACCCTCCAAACCAGGCAGCATCCTGATAAATTTCCTCTGCACTCTCTCCAATGCTTCCACATCCTTCTTATAGTGAGGTGACCAGAACTGAACAGAATATTCCAAATGTGGTCTCACCAAGGTCCAGTATAGTTGCAGCATAACCTCACGGCTCTTAAGCTCAAACCCCCTGTTAATAAACGCTAACACACTGTCGGCCTCCTTCATGGCTCTATCCACTTGAGTGGCAACCTTCAGAGATCTGTGGATATGAACTCCAAGATTTGTGTTCTTCCACATTCCTCAGAACCCTGCCGTTGACCCTGTAATCCGCATTCAAGTTTGTCCTACCAAAATGAATCACCTCACACTTATCAGGGTTAAACTCCATCTGCCACTTTTCTGCCCAGCTCTGCATCCTATCAATGTCTCTTTACAGCCTACAAGAGCCCTCCACTCATCCACTATGCCACCAATCGCGGTGTCATCAGCAAATTTACGAACCCACCCTTCAGCTAGCTCCTCCAAGTCATCGATAAAAATCACAAATAGCAGAGGACCCAGCATAGATCCCTGTGGTACACTGCTGGTAACTGGCCTCCAGTCCAAAAATTTTCCCTCCACCACCACCCTCTGTCTTCTATGAGACAGCCAGTTACTTATCCATTCAGCCAAACTTCCTCCTATCCCACACCACCTTACTTTTTTCATGAGCCTACTATAGGGAACCTTATCAAACGTCTTGCAAAAATCCATGTGTATGACATCAACTGCTCTACCTTCTTCTACACACTTAGTTACCTCCTCAAAGAATTCAATCCAATTTGTGAGGCAGGACTTACCCCTCACGAAACCGTGCTGACTATCCCTGATTAAACTGAATCTTTCCAAATGGTCATAAATCCTATCCCTCAGGACCCTTTCCATTAACTTGCCAACCACCAAAGTAAGACTAACTGGCCTAAAATTACCAGGGTCATTCCTATTTCCTTTCTTGAAGAGAGGGCCAACATTCGCCACTCTCCATTCCTTTGGCACAATCCCTGTGAACAGTGAAGACCCAAAGATCAAAGCTAAAGGCTCTGCAATCTCATCCCTTGCCTCCCAAAGTATCCTAGGATATATCCCATCTGGCCCAGGCGACTTATCCACCCTCAGGTTTTTCAAAATTGCTAATACATCTTCCCTCAGAACATCTACCTCCTCCATCCTATCAGCCTGTATCATACTCTCATCCTCAAAAATATGGCCCCTCTCCTTAGTGAACACTGAAGAAAAGTATTCATTCAACATCTCACCTATCTCTTCTGACTCCATGCACAAGAAGACTTTGGCAGATAGGATCAAGAAGAACCCTAAAGCTTTCTATAGGTATGTCAAGAACAAAGGATTGGTTAGGGCAGGATTAGGGCCAGTCAGAGACAGCAGTGGGAAGTTGTGCGTGGAGCCTGAAGAGATAGGAGAGGCATTAAATGAGTACTTTTTGTCAGTATTCACACTGGAAAAAGTCAGTGTAGTCGAGGAGAATACTGCAATACAGGGTTGTAGACTAGATGGGATTGAGGTACATAAGGAAGAGGTGTTAGCAATTCTTGAGAGTATGAAAATAGATAAGTCCCCTGGGGTGGATGGGATTCACCCTAGGATTCTCTGGGAGGCCAGGAAGGAGATTGCAGAGCCTTTGGCTTTGATCTTCATGTCGTCATTGGCTACAGGTATTGTGCCGGAAGACTGGAGGATAGCAAATGTTGTTCCCTTGTTCAAGAAGGGGAGTAGAGACCATCCTGGGAATTATAGACCGGTGAGCCTTACTTCTGTTGTGGGCAAAGTTTTGGAAAGAATTATAATCATCGAGAGAGAAATAAATTGATTAGGGATAGTCAACATGGTTTTATGAAGGGTAGGTCGTGCCTCACAAACCTTATCGAAAAGGTGACCAAAGAGGTGGATAAGGGTGAGGCAGTTGACGTGGTGTACATGGATTTTAGCAAAACGTTTGATAAGGTTCCCCATGGTAGGCTACTGCAGGAAGTGCAGATGCAGGGGATTGAGGGTGTTTTAGCAGTTTGGATTAGGAATTGGCTAGCTGATAGAAGACAGAGGGTGGTAGTTGATGGGAAATATTCAACCTGGAGTTCAGTTACAAGTGGTGTACCTCAAGGATCTGTTTTGGGGCCACTGCTGTTTGTCATTTTTATAAATGACCTAGATGAGGGTGTAGAAGAATGGGTTAGTAAATTTGATGACGACACCAAAGTCGGAGGAGTTGTAGACAGTGAGGATGGATGTTACAGTTTGCAGAGGGACATAGATAAGTTGCAGAGCTGGGCCAAGAGGTGGCAAATGGAGTTTAACACAGAAAAGTGTGAGGTGATTCACTTTGGTAAGAGTAACAAGAGTACAGAATATAGGGCTAATGGAAGGACTCTTGGTAGTGTCGATGAGCAGAGAGACCTTGGTGTACATGTGCATAGCTCCCTGAAAGTTGGCACCCAGGTTGATAAGGTTGTTAAGAAGGCGTACGGTGTGTTAGCTTTTATTGGTAGAGGGATTGAATTTCGGAGCCATGAGGTCATATTGCAACTGTACAAAACTCTGGTGTGGCCGCATTTGGAGTACTGCATACAGTTCTGGTCGTCGCATTATAAGGAAGATGTGGAGGCATTGGAAAGGGTGCAGAGGAGGTTTACCAGGATGTTGCCTGGTATGGTGGGAAGGTCTTATGAGGAAAGGCTGAGGGACTTGAGGTTATTTTCATTAGAGAGAAGAAGGTTATGAGGTGACCTAATTGAGGCATACAAGATGATCAGAGGGTTAGATAGGGTGGACAGTGAGATCCTTTTTCCTCGGATGGTGATGGCTAACACGAGGGGACATAACTTTAAATGTAGGGGCGGTAATTATAGGACGGATGTCAGAGGTAGGTTCTTTACTCAGAGGGTAGTAAGGGCGTGGAATGCCCTGCCTGCAGCAGTTGTGGACTCGCCAACTTTAAGGGCGTTCAAATGGTCAGTGGATCGGCTTATGGATAACATTGGAATAGTTTAGGTTAGAGGGTCATTAGGTTGGTTCCACTGGTCGGCGCAACATCGAGGGCCGAAGGGCCTGTACTGCGCTGTAATGTTCTAAAAAAGTTCCCACTACTATCCTTGACCAGCCCTAACCTCAGTCTGGTCACTCTTTTATTTCTCACATAAGAGTAAAAAGCCTTGGGGTTTTCCTTGATCTGACCCGCCAAGGACTTCTCATGCTCCCTCCTAGCTCTCCTAAGTCCTTTCTTTAACTAATTCCTGGCTACCTTGTAACCCTCAAGCGACCCAACTGAACCTTGTTTTTTCATCTTTACATATGCTTCCTTTTTCCTCTTGACAAGACATTCAACCTCCTTTGTGAACCATGGTTTCCTCACTTGGCCATTTCCACCCTGCCTGACAGGGACATACCTATCAAGGACACGCAGTATTTGTTCCTTGAAAAAGCTCCACTTTTCATTTGTGTCCATACCTGACAGTTTCTGTTCCAATCTTATGCTCCCTAATTCTTGCCTAATCACATCATAATTACCCCTGCCCCAATTAAAAACCTTGTTCTGTCGTGTGACCCTATCCTTCTCCATTGCAATAATGAAGGACACCGAATTGTGGTCACTATGTCCAAAGTGCTCTCCTACAAACAAATAACACTTGACCCGGTTCATTACCCAGTACCAAGTCCAATGTGGCCCCAACTTTGTCGGCCAATCCACCTTTTGTCAGTAACCCTCCTGCACACACTGTACAAAAAGTGTCCCATCCAAACTGTTTGACCTATAAAAGTCCCAATCAATATTTGGAAAGTTGAAGTCACCCATGATAATGACCCTGTGACCTCCACACCTATCCATAATCTGCTTTGCCATTTCCTCCTCCACATCTCTATTACTATTTGGGGGCCTATAGAAAACTCCTAACAATGTGACCGATCCTTTCCTATTTCTAACTTCAGCCCTCATTTCCTCAGTAGGCAGATTGCCCTCGAAATGCCTTTCAGCAGCCGTTAAACTATCTTTGATTAACAATGCTACTCCTCCACCTCTTTTACCACCTTCCCTACTCTTATTGAAACATCTATACCCTGGAACTGCCAACAACCATTCCTGTCCCTGTTCAACTTGAAAAGCAAGTGTAAATCCTAGAGAGTTCTGGGATTCGAACAAAATCATAAACGTTTTTACAGAAAACTAACAAATCTGATAGGGCCAATCAAAATGATAAATAATGTTTACTTAACCCCGTTTACCTTCAACTATAAACCTTTTAATTATAATGCAGGGACAATTTAAAATGAAACGAAGTTTAACGTGAATTAACTTACGTTTTAACCTTTTCATACACTGAAGCACAAATTAAATTTACTTAAAGCTATATCTTGTTTCTAGTACCTACAAACACAAATTTAAATTACTTCAAATTGTCTTTGTTTCCATTCAAAATGGCCTTTAATTGAATTAATTTTTAAAGCCATTCTTTGAAGTGGGCACCAGTGACTTGATTCCTGAAAACTACATTGCTTGAAAAATCCATCCTAATGTCCTGATTTGTTCTGTAATGCGACTGGGAGAATGATTTTTCAAAGAGATTGAAAAAAGGAAATTTGATCAATTTGAGGCACACGTCTCCAGTTATCGAATTTTTCATTTGTTACCACCGCCTATTCAATTTGAACTTTCAGTTTTTGGATGATTCGGATCCAATGCAACTGTCATTAATGATATTTTTAACTGCAGTGTGAAGACAGCAAAGCAGAGAGTTTGTATGAAGCATTGAAGAAAGCTGGAGACAAGTTTGTGGGTCGTTTCCCATCCTGCCTCTCTCTAAGCCTTCACACAAGCCCAAGTTATATTGGATACTTCTTTGATGAGATAAGTACCGACATCATCAAACAGTTTGCATTGACCTTTGCTGCAGAAGCAACAGCCTTGGCAGGTACAGGAGCAGCTGTTTTATTTGATTTGAGGCAACGTATCAACATTTCTAAAATGCTTTAAATAAAACATTGTACAGATGTAAAGTGCCTGATTAACAAAGTAACTGATAACATGATTCCATAAAGGCACAATGGGCCAACTAGAAAAGCAAGTGTAAATCCTAGAGAGTTCTGGGATTTGAACAAAATCGTAAACACTTTTACAGAAAACTGATCGGGCCAATCAAAATGATCTGGAGATTTAATAAAGTCTGTTTTATGGCGATGAGGCGGTAAAGATAGACTATTATCATGACAAATAACCAAGAAGGGCAAAAAGATCATTTTCCTCAATAGAATGTTGGTAGGACATCAAATGCTTGACTAGAAACATTGAAATGCGTTTCACCATAATCAGACAGAGTCAGCATGGATTTACACAGGGGAAATCATATTTGACAAAGCTAATGGAATTGTTTGAGGCTAGCTGATAAAAGACAGAGGGTGGTGGTTGATGGGAAATATTCAACCTGGAGTTCAGTTACAAGTGGTGTACCTCAAGGATCTGTTTTGGGGCCACTGCTGTTTGTCATTTTTATAAATGACCTAGATGAGGGTGTAAAAGGATGGGTTAGTAAATTTGCTGATGACACCAAAGTCGGAGGAGTTGTAGGCAGTGAGGATGGATGTTACAGTTTGCAGAGGGACATAGATAAGCTGCAGAGCTGGGCTGAGAAGTGGCAAATGGAGTTTAATGCAGAAAAGTGTGAGGTGATTCACTTTGGTAAGAGTAACAGGAGTACAGAATATAGGGCTAATGGAAAGACTCTTGGTAGTGTCGACGAGCAGAGAGATCTTGGTGTACATGTGCATAGATCCCTGAAAGTTGGCACCCAGGTTGATAAGGTTGTTAAGAAGGCGTACGGTGTGTTAGCTTTTATTGGTGGAGGGATTGAATATCGGAGCCGTGAGGTCATGTTGCAACTGTACAAAACTCTGGTGTGGCCGCACTTGAGGTATTGCGTACAGTTCTGGTCATCGCAGTATAAGAAGGATGTGGAGGCATTAGAAAGGGTGCAGAGGAGGTTTACCAGGATGTTGCCTGGTATGGTGGGAAGGTCTTATGAGGAAAGGCTGAGGGACTTGAGGTTATTTTCAGTAGAGAGAAGAAGGTGAGATAGTGAGGAAGGGTGTCATAGTTTGCAGGAAGACTTAGACAGGTTGCAGAGCTGGGCCGAGAGGTGGCGGATGGAGTTTAATGCAGAGAAATGTGAGGTAATTCACTTTGGTAGGAATAACAGATGTGTTGAGTATAGGGCTAACGGGAAGACTTTGAATAGTGTGGAGGAGCAGAGGGATCTAGGTGTATGTGTACATAGATCCCTGAAAGTTGGGAATCAAGTAGATAAGGTTAAGAAGGCATACAGTGTCTTGGCGTTTATTGGTAGGGGGATTGAATTTAGGAGTCGTAGCGTTATGTTGCAACTGTACACAACTCTGGTGCGGCCGCACTTGGAGTATTGTGTGCAGTTCTGGTCCCCACATTACAGGAAGGATGTGGAGGCTTTGGAGAGGGTGCAGAGGAGGTTTACCAGGATGTTGCCTGGTATGGAGGGGAGATCCTATGAGGAGAGGCTGAGGGATTTGGGGTTGTTTTCGCTGGAAAGAAGGCGGCTAAGAGGGGATCTTATTGAAGCATATAAGATGATTAGAGGTTTAGATAGGGTGGATAGTGATAGCCTTTTTCCTCTGATGGAAAAATCTAGCACGAGGGGGCATGGCTTTAAACTAAGGGGGGGTAGTTATAGGACAGATGTCAGGGGTAGGTTCTTTACCCAGAGGGTGGTGAGGGATTGGAATGCCCTGCCTGCTGCAGTTGTAAATGCGCCTAGTTTGGGGGCGTTTAAGAGGTCTGTGGACAGGTTTATGGACGAAAAGGGATTGGTTTAGGTTAGTGGGTCATTGTTGTTGTTTTTTTTTAACTGGTCGGCGCAACATCGTGGGCCGAAGGGCCTGTTCTGCGCTGTAATGTTCTATGTTCTATGTTCTATGAAGGTTAAGAGGTAACCTAATTGAGGCATACAAGATGATCAGAGGTTTAGATAGGGTGGATAGTGAGAGCCTTTTTCCTTGGATGGTGATGGTTAACACAAGGGGACATAGCTTTAAATGTAGGGGTGGTAATTATAGGATGGATGTCAGAGGTAGGTTCTTTACTCAGAGGGTAGTAAGGTCATGGAATGCCCTGCTTGCAGCAGTTGTGGACTCGCCAACTTTAAGGGCATTCAAATGTTCAGTGGATAGGCATATAAGAACATAAGAACATAAGAAATAGGAGCAGGAGTAGGCCATCTAGCCCTTCGAGCCTGCCCCGCCATTCAATAAGATCATGGCTGATCTGTTGTGGCTCAGTTCCACTTTCCCGCCCTCTCCCCATAACCCTTAATCCCCTCTCTTATCAAAAACCCATCAACCGGAATAGTTTAGGTTAAAGGGTCATTAGATTGGTTCCACTGGTTGGCGCAACATCGAGGGTCGAAGGGCCTGTACTGAGCTGTAATGTTCTATGTTCTATGTAACTAGTAGAGTTGACTGAGGAAAACCAGTGGATGTGGTTTATTTAGATTTTCAGAAGACTTTTGACAAGGTGTCACATAATAGACTACTGTGTAAAGTTAAAGCACATGGGATTGCAGGTAATGTCTTGAGATGAATAGCAGATAAGAGTTGGCATAAATGGGTCTTTTTCTGATCAGCAGTCAGTGACTAGTGGGGTTCTGCAGGGATCTGTGCTAGGACCCCAATTGTTCACATTATATATTAATGATTTGGAAGAGGGAACCAGATGTACTGGGGGGGATTTTGCAGCCTCACTCGAGCGAGACTGGAAATTCCGGCCCGAGGTCAATGGACATTTCTGTTGTCCATCCTGCACCCGCTCCAATTCTGTGGCAGGCAGGACGCTAGAATTCTGGTGATCATCTCCAAATTTGCAGATGATACAAAGTTGGGTGGGAGGGTGAGCTGTGAGGAGGATGCAGAGATGCTTCAGGGTAATTTGGACAGGCTGAGTGTGTGGGCATCTGCATGGCAGATACAGTATAATGTGGATAAATGTGAGGTTATCCACTTTGATAGCAATAATAGGAATACAAATTATTATTTGAATGTATGTAAATTGAAAGAGATAGATACTCAATGAGACCCTGGTGCCCTCATGCATCAGTCGCTGAAAGTAAGCGCACAGGTACACCAGGCAGTAGAGAAAGCAGATGGTATGTTGGCCTTCATAGCAAGAGGATTTGAGTATAGGGATAGGGATGTTTTGCTGCAATTGTATAGGGTGGTGGTGAGAACACACCTGGAGTATTGTATGCAGTTTTGGTGTCCTTATCTGAGGAAGGATGTCCTTGCTATACAGGGAGTACAGCGAAGGTTTACCAGGCTGATTGTTGGAATGGCAGGTTTGTCATATGAGGAGAGACTACATCGGTTAGGATTATATTCACTGGAGTTTAGTAGATGACAGATATGATAATCCTTAACTCCACTTTCCTACTTTATGCCCATAACCCATGATTTCCTTACTGACTATAAATCTCTACATTTCAGCTTTGAACATACTTAACGACCCAGCCTCTCCAGCCCTCTGCAGTAAAGAATTCCATAATTCACCACCCTCTGAGAGAAGAAATTCCTCCTCATCTCTGAACTGTGGCAAGTAACTCACTTCTTGCCTCCCCACAATCTGTCCACCATCTGCACGACCTAAGTCAGGAATGTAATGGTATACTCTCCCCTAAACAACACTCAAGAAGCTTGAAGTCATCAGGGGCAAAGCAACCTGCTTGATTAACACCCCTTCCACAAACTGTCACTCCACCAGCCTCTGATGCATAATGGTAACAATGTGTATCATCTGATGGTACGTCTGTTATTGGGAAAATGTTCAGAGTCAGTTATAAAGGAGGTAATAGCATTTTAGTATTTATAAATACATAATATAATCGAGCAGAGTCAGCATGACTTAGAACCGAAGAACCATAGAACATTACAGCACAGAAACAGGTCTTTTGGCCCTTCTTGGCTGTGCTGAACCATTTTTCTGCCTAGTCCCACTGACCTGCACCTGGACCATATCCTTCCATACCCTTCTCATTGATGTACCTGTCCAAGTTTTTCTTAAATGTTAAAAGTGAGCCCGCATTTACCACTTCATCTGGCAGCTCATTCCACATTCCCACCACTCTCTGTGTGAAGAAGTCCCCCTTAATATTCCCTTTAAACTTCTCCTCCCTTCACCCTTAACCCTTATCCTCTTTTTTTCTCCCCTAGCCTCAGTGGAAAAAGCCTGCTTGCATTCACTCGATCTATACCCATCATAATTTTATACACCTCTATCAAATCTCCCCTTGTTCTACTACGCTCCAGGGAATAAAGTCCTAACCTATTCAACCTTTCTCTGTAACTCAGCTTCTCAAGTCCCGGCAACATCCTTGTAAACCTTCTCTGCACTCTTTCAACCTTATTAATATCCTTCCTGACTTCATTAATGAAGTCAATAGACTTCATTAAGGCGTAATTGTACCTGACAAATGTATTAGAATTCTTTGGTGCGGTAATAAGCTGAGATAAAGGGGAACCAGTAGATGTAATATTCTTGGATTTCCAAAAGTGTTCACTAATGTACCACACAAAAGGTTACTTAACATGATAAGATCCCTTGGTGTTGGGGGTAGTAGTTGGGGGTTTTGAGCAGCACGGTGACACAGTGGTTAGCACTGCTGCCTCACAGTGCCTGGGACCCGCATTCGGTTCCCGGCTTGGGTCACTGTCTGTAAGGAGTTTGCACATTCTCTGTGTGTCTAAGTGAGTTTCCCCCCACAGTCCAAAAGACATGCTGATTACGTCCATCTTGTTGGTTCCCTCCCCACCTGCTACAGACCCCAGTCTACTGGCTATGCCCTTTTGGAGCCAAACAGCTCTGTCTGTGGTGGTGCTACTGAGCCACTCTTAGTGACGGACATTGAAGTCCTCCAGCCAGATTACATTCTGTGCCCTCACCACCCTCAGTGGTGTTCAACATGGATGAGTACAGATTCATCAGCTGAGGGAAGACGCATGTGGCAATCTGCAGGAGGTTTCCTTGCCCCTGTTTGACCTAGTGCCCCAAGATTTCATTGGGTCCAGAGTGAGTGTTGAAGACTTCCAGGATAACTCCTCTCTGACTGTATACCACTGTGCCATCATCTCTGCTGGTGATGGTGATGTCTGGGACATTATTTATTCCATGAAAAGTCATTTAGTCTTTATTAGTGTCACCAGTTGGCTTACATTCACAGTGCAATGAAGTAACATTGAAAATCCCCTAGTTGCTACACTCTGGCGTTTGTTCAGGTATATGAGGGAGAATTTATCATGGCCAATCCACATAACCAGCACATCGTTTGGACAGTGGGAGGAAAACCACCCAGACATGGGGAGAATGTGCAAACTCCACACAGACAGTGATCCAAGCCAGGATTTGAACCCAGGTCATAGAGTCATAGAGATTTACAGCATAGAAACAGGTCCTTCGGTCCAACGTTTCCATGCCGTCTTTTTTTAATCACTAAGCTAATTCCAATTGCCAGCCTTTGGCTTATATCCCTCTATACCCATCTTACCTATGTAACTGTCTGAATGCTTTTTAAAAGACAAAATTGTACCCGCCTCTACTATTACCTCTGGCAGCTTGTTCCAGACACTCACCACCCTCTGTATGAACAAATTGCCCCTCTGGACCCTTTTGTATCTCTCCCCTCTCCCCTTAATTGTATGCCCTCTAGTTTTAGACTCCCCAACTTTTGGGAAAATATGTTGACTATCTACCTCACCTACGCCCCTCATTATTTTATAGACCTCTATAAGATCACCCCAAAAGCCTCTGACGTGTCAGGGGAAAAACGTCCCAGTCTATCCAACCTCTTCTTATAACTCAAACCATCAAGTCCCGGTAGCATCTTAGTAAATCTTTTCTGCACTCTTTCTGGTTTAATAATATCCTTTCTATGACAGGATATACCAGAACTGTACACAGTATTCCAAGCGTAGCCTTATTAATATCTTGGACAACTCCAACAACTTCAGCGGTCACAGGCATTCGGCCTCTGATTTGGGCATTCAGGTAAACATTCTCCAAGGCGGCCTTCATGACAAACGACAGCGCAGAGTCGCTGAGCAGAAACTGATAGCCAAGTTCTGCACACATGAGGACGGCTTCAACCGGGATCTTGGGTTCATGTCACACTAGCTGTAACTCCCATGACTTGCCTGGGCTTGCGACATCTCACTTACTGTCCTGTCTGGAGACAATACACATCTCTTTAACCTATGCTTAATGCTATCTCCACTTACATTGTCTGCACCTTTAAGACTTGATTAGCTGTAAAGACTTGCATTCTAATTAATATTCTGTAAACTGTGTGTGCCTTTATATGCTCTGTTTGTGATCAGAACTCCCCATTCCCCTGACAAAGGAGCGGCGCTCTGAAAGCTAGTTGCTTTTGCTACCAAATAAACCTGTTGGACTTTAACCTGGTGTTGTGAGACCTCCCTTGTAGCCAGTGAGGATACAAAGAGTTCTCTCAAGGCCCCAGCAATTTCTTCCTTTACCTCTTTCAATATTCTGGGGTATATCCCATCAGGCCCTGGGACTTGTCCACCTTAATGTTTTTCAAGAACCCCAATACCACCTCCTTTTTGATCTCAACATGACCCAAACTATCTGCACACCCTTCCCCAGGCTCATCATCCACCAAATCCTTCTCTTTGATGAATATTGACGCAAAGTACTCATTTAATACCATTTCCTCTGGCTCCATGTATAGATTCCCTCCCTTGTCCTTGAGTGGGCCAACCCTCTCCCTGGCTACCCTCTTGCTCTTTATATATGTATAAAAAGCTTTGACATTTTCCTTAATCCCACTGACCCCGTTTAGCTCTTCTTATTCCTTGCTTAAGTTTTTTTCTATTTTCCTTGTATTTCACACTTGCTTCATGAGTTCTCAGCCTCCTAACCTTAACAAATGCTTCCTTTTTCTCTTTGACTAGGCTCACAATATCTCTCATTATCCAAGGTTTCCAAAACTTGTCATACTTATCCTTCATCCTTACAGGAATGTGCTGGTCCTAAATCCCTATCAAGTTACACTTGAAAGCCTCCCACATGACAGATGTTGATTTGCCCTTAAACATCTACCCCAAATCTACATTCTTCAGTTCCTGCCTAATATTGTTGTAAGTAGCCTTCCCCCAATTTAACACCTTAACTGAGGACTACACTTATCTTTATCCATCAGTACCTTAAAGCTTACTGAATTGTGGTCACTGTTCCCGAACTAATCCCCCACTGGCAGGGCTCCTTCCACATAACAAGTCCAGTATAGCCCCTTCCCTAGTTGGACTATCTACATACTGTTTCAAGAAGCCTTCCTAGACACTCCTTACAAACTCTGCCCCATCCATGCTCCTGGTCAATGTAGGGGAAGTTAAAATCACTCACCACAACAACGCTGTTACTTTTACATCTTGCCAAAATCTGCCTACATATCTGTTCCTCTATCTCCCGCTGGCTGTTGGGTGGCCTATAGTAAACTTTCAACATTGCGACTACACCTTTCTTATTCCTGAGCTATACCCATATTGCCTTGCTGTATGAGTGCTCCAAGGTGTCGTCCCACAGTACAGCTGTGATATTCTCCTTAAGCAGTAGTACAACTCCCCACCACTTTACATCCTATCCCGCCTGAAAAATCTGTATCCTGGAATGTTAAAGCTGCCAATCCTCTTTCCCTTAACCAAGTCTCTGCAATGGCAACATTATCATAGTTCCCAGCACTAATCCAAGCTCTAAGTTCATCTGCCTTACCTGTTACACAACTCTCCCAACATTGGCACAAATCTCTAGATATTGATAAGGAGGACTTTGCAAGGTCAAGAGGGCTGTCTTTGCCGCTATTGTCTCTGTTGCCTTGGTCAGTGGTGTGTGGTCCATCCCACTTCATTCCTTTTAGTTTTTTTATCTTTCTTGAGTGAAGGAGTAATTTAAGTTCAGTGGGATAAGAAATGACAGAAATGGTTGTTGCTGCTTATTATGTTCCCACCTGTTGCTCCCTCTTGCATACCTGCATTTAACCCATTAACCTGTACCCACATGCTACCACCACCTCTTGCATACCTACATTACACGCCCGCCATTACTCACTCTGATGTGCCTGCTTATTAGATATCACCCATTACACAACCATTCAACAGACACCTATAGACCATAAGACCAAAATACATAGGAGCAGAATTAGGCCACTCGGTCCATTAAGTCTGTTCCATCATTCAATCATTGCTGATATTTTTCTAATCCCCATAACCCCATTATCCTGCCTTCTCCCCATAACCCCTTATCCCCTTATTAATCAAGAACCTATCTATCTCTGTCTTAATGAGACTCAATGACCCAGCCTCCACAACCTTCTGTGGCATAAAGTCCCTCAGATTCACCACTCTCTGGCTGAAAAAATTCTTCCTCATTTTGTTTTAAAGAATCATCACTTCAGTCTGAGGTTGCGCCCCCTGTTTCTGGCTTTTCCTACTAGTTTCTCCATGTCCACTCCATCCAGGCCTCACAGTATCCTGTAAATTTCAATAAGAGAGGACACAGGTTTAAGGTGCTGGGGAGTAGGTACAGAGGAGATGTCAGGGGTAAGTTTTTCACTCAAAGGGTGGTGGGTGAGTGGAATCGGCTGCTGTCGGTGGTGGTGGAGGCGGATTTGACAGGGTCTTTTAAGTGACTTCTGGATGATCGGCACAACTTGTGGGCCGAAGGGCCTGTTGTGCTGTAGTTTTTCAATGTTCTATGTTCTAAGATCTCCCCTCATCCTTCTAAACTCCACTGAGAATTTAGGACAGGATTTATGAACATTGACAGAAGTTTAGTATGATCAAAAATAGTCAGTACGGCTTTGTCAAAGGCAGATCATGCCTTACGAGCCTGGTTGAGTTCTTTGAAAATGTGACTAAATACATTGATGAAGGAAGAGCGGTGGATGTGGTTTATGTGGACTTCAGCAAGGCATTTGATAAGGTCCCCCATGCAAGACTTCTTGAGAAAGTGAGAGGGCATGGGATCCAAGGGGCTGATGCTTTGTGGATCCAGAACTGACTTGCCTGCAGAAGGCAGAGAGTGGTTGTGGATGGGTCTTTTTCTGCATGGAGGTCAGTCACCAGTGGAGTGCCCCAGGGATCTGTTCTGGGACCCTTGCTGTTTGTCATTTTCATAAATGACCTGGATGAAGAAGTGGAGGGATGGGTTAGTAAGTTTGCCGACGACACGAAGGTTGGTGGTGTTGTGGATGGTCTGGAGGGATGTCAGAAGGTGCAGCGTGACATAGATAGGATGCAAGACTGGGCGGAGAAGTGGCAGATGGACTTCAACCCAGATAAATGTGTAGTGGTCCATTTCGGCAGGTCAAATGGGATGAAGGAGTATAATATCAAGGGTAACACTCTTAGCAGTGTTGAGGGTCAGAAGGACCGGGATCCAGGTCCATAGGACTGTTAAATCGCAGGTAGAGGATGTGGTTAAGAAGGCGTATGACGTACAGGCCTTCATTAATTGAGGGATTGAGTTCAGGAGTCGGGAGCTAATGCTGCAGCTTAATAAGACCCTAGTCAGACCCCACTTGGAGCACTGTGCTCAGTTCTGGTCGCCTCATTACAGGAAGGATGTGGAAGCTATTGAAAGGGTGCAGAGGAGATTTACAAGGATGTTGCCTGGATTGGATGGCATGCCTTAATGAGGATAGGTTGAGGGAGCTAGGTCTTTTCTCCATGGAGAGATGAAGGATAAAAGGTGACCAGATAGAGGTGTATAAGATGTTGACAGGTATAGATCAGGCGGATTCTCAGAGGCTATTTCCCAGTGCTGAAATGGTTGCTGCGAGAGGACACAGGTTTAAAGTGCTGGGGAGTAGGTACAGAAGAATATAGAACATAGAACATTACAGCGCAGTACAGACCCTTCGGCCCTCGATGTTGCACTGACCAGTGGAACCAATCTAATGACCCTTTAACCTAAACTATTCCAATGTTATCCATATGCCTATCCACTGACCATTTGAACGCCCTTAAAGTTGGCGAGTCCACAACTGCTGCAGGCAGGGCATTCCACGCCCTTACTACCCTCCGAGTAAAGAACCTACCTCTGACATCCATCCTATAATTACCACCCCTTAATTTAAAGCTATGTCCCCTCGTGCTATCCATCACCATCCGAGGAAAAAGGCTCTCACTGTCCACCCTATCTAACCCTCTGATTGTCTTGTATGCCTCAATTAGGTCACCTTTCAACCTTCTTCTTTCTAACGAAAATAACCTCAAGTCCCTCAGCCTTTCCTCATAAGCCCTTCCCACCATACCAGGCAACATCCTGGTAAACCTCCTCCGCACCCTTTCCAATGCCTCCACATCCTTCTTATAATACGGCGACCAGAACTGTATGCAATACTCCAAGTGCGGCCGCACCAGAGTTTTGTACAGTTGCAATATGACCTCATGGCTCCAAAATTCAATCCCTCTACCAATAAAAGCTAACACACTGTATGCCTTCTTAACAACCTTATCAACCTGGGTGCCAACTTTCAGGGATCTATGCACATGTACACCAAGATCTCTCTGCTCGTCGACACTACCAAGAGTCCTTCCATTAGCCCTACATTCTGTACTCCTGTTACTCTTAGCAAAGTGAATCACCTCACACTTTCCCGCATTAAACTCCATTTGCCAACTCTCAGCCCAGCTCTGCAGCTTAGCTATGTCCCTCTGCAAACTGTAACATCCATCCTCACTGTCTACAATTCCTCCGACTTTGGTATCGTCAGCAAATTTAATAACCCATCCTTCTACACCCTCATCTACGTCATTTATAAAAATGACAAACAGCAGCGGCCCCAAAACAGATCCCTGAGATACACCACTTGTAACGGAACTCCAGGTTGAATATTTCCCATCAACCAACACCCTCTGTCTTCTATCAGCTAGCCAATTCCTGATCCAAACTGCTAAATCACCCTCAATCCCATGCATCTGCATTTTCTGCAGTAGCCTACCATGGGGAACCTTAACAAACGCTTTGCTAAAATCCATATACACCATGTCAACTGCCTTACCCTTATCCACTTCTTTGGTCACCTTTTCAAAAAGCTCAATAACGTTTGTAAGGCACGACCTACCCTTCACAAAACTGTGTTGACACTATCCCTAATCAATTTATTTCTCTCTGGATGATTATCAATCCTATCCCTTATAATTCTTTCCAAAACTTTGCCCACAACAGAAGTAAGGCTCACTGGTCTATAATTCCCAGGGATGGTCTCTACTCCCCTTCTTGAACAAGGGAACAACATTTGCTATCCTCCAGTCTTCCGGCACTATACCTGAAGCCAATGACAACATGAAGATCAAAGCCAAGGCTCTGCAATCTCCTCCCTAGCCTCCCAGAGAATCCTAGGGTAAATCCCATCCGGCCCAGGGGACTTATCTATTTTCATACACTCAAGAATTGCTAACACCTCCTCCTTATGTACCTCAATCCCATCTAGTCTAAAAGCCTTATCTCAGTATTCTCCTCGACTACATTGACTTTTTCCTGCGTGAATACTGACGAAAAATACTCATTCAGTGCCTCTCCTATCTCTTCAGGCTCCACGCACAACTTCTCACTGCTGTCTCTGACTGGCCCTAATCTTGCCCTAACCAATCTTTTATTCTTGACATACCTATAGAAAGCTTTAGGGTTCTCCTTGATCCTATCTGCCAAAGTCTTCTCATGTCCTCTTCTAGTTCTTCTTAACACTCTCTTTAGCTCCTTCCTAGCTAATTTATAACTCTCCAGTGCCCTAACTGAGATTTCACATCTCATTTTTACATAAGCCTCCTTCTTCCTCTTACTAGAGATTCAACTTCTTTAGTATACCACGGTTCCCTCGCTCGACCACTTCCTCCCTGCCTGACAGGTACATATTTATCAATGACTCGCAATAGCTGCTCCTTGAATAAGCTCCACATTTCAGTTGTTCCCAGCCCCTGCAGTTTCCTACTGCAACTTACGTATCCTAAATCTCGCCTAATAGCCTCATATTTACCTTTCCCCCAGCTATAACTCCTGTCCTTCGGTATATACCTATCCCTTTCCATCACTAAGGTAAACGTAACCGAATTGTGGTCACTATCACCAAAGTGTTCACCTACCTCCAAGTCTAACACCTGGTCTGGTTCATTACCCAGTACCAAATCCAATGTGGCCTCACCTCTTGTTGGCCTATCTACATACTGTGTCAGGAAACCTTCCTGCACACATTGGACAAAAACTGACCCCTCTAACATGCTTGAGCTATAACTTTTCCAATCGATATTTGTAACGTTAAAGTCCCCCATAACAACTACCCTGTTACTTTCGCACCTATCCAGGATCATCTTTGCAATCCTTTCCTCTACATCTCTGGAACTTTTTGGAGGCCTATAAAAAACTCCCAGCAGGGTGACCTCTCCTTTCCTGTTTCTAATCTCAACCCATATTACATCAATTGACAGGTCCACATCAAACGTCCTTTCTGCCACCGTAATACTGTCCTTGACTAACAATGATGTGGGTATGCCGGCGTTGGACTGGCGTAAACACAGTAAAAAGTCTGACAACACCAGGTTTTAGTCCAACCTATTTATTTGATAATATACTCACTAGCTTTCGGGGTTACCCCCTTCGTCAGGTGAATGTAGAGTTCTGGCCTCAGACAGAGCATATAAAGCACAGACAGTTTAGAGATTACTGATTAAAATGCGAATCCTTACACCTAACCTGCTGTTCAAGACCTGAAGTGGCTGATAATGTGAGTGGAAGGAGCACTGATCACAGTTTAAAGAGATGTGTATTGTCTCCAGACAGTACAGTAAGTGAGGTTTTGCAAACCCAGGCAAGTCATGGGGGTTACAGATAGTGCGACATGAACCCAAGATCCCTGTTGAGACCGTCCTCATGTGTGCGGAACTTGGCTATCAGTCTCTGCTCAGCGACTCTGCGCTGTCGTGTGTCGTGAAGGCCGCCTTGGAGAATGCTTACCCGAAGGTCAGAGGCTGAATGCCCGTGACCACTGAAGTGTTCGCCAACAGGAAGGGAACAGTCTTGCCTAGTGACTGTCGAGCGATGTTCATTCATCCGTTGTCGTAGCGTCTGCATGGTCTCCCCAATGTACCATGCTTCGGGACATCCTTTCTTGCAACGTATCAGGTAGACAATGTTGGCCGAGTTGCAAGAGTATTTACCATGTACCTGGTGGATGGTATTCTCACGTGTGATGATGGTGTCCATGTCGATGATCCGGCATGTCTTGCAGAGGTTGCTGTGACAGGGTTGTGTGGTATTGTGGTCACTGTTCTCCTGAAGGCTGGGTAGTTTGCTGCGAACAATGGTCTGTTTGAGGTTGTGTGGTTGTCTGAAAGCAAGAAGTGGGGGTGTGGGGATAGCCCTGGCGAGATGTTCGTCTTCATCAATGACATGTTGAAGACTCCGGAGAAGATGTCGTAGCTTCTCCGCTCCGGGGAAGTACTGGACGACGAAGGGTACTCTGTCCACTGTGTCCTGTGTTTGCCTTCTGAGGAGATCGGTGCAGTTTTTCGCTGTGGCGCATCGGAACTGCCGATCTATGAGTCGAGCACCATATCCTGTTCTTATGAGGGCATCTTTCAGGGTCTGGAGGTGTCTGTCACGATCCTCCTCATCTGAGCAAATCCTGTGTATACGGAGGGCTTGTCCATAGGGAATGGCTTCTTTAACATGTTTAGGGTGGAAGCTGGAGAAGTGGAGCATTGTGAGATTGTCTGTGGGCTTGCGGTACAGTGAGGTGCTGAGGTGACCATCCTTAATGGAGATGCGTGTGTCCAAGAATGCAACTGATTCTGGGGAATAGTCCATGGTGAGTCTGATGGTGGGGTGGAATTTGTTGATATCATCATATAGTTGTTTCAGTGATTGTTCACCATGAGGCCAAAGGAAGAAAATGTCATCGATGTATCTAGTGTATAGCATCGGTTGAAGATTCTGTGCAGTGAAGAAGTCTTGTTCGAACCTGTGCATGAAGATGTTGGCATATTGAGGTGCAAATTTGGTCCCCATGGCTGTTCCATGTGTCTGGATGAAAAACTGGTTGTTGAAGGTGAAGACATTGTGGTCCAGGATAAAGCGGATGAGTTGTAAAATTGCATCTGGAAACTGGCAGTTGTCAGCATTGGGTACTGAGGCAGTCGCAGCAATGCCATCGTTGTGGGGGATGTTGGTGTAGAGCGCTGAGACATCCATTGTGACGAGGAGTGTCCCTGGTTCAACTGCTCCGTGTGTGCTGAGTTTCAGTAGGAAGTCCGTAGTGTCGCGACAAAAGCTGGGGGTTCTTTGTACAATGGGTTTCAGGATGCCCTCGACGTAGCCGGAGAGGTTCTCACACAGAGTCCCATTGCCCGATACAATGGGACGGCCAGGTGTGTTTGCCTTGTGTATCTTTGGGAGGCAGTAGAGATCTCCAATGCGGGGAGTACGTGGAATGAGAGCACGGAGGGTGCTCTGAAGGTCCGGATCAAAGGTCTTGATCAGATTGTTGAGTTGACGAGTGTGTTCTTTGGTCGGATCTGTGGGTAATTGTCTGTAGTGTTCCTCATTGTTTAGTTGTCGGTACACTTCTTTACAGTAATCCGTTCTGTTCAGTATGACGATGGCCCCTCCTTTGTCTGCTGGTTTGATGACAATGTTGCGGTTTGTCTTGAGAGCGTGGATGGCGTTGCGTTGTGCTTGGGTGATGTTCGGGGCTGTCTTGTGAGTGCGGCTGATGAATCTGGTGTTAACGCACCTCCTGATGGTTTGGGCATACAAGTCCAGTCGAGGGCAGCGGCCTTCCGGAGGAGTCCAATTGGATTCCTTCCTCTTAGGCTGTTGCACTGCGGATCTCTCTGTCGGCTGTTCTGGTTCATCGACTGTCTCATTGTGTTCGTTGCTGGCCTCTTGGGGTTTGTGGAAAAACTCCCGCAGCCTCATTCGCCTGATGAATTCCTCTGTGTCCGCTGCGAGACTGATGGGGTCCATTTTGGTGGTGGGGCAGAAATTGAGCCCTCGGCTCAATTTGACTAACAATGCCTCACTTGACTAACAATGCCATGCCTCCCCCTCTTCTACCACCTTCTCTGCTCTGACTGAAAACATCTGAACCCCGGAACCTGCAACAACCATTCCTGTCCCTGCTCTATCCATGTCTCTGAAATGGCACAACATCAAAGTCCCAGGCATCAATCCAGGCTGCAAGTTCATCCATCTTATTGCGTATGCTCCTCGCGTTAAAGTATACACACTTCAACCCACTCTCCTGCCTGCCAATACTCTGCTGCGACCTAGAAACCTTATCCATGACCTCCCTATTCTCATTCTCCTGTACAGTGGAGCTACAATTCAGGTTCCCATCCCCCCTCTGAATCAGTTTAAACCCCCCTGAATAGCACTGGCAAATTTTGCCCCCAAGATGTTGGCACCCCTCTGGTTCAGGTGCAGACCATCCCTTTCGTAGAGGTCCCACCTTCCCCAGAATGAGCCCCAATTGTCCAAGTATCTGAAACCTCCCTCCTGCACCATCCCTTTAGCCATGAGTTCAAATGTTCTCTCTCTCTATTCTTCTTTGTGCTATCCCGTGGCACAGGTAACAAACCAGAGATAACAACTCTGTTTGTTTTAGCCCTAAGCTTCCACCCTAACTCCCTGAATTTCTGACTTACATCCCCATCCCTTTTCCTACCTATGTCATGGGTACCTACGTGAACCACGACTTGGGGCTGGTTCCCCTCCCCCTTCAGGATCTCGAACGCTCGATCAGAGACATCACGGACCCTGGCACCTGGGAGGCAACATACCAACCGCGAGTCTCGCTCGTTCCCTTAGACTCTCCTATCTGTCCCCTTAACTATGGAATCCCCAATCACTAATCCAGTTCTTTTCTTCCCCCTTCCCACCTGAGCATCAAGGACAGGCTCTACTCCCGAGACCTGTACTCCATGGCTTACCCCGGTTGAGTCTTCCTCCCCAACAGCATCCAAAACAGAGTACTTATTTTGGAGAGGAACAGCCACGGGAGATCACTGCTCTGACTGCTTCTTACCCCTTCTAGCAGTCATCCACTTATCACTTTTAGGAGTATCTATCTCCCTGTAAGTTTTGTCAAGATGTCAGGGGTACTTTTTTCACTCAGAGGGTGGTGGGTGAGTGGAATCGGCTGCCGTCAGTGGTGGTGGTGGCAAATTTGATAGGGTCTTTTTTTAGTTTTTCTATGTTCTTCTATGAGTACACACCAGCCCCTTAAAACACATGCTGGTCATATATATAACGGGCATCATGTGTGACGAGTTACTGACTTTTCTCCTGCTCATTGTGTGGAAGCATTGAGATACACTAGAGACCATCGCTGACATCACAAGCATCAGAGACTAAGGGGGGAGTTGCGAGCTCCAGAGGCTCTCGGGCCGAGTGAGGTGGTGGGAAGGCAGGGGGGAGGAATTCATGGCCTCTGAGACTGTGGGGGGAGTTTTGGGATGATTATGTCATTAACTATTCATTGTAGTTATTGCCCTTTTCCTGAACATTCAAGATATGTTTATAAAATTATAAAAGGTTTATAAAATGTTGAGAGGAATAGATAGGGTGGATTTTCGGAGGCTATTTCCCAGGGCTGAAATGGTCGCTATGAGAGGACACAGGTTTAAGGTGCTGGGAAGCAAGTACAGAGGAGATGTTAGGGGTAGGTTTTTCACTCAGAGGGTGGTGAGTGAGCGGAATCGGCTGCTGTCGGTGGTGGTAGAGGCGAACTCGCTAGGGTCTTTTAAAAGACTTCTGGATGAGTATATGGGATCTAATGGCATTGGGAGTTACAGATAGTTCTATGGCTTGGTAGGTATAGATGTGATCGGCGCAACTTGTGGGCCGAAGGGCCTGTTTGTGCTGTAGTGTTCTATGTTCTATATCTGGTGACCTTTCCCATTGCAGGGATGCTTCCCAGTATTTGTCTGATTTCTACCTAATTATGGTTTATTTCCAAACAGATTGTCATATTGAACTTTACAACAAGCAACTGCACCTTACACTCTCTCACAAGTTTCAGATACAACAGCAGTGGAAGTTGGAAGAACTTGCTCGAGCTATTGAATTGGGAGTTAGTTGTCAATGGACAGCAGCTCTTTATTCCAGAGACATGCGATTTGTACATTATCAGGTAAACTGGCTATGTGTTTTTATGAATTAGAGTATTTGCGGTGGAGAAAGGGGAAGAAACAATAAAGGTGTAACTGCATATCATAATTGTGCAGATCTTGCGTGAAACGTAGGATTCTCCCATCTTCTCTTCTGGGACAGGCAAAGCTCACAAATTGGAATTTTGCCAAACTTTCTTAGTGTCAGGCTCTGACTGAAAACTGGTCTGGATCTTTCCAGATGCTAATTTTCAGATGGATTTTCTGGCTCTCTGTGCAGAAAAACCTGTCTGTGGAGTCTGATCGAGCAAGCAAGACAATCTCCACAGACATCAAGGACACTTAAAGAGTGCCCAATCTGCACTGAAAATAAATACCTCCCACATAAGCATCAGGGCGACCCCCGCCCCACTCCACCCCCAACCAAGAACATGCTGGGGGCTCTCTCCCTGCCACACCACTACAACCATAGACGCACACCCGCTCGCAAGCACAAACTCCCCCAAACCATGCCTCAGCATATAAGGAGAATGTCATCCTGAATGGGGCTCCTGAGAGGACCCACTCCTGGTTCTGCCACCCTAACACTGCCAGTGTGCAGTGCCAACCTGTGCAGGGGCAGCACCGGGGCAGTGCCAACACACTGCCTGGGCATATCCCTCTCCCCTGGGAACTAGACTTACCTTAGCATCCCGGTGGGACCCTCTCGATTGGTTCCCTTTTTTATATACCTATTGGAAATCACATCAGTGAGATATGGGGGAGGACCATATCGCTGGAAAGCCCTTCATTAAAACGGATGGAAATGAGAAAGATTCCCATCCTGTTTGAGCATGCCAAATAACCAGTGAAGGGTGGGCAAATTCAGGAAATGAAATCTTACTGGTGAGAATCTTGTTTCCTGACACTAGCAGGATTTTGCGCCCATGTCGCATTTGCACTTGTGGCAAACATGGGCACAAAATCCCTCTGTCCGTAAGAGCACTCATCATGATCGTGGCAGGATCCATTTTTATTTGTTAGTAATTTAAATTGTCTTGTAGCTGTTGTTTAGCGTCATAGAGGTTTACAGCATAGAAACAGGCCCTTTGGCCCAACTTGTCCATGCCGCCCAGTTTTTACAACTAAGCTAGTCTCAATTTCCCGTGTTTGGCCCATATCCCTCTATACCCATCTTACCCATGTAATTGTCTAAATGTTTTCTAAAAGACAAAATTAAGCTCCTCTGGCAGCTTGTTCCAGGCACTCACCACCCTCTGAGTGAAAAAAATCTCCCCTCTGGACTTTTTTGTATCTCTCCCCTCTCACCTTAAACCTATGCCCTCTAATTTTAGACTCCCCTAGCTTTGGGAAAAGAAGTTGACTATCTATGTCACCTATGGTCCTCATTATTTTGTAGGCCTCCATAAGATTACCCTAACCCTTCTATGCTCCAGGGAAAGAAGTCCCAGTCTATCCAGCCTCTCCTTATAACTCAATCCGTCAAGTCCCGGTAGCATCCTAGTAATTCTTTTCTGCACTCTTTCTAGTTTAATAATATTCTTTCTGTAATACAGTGACCAGAACTGTACACAGTATTCCAAGTGTGTCCTTACCAATGTCTTGCACAACTTCAACACGATGTCCCAACTCCTGTATTCAATGTTCTGACCAACGAAACCAAGCATGTTGAATGCCTCCTTCACCACCCTGTCCACCTTTTAAGTTTATTTATTTATTAGTGTCAGAAGTTGGCTTACATTAACATTGCAATAGTGGACAGTGAAGAAGATTATCTCAGATTGCAATGGGATCTTGATCAATTGGGCCAGTAGGCTAACGAATGGCAGGTGGAGTTTAATTTAGATAAATGTGAAGTGATGCATTTTGGTAGATTGAACCAGGGCAGGACTTACTCAGTAGGGTGTTGGGGAGAGTTACAGAACAAAGAGATCTAGGGGTACATGTTCATAGCTCCTTGAAAGTGGAATCACAGGTAGACAGAGTGGTGAAGGTGCATTGGCCATGCTAAATTCTGCCTCGGTGTATCCGATTAGGCGATTAGGGGATTTTCAAAGTAAATTCTCATCCAAATCATTAATGACAAATAACAGTGGGCCCAGCACCGATCCCTGAGGCACACTGCTGGTCACAGGCCTCCAGTTTGAAGAACAATCCTCTACAACCACCCTCTCTCTTCTGCCATCAAGCACATTTTGTATCCATTTGGCTATCTTACCCTGAATCCTGTGAGATTTAACCTTATGCAACAACCTACCATGCAGTACCTTGTCAATGGCCTTGCTAAAGTCCTCATCTGCCACAGCACCAGGTACCCGGGTTCAATTCCCAGCTTGGGTCACTGTCTATGGAGTCTACATGTTCTCCCTGTGTGTGCGTGAGTTTCTTCCGGGTGCTCCAGTTTCCTCACACAGTTTGAAAGACGTGCTGGTTAGAGGTGGAGAGGCTCTTCCCGCTCAGAAAGGACAGTAGGACTAGAGGGCACAGCCTCAGGATTAAGGGGGGGCGGTTTAGAACGGAGTTGAGGAGGAACTTCTTCACTCAAAGGGTGGTGAATCTCTGGAATTCTCTGCCCGTTGAAGTGGTGGAGGCTGCCTCGCTCAATATTTTTAAGACGCGGGTTGATAGGTTTTTGATAGGCAAGGGGATTAAGGGTCATGGGGAGAGGGCGGGAATGTGGAACTGAGCCACGATAGATCAGCCATGATCTTATTGAATGGCTCGAGGGGCTAGATGGCCTACTCCTGCTCCTATTTTTTATGTTCTTATGTGCATTGGCCATCCTAAATTCTCCCTCAGTGTACCTGAACAGGCGCCAGAGTGTGGCGACTAGAGGATTTTCACCGCAACTTCATTGCAGCGTTAATCTAACCTACTAATAAAAAAACAAGTATCGAAGTTATCGGGCCCTGGAGATTTATCAGCCTTGAACTCCTTCAGTTCCCCAACATTTCTGGTATCTTAATTATGTCCTCTTTTGTGAATGTAGTTGAACCAAAGTATGTGTTTAATTGGTTAGCCAGTTTTTGTTCCCCACTATACAGTCCCCTCTTTCTGACTGTCTCCAACAATTTTTTTCTGCTTACATACCTGGGAGTCAGGTTTTTATGTTCCCCACAATCTTACTGTCTTGCTCTATACTTCCCTTCTTAATCAATCCCTTGGCCCATGTTTGCTGAATTCTAAACTGATCCCAGTCCTTGGTTCTACAGTTTTTATATGGTTAATTTGTCTGCCACATTCTTGGACCTGTTACAAGTCAGGTTGGATACTTCAAGATGTTCTATGAAGCTCACCTGACCTGTAATATTTAACACTGAATTTGGCCAGGATGAGCATGAGAGCTTACAGTCGAATCTATTTCCCAAAACGCAGCTTCTTTAAGGCAGGATGGCAATAAGCCCCTCCTTCAGCTAAATGAAAATAGTTTCAGAAGCACACAAAGAGAAAGAAACAGTGAGAGAGAGAGATTGCTGCTAAACTGCTTCAAACACACTCCCTGAAACAAAATATCGATTGGAAAAGCTATAGTTCAAGCACGTTAGAGGGTTCAGTTTTTGTCCAATGTGTGCAGGAAGGTTACATGACACAATATGTAGATAGGCCAACAAGAAGTGAGGCTACATTGGATTTGGTACTGGGTAATGAACCAGACCAAGTGTTAGACTTGGAGGTAGGTGAACACTTTGGTGATAGTGACCACAATTCGGTTATGTTTACCTTAGTGATGGAAAGGGATAGGCATATGCCGAAGGGCAGATGTTATAGCTGCGGGAAAGGTAATTATGATGCTATTAGGCGAGATTTAAGATACATAGGGTGGAGTAGGAAATTGCAGGGGCTGGGAACATCTGAAATGTGGAGCTTATTCAAGGAGCAGCTACTGCGAGTCCTTGATAAATATGTACCTGTCAGGTAGGGAGGAAGTGGTCGAGCGAGGGAACCGTGGTGCACTAAAGAAGTTGAATCTCTGGTGAAGAGGAAGAAGAAGGCTTATGTAAAGATGAGACATGAAGGCTCAGTTAGGGCACTGAAGAGTTATAAATTAGCTAGGAAGGAGCTAAAGAGAGAGTTAAGAAGAGCTAGAAGAGGACATGAGAAGTCTTTGGTGGATAGGATCAAGGAAAATCCTAAAGCTTTCTACAGGTATGTCAAGAATAAAAGATTGGTTAGGGCAAGATTTGGGCCAGCCAGAGACAGCAGTGGGAAGTTGTGCATGGAGCCTGAAGAGATAGGAGAGGCACTGAATGAGTATTTTTCATCAGTATTCACATACGAAAAAGTCAATGTAGTTGAGGAGAATACTGCGATACCAGGTAGTAGACTAGACAGGATTGAGGTACGTAAGGAGGAGGTGTTGGCAATTCTTGAGAGTATGAAAATAGATAAGTCCCCTGGGCCGGATGGGATTTACCCTAGGATTCACTGGGAGGCTTTGATCTTGATGTCGTCATTGGCTTCAGGTATAGTGCCAGAAGACTAGAGGATAGCAAATGTTGTCCCTTTGTTCAAGAAGGGGAGTAGAGACCATCCTGGGAATTATAGACCAGTGAGCTTTACTTCTGTTTTCGGCAAAGTTTTGGAAAGAATTATAAGGGATAGGATTGATAATCATCTAGAGAGAAATAAATTGATTAGGGATAGTCAACACGGTTTTGTGAAGGGTAGGTCGTGCCTCACTAACCATATCGAGTTTTTTGAAAAGGTGACCAAAGAAGTGGATAAGGGTAAGGCAGTTGACATGGTGTATATGGATTTTAGCAAAGCGTTTGATAAGGTTCCCCGTGGTTGGCTACTGCAGAAAATGCAGATGCATGGGATTGAGGGTGATTTAGCAGTTTGGATCAGGAATTGGCTAGCTGATAGAAGACAGAGGGTGGTGGTTGATGGGAAATACTTAACCTGGAGTTCAGTTACAAGTGGTGTACCTCAAGGATCTGTTTCAGGGCCACTGCTGTTTGTCATTTTTATAAATGACCTAGATGAGGGTGTGGAAGGATAGATTAGTAAATTTGCTGACGACACCAAAGTCGGGGGAGTTGTAGACAGTGAGGATGGATGTTACAGTTTGCAGAGGGACATAGATAAGCTGCAGAGCTGGGCCGAGAGGTGGCAGATGGAGTTTAATACGGAAAAGTGTGAGGTGATTCACTTTGGTAAGAGTAACAGGAGTACAGAATATAGGGCTAATGGAAGGACTCTTGGTAGTGTCGACGAGCAGAGAGATCTTGGGGTACATGTGCATAGACCCCTGAAAGTTGGCACCCAGGTTGATAAGGTTGTTAAGAAGGCGTACGGTGTGTTAGCTTTTATTAGTAGAGGGATTGAATTTCGGAGCCGTGAGGTCATATTGCAACTGTACAAAACTCTGGTGCGGCCGCACTTGGAGTATTGCGTACAGTTCTGATCGCCGCATTATAAGAAAGATGTGGAGGCATTGGAAAGGGTGCAGAGGAGGTTTACCAGGATGTTGCCTGGTATGGTGGGAAGGTCTTATGAGGAAAGGCTGAGGGACTTGAGGTTATTTTCATTAGAGAGAAGAAGGTTAAGAGGTGACCTAATTGAGGCATACAAGATGATCAAAGGATTGGATAGGGTGGACAGTGAGAGCCTTTTACCTTGGATGGTGATGGCTAACACAAGGGGACATAGCTATAAATTAAGGGGTGGTAATTATAGGACGGATGTCAGAGGTAGATTCTTTACTCAGAGAGTAGTAAGGGCGTGGAATGCCCTGCCTGCAGCAGTTGTGGACTCGCCAACTTTAAGGGCGTTCAAATGGTCAGTGGATAGGCATATGGATAACATTGGAATAGTTTAGGTTAGAGGGTCATTAGATTGGTTCCACTGGTCGGCGCAACATCGAGGGCCGAAGGACCTGTACTGTGCTGTAATGTTCTATGTTCTATAAAACTGAAAGCCCAAAGAAGAAAACCTATCACTTGACTGCCACATCTTAGCTCCACCCCCAATGACATCACAAAAAGTGAAAGCTGCATGATTTTTAAAAAACTTTCTTAAAGGTACATTCACATGACGGACCTAAGGTTATCTCTAATACCGCTTGTAAGTCATGGTTTGGCCACCTTCCCCGTTTTATGTTGCACTAGTCAGGAATGAACCATAGAATCCTGATAGCACAAAAGGAGGCCCATCAAGTCTGGCCCAACTCTCCGATAGAGCATCTTACCCTGCCACACCCGTCCCTCCCCCAATCCGACCCAGGTCCTATTCCTGTAACTCCACACATCTACCCTGGTAATCCATTTGACACTAGGATCAATTTAGCACGGCCAATCTACCTAACCCGCACACCTTTGGACTGTAAGAGGAAACCAGAGCATTCGGAGGAAACCCACACAGACATGGGGAGAACATGCAGACTCCGTACAGACAGTGCCTGAGGCCGGAATTGAACCCGGGTCCCTGATGCTGTGAGGCAAGCAGTGCTAACCACTGTGCCACACCAGTGTCCAGAATTAACTACAGTTTCTTCAATTGGTGTCTCAGCAGAATGTTAGATAACTGCAGCCTTATTTCATGTTTCAGACCTATTGAGGTAAATTCCAATATTCCATTCGTCTTTCTAGTCACACCAGGTCGAATTTGCTTTGCTATAGTTAATGCTTTAGAAGCTATTTGTAAAGATATAAGCATAATAAACCAGAGAAATATACTCACTGAATGTAAACATTATTTCCTAGATTTTGCGTGCTCGTTATCCCTACATTCCTCAGAATGAGGACGAACTGAAGCTTGATTCCAACGATTACATCTTTCTGGACCCCACAGACCAGCTGGGCCTGAGTGAAGGCTGGGTCCATGGAATTTCACATCGGACTGGTTCTACAGGACTTCTGCCTGAAAACTATACAGAAAGAGCATACGAGTCAGATACCTGGGTCAGGCACAGGTAAACACAGAACATACAAAATAGGAGCAGTAGGATGCCATTTGGCCCTTCAAGCCTGTGCCAATCACAACACCCTAACTAAACTAGAACAAAGAACAAAGAAAATTACAGCACAGGAACAGGCCCTTTGGCCCTCCAAGCCTGCACCAACCATGCTGCCCGACTGAACTAAAACCCCCTACCCTTCCAGGGACTATATGCCTCTGTTCCTATCTTATTCATGTATTTGTCAAGACGCCCTTTAAAAGTCAGTGCTTCCACTACCTCCTCTGGCAGCGAGTTCCAGGCGCCCACTACTCTCTGTGTAAAAAATCTGCCTTGTACATCTCCTTTAAACCTTGTCCCTCGTACTTAAACCTATGCCCCCTAGTAATTGACTCTTCCACTGTGGGAAAAACCATCTGATTATCCACTCTGTCCATGCTCCTCATAATCTTGTGGATTTCTATCAGGTCGCCCCTCAATCTCATTCGTTTCTGTGAGAACAAATCAAGTTTCTCCAACCGCTCCTCATAGCCAATGCCATCCATACCAGGCAACATCCTGGTAAATCTTTTCTGTACCCTCTCCAGAGCCTCCACATCCTTCTGGTGGTGTGGCAACCAGAACTGAACACTATATTCCAAGTGCGGCCAAACAAAGTTCTATAAAACTGCAACATGACTGCCCATTTTTAAATTTAATGCCCTGGCTGATGAAGGCAAGCACGCTGTATGCTTTGTGTCATCCGTAAACTTACTAATCAAACTGTTACATTTTCCTCCAAATCATTTATATATATTACAAACAGCAAAGATCCCAGCACTGATCCCTGAATAACACCACTTGTCACAGTCCTCCATTCAGAAGCACACCCTTCCACTACTACCTTCTGTCTTCTGTGACAGAGCTAGTTCTGTATCCATCTTGCCAGCTCACCTCTGATTTCATGTAACTTTACCTTCTGTACCAATGTGCCTTAACTAAAAAAAACCTTCTGCCCTTACTCAATCCATATCCCTCTATTCCCTCCGTATTCATTTACCCATCAGATGTCTCTTAAATATTGGTAATGTGACTGCTTCCACCACCTACTCTGGTAGCACATTCCAGGCACCCACCACTCTCCCCATTAAACTTTCCCCCTCTCACCTTGAACCTGTGTCTCCTTGTAATTGATACTTCCACTCTGGGAAAAAACCTCTGACTATCCACCCTGACTATGTCTATCTTAATTTTGTGGACCTTTATCAGGTCTCCCCTCAGCCTCCATCTTTCCAGTGAAAACAATCCTAGTTTATTCAACCTCTCCTCATAGCCAACACCCTCGAGACCAGGCAACATCCTGGTGAACCTTCTTTACGGGTTGATGGGTTTTTGATAAGAGAGGGGATTAAGGGTTATGGGGAGAGGGCGGGAAGGTGGAACTGAGCCACGACAGATCAGCCATGATCTTATTGAATGGCGGGGCAGGCTCGAAGGGCTAGATGGCCTACTCCTGCTCCTATTTCTTATGTTCTTATGTTATGTTCTTATGTACACTCTACAAAGAACAAAGAACAATACAGCACAGGAAACCTTCGGCCCTCCAAGCCTGCGCCACTCATTGGTCCAACTAGACCATTCTTTTGTATCCCTCTATTCCCAGGCTGCTCATGTGACTATCCAGATAAGTCTTAAATGGTCCCAGCTTGTCCGCCTCCACCACCCTGCTTGGCAGTGCATTCCAGGTCCCCACCATCCTCTGTGTAAAATACATCCATCTGATATCTGAGTTACACCTCAACCCCCCCCCCCTCCTTACCTTGAACCTGTGACCCCTCGTGTTTGTCACCTCCGACCTGGGAAAAAGCTTCCCCATCTATACCCCTCATAATTTTATACACCTCTATTAGGTCTCCCCTCATTCTCCGTCTTTCCAGGGAGAACAACTCCAGTTTACCCAATCTCTCCTCACAGCTAAGACCCACCATACCAGGCAACATCCTGGTAAACCTCCTCTGCACTCTCTCCAAAGACTCCACGTCCTTCTGGTAGTGTGGCGACCAGAACTGGACGCAGTACTCCAAATGTGGCCTAACCAACGTTCTATACGACTGTAACATCAGATGCCAATTTTTATACTCAATACCCCGTCCTATAAAGGCAAGCATGCCATATGCCTTCTTCACCACCTTCTCCACCTGTACTGCCACCTTCAAGGGTCTGTGGACTTGCACACTCAGGTCCCTCTGTGCATATATACTTTTGATGGTTCTGCCATTTATTGTATAGCTCCCCACTACATTAGTCCTACCTATTTCTCATTTATCTGGATTAAATTCCATCTGCCGTTTCTCTGCCCAGTTTTCCAACCTATCTATATCCTGCTGTATTCTCTGACAATGTTCATCACTATCTGCAAGTCCAGCCATCTTTGTGTCATCCACAAACTTACTGATCACACCAGCTACATCTTCTTCCAAATCATTTATATATATCACAAACAGCAGAGGTCCCAGTACAGAGCCGTGCGGAACACCACTGGTCACAGACCTCCAACCGGAAAAAGATCCTTCCACTGCTACCCTCTGTCTCCTGTGGCCAAGCCAGTTCTCTACCCATTTAGCTAGCTCACTTTTTATCCCATGAGATTTAACCTTTTTCACCACCTGCCATGAGGGACCTTGTCAAACGCTTTACTAAAATCCATATAGATGATATCCATGGCTCTACCCTCATCAGCCGTTTTTGTCACCTCCTCAAAAAACTCCACCAAATTTGTGAGGCATGACCTCCCTCTTACAAAACCATGCTGACTGTCACTAATGAGATTATTCCGTTCTAAATGGCCATATATTCTACCTCTAAGAATCCTCTCCAAAAATTTCCCTACCACAGACGTCAAGCTCACCGGCCTATAATTACCCGGGTTAACCTTGCTACCCTTCTTAAATAACGGTACCACATTTGCTATCCTCCAATCCTCTGGGACCTCACCTGTGTCTCATGAAGAGACATCTCTCCAAAGCTTAAAAGTCCTTCTGATAGTGTGGTGACCAGACCTGCAAGCAATACTCCAAATGTGGCCTAACCAAGATTTTATATAGCTGCAACAGTATCCCTTTTGCCTCAAGTGCTATATCTAACTCTTTCTTAAAAACATGCAATATTTTGTCTCAACTACTTTCTGTAGAAGCGAGTTCCATAGGCTGACCACACGCTGGGTGAAGAAATTTCTCCCCATAGAAACTAGAAGCAGGAGGAGGCCATTCAGCTCTTTAAGCCTACTCCGCCATTCATTTTGATCATGGACGATCATCAAATTCAATATCCTCATCCCCCTTCCCCCCATATCCATTGATCCCTTTAGCCCCAAGAGCTTTATCTAATTTCTTCCTGAAATCAGACGATGTTTTGGCCTCAACTACATTCTGTGGTAGTGAATTCCAAACATTCACCACCCTATGGGAGTCTGCACTTCCTCTAGTGTAACAACATCCTCCGTCAGATAAGGAGACCAAAATTGCACACAACATTCTGGATGTCGTCTCATCAAGGCCCTGTGTAATTTCAGCAAAACATCCCTACTTCTGCTATCGAATCCTTCACTATTAAGGGCATCATACCATTTGCCTTCTTTACTGCCTGCTGCACCTGCATGCTTACCTTCAGTGACTGGTGCACAAGGACACCCAGATCCCACTGCACACTCCCCTCTCCTAATTTATGTCCATTCAGATAATAATCTGTCTTCCTTTATTGCTAGCAAAGTGGATAACCTCACATTTATCCTTATTATACTGCATCTGCCAATCATTTGCCCACTCACTCAGCCTGTCCAATTCATGCTGAAGCATCGCCACATTCTCCTCACAGCTCACCCTCCCACCTAACTTTGTATCATCTGCAAATCTGAAGATAATACATTTAGTTCCCTCTTCCAAATCATTAATATGAACAGCTGGGGTCCCAGCACTGATCCTGTGATACCCCACTAGTCACTGCCTACCATTTGGAAAAAGACCCATTTATTCTTAGTATTCTACGCCCATTTTGAGCAAGAGATCAGTGAGAACATGCCCTCCACCCCAGAAGCCCTAGGATGGACCTATATTTGGGGTCACTATTGCAGATGTCAGAGCAGCTTTCTTGAAGGTCAACCCACAGAAAGCAACTGGCCCGGATGGGGTACCCTGACGTGCACTCAGATCCTGTGTGGATCAGCTGCTGGAGATACACAGACATTTTCAACCTCCCTTTACAACAATCTGAGGTGCCTATTTACTTCAAGAAGATGGCTGTCATCTCAGTGCCTAAGGAAAACCAAGCAGCATGCCTTAATGACTATCAGCCCGTGGCTCTGACATCCATCATTATGAAGTACTTCAAAAGGTTAGTCATGGCACGAATCAATTCCAGCCTCTCGGACTACCTGGATCCACTACAATTTGCCTACTGCCGCAACAGGTCCACAGCAGACGCCATTTCTCTGGCCCTGTGCTCAACCCTGGAACACCTAGATAACAAGGACACCTCTGTCAGACTCCTATTTATTGACTACAACTCAGCCTTCAATACTATTACTCCCATGAAACTCATCTCCAAACTCTTTGGCCTGGGTCTCAGCACTTCCCTCTGACTGGATCCCGAACTTCCCAACTCACAGACCACAATCAGTAAGGATAGGCAACAACACCACCTCCATGATCATCCTCAACACCGGTGCCCCAAAAGGCTGTGTTCTCAACCCTCTACTATACTCCTTATAGACCCATGACTGTGCGGCCAAATTCCCCTCCAATTCAATTTTCAAGTTTGCTGATGACACCACCATAGTGGGTCGGATCTCAAATAATGATGAGATAGAGTACAGGAATGAAATAGAGAATCTGTGAACTGGTGCGCAACAATAATCTCTCCCTCAATGTCAACAAAACAAAGAAGATTGTCTTCGACTTCAGGAAGACAAAGGAGAACATGCCCCTGTCCACATCAATGGGGACGAAGTCGAAAGGATCGAGAGCTTCATGTTTTTAGGTGTCCAGATCACCAACGACCTGTCCTAGTCCCTCCATGCCGACATTATAATTAAGAAAGTCCACCAACACCTCTACGTTCTCAGAAGACTAAGGAAATTTGGCATGCCAGCTACGACTCTCACCGACTTTTACAGATGTACCATAGAAAGCATGCTTTCTGGTTGTATCACAACTTGGTATGGCTCCTGCTCTGCCCAAGGCCGCAAGGAACTACAAAAGGTTGTGAACGTAGCCCAATCTATCACACAAACCAGCCTCCCATCCATTGATTCTGTTGACACTTCCAGCTGCCTCGGCAAAACAGCCAGCATAATTAAGGACCCCACACACCATGGACATTCTCTCTTCCACCTTCTTCCTTTGGGAAAATGATACAAAAGTGAGGTCACATACCAGTCGACTCAAGAACAGCTTCTTTCCTGCTGCTGTCAGACTTTTAAATGGACCTACCTTGCATTAAGTTGATCTTTCTCTACATCTTATCTATGACTGTAACACAACATTTTGCACTCTCTTGTTTCCTTCTCTATGAATGGTATGCTTTGTCCGTATAGTGAGCAAGAAACAATACTTTTCACTGTATGCTAATACATGTGACAATAATAAATCAAATCAAATCCAATCAAAATATTTGTCTGAAAGAACAGAGAAAGGTACAGCACAGGAACAGACTGTTCAGCTCTCCAAGCTGCTGCCCTACCTAAATTAAAAAGAAACCTTCTGTCTTTACTCAGTCTCTATCACTCTATTCCCTCCCTATTCATGTACCCATTCAGATGCCTCATCTCAGTTTTGAACCTAACTCCTCTGTATATCTATGACCTCTTGTTCCAGACTGTGCCACAGTCTGAAGCACCTGTTTATCAATCCCCTTTAGCATTTTATATATCTCAATCAGACCCTCCAGTGGATACAAGGCCAAACTATCTATTTCTTTCAAAGTGCACCACTATGCACTTATCAGGGTTAAATACCATATGCCACTGCTCTGCCCATCTGAACGACTTTGTCTGCCAACCGGTTTTCTATCCATCTCAATACACTGTCCTTAATCCCATGTGCTTTTACACACTAATCTCTTAAATGGGACTTTGTCAAAAGCTTTCTGAATGTCCAAATAAACCACATCCTTTGGCTCCCCCTCATCAATTCTATTAGTTACATCCTCAAAGAATTCCAATAGATTTGTCAAGCATGATTTCCTGTCATAAATCCATGCTGACTCTATCCGACCCTGCCACTGTTTTCCAATAAAATCCTTGATGATGGATTCTAGTATCTTCCCCACTGCTGAGGCCAGGATTGCTGGTTTATAAATCCCTGTGTTCTCTCTACTTTTCTTTTTAAATAGTGGGGTTACATTCATTACCCTCCAATCTGTCAGCCAGAATCTGTAGAATCTTAGAAGATGACCACCAATGCATCCACTATTTCTCAGGTCACTTCCTTTAAAGTTTATTTATTTATTAAAGTTTATTTGTTTGTTAGTCACAAGTAGGCTTACATTAACACTGCATTAACACAAGTGGGCTTACATTAACACTAAAGGTACTGTGAAAATCGCCTAGTCATCACACTCCAGTGCCTGTTCGGGTCCACTGAGGGAGAATTTAGCATGGACTTAATCAGCATATCTTTGGACTGTGGGAGGAAACTGGAGCACCCGGAGGAAATGTACGCAGACACGGGAGACATGCAGACTCCAAACAGACAGTGATCCAGTGAATTGAACCTGATGCTGTGAGACAGCAGTGCGAACCACTGTGGTGCCATATCACCCTTAAGTACTCTGGGATGTAGATTATCAGGCCCTGTGGATTTATCGGCCTTCAATTTCCCATCAATTTCCCCAACATCATTTCTCTGCTAATACTGATCTCCTTCAATACCCCCCTCACCCTAAAACTATGTTGCCCAACAGTTCTGGTATGCTGTTTGTGTCCTCCTTTGTGAAGACAGAACTTGTTCTGATGAACGGTCATCCAGACTCAAAACATTGACTCTATTCTCTCTTGACAGATGCTATCAGACCTGCTGAGATTTTCCAGCATTTTTTTGTTTCAGATTCCAGCATCTGCAACATTTTGCTTTTATTGAACGAAAGTATGTATTCAGTTGTTCAGCCAAAGAACTGGTGATAAAGCTTTAATTGTAAATTTCTTGAATTAATAAAAATTGCATTAGGTGGTAGCTTGACTTTAGAGATAAAAAGCTTTTACTAGAAGGAATTTCAGTTGGAAAAAATTCCATGTTAAATATGAACATACATACAAATTAGGAACAAAGCGAGGCAGCACTGCTAATCACTGCACCACCGTGCCCTCCGAGATCATACGGAATGCACTTGGGAAAGGCAAATCAACATGCTTGATTTGATTCAATTTTTTATTGTCGCATGTATTGGTAAATGGTGAAAAGTATTGTTTCTCGCATGCTTTACCATACCAAAAATACCATACATACAGAAGGAAAGGAGGGCAAAACGTAGCCTTACAGTCAACGCTAGGATGTAGAGAAAAATCAACCTAATACGAGATAGATTCAACAGTCTGATGACAGCAGGGAAGAAGCTGTTCTTGAGTTGAATGGTACATGACCTCAGATTTTTGTATCTATTTCTTGTTTGGAGAGAGAATGTCCGGGGTGTGTGGGGTCTTTGATTATGCTGACTGCTTTTTCGAGGCAGCGGGAAGTGCAGACAGAGTCAATGGATGGGAGGCTGGTTTGTGTGATGGACTGGGCTTTATTCACGACCCTTTGTAGTTTTTTGTAGTCTTGGGAGAGGAATTGGCGAATGTTGATTGGGGGAGTGCGTTGGAAGGTAGGTCTGCTGAGGAACAGTGGAGGATCTTTAAGGAGATCTTCCTTGGTGCTCAGCAGAAATTTATTCAGATGGTTAAAAAGAATCAGAGGAGGAGAGGTAATCAGCCGTGGATAACGAAGGAGGTGAAGGAAAGTGTTAAATTAAAAGCGGATGCGTTTAGAGTAGCTAAGAGTAGTGGGCGAGATGAGGATTGGGAGAGGTTTAAATGTCAACAAAGAATGACAAAGAAATTGATAAAGAAGGGTAGGAGAAACTATGAAGCTGGGCTAGCGCTTAATATAAAAAAGGATAGCAAGAGTTTTTATAAATACATAAAAAGGAAGAGGCTGGCTAGGGTGAACGTTGGACCCTTAGAGGATGAGAGGGGGGACTTAGTGGTAGGGGATGGGGAAATGGCTGAGGCCCTGAATAACTTTTTTGTTTCGGTCTTCACAGAGGAAGACGTGAGTAATTTGCTGGGTGTTAGCGATGAAAAGGTGGTAGGACTGGAGGGCCTGAATGACATTATTGTTACTAGAGAGGCGGTGCTCGACAGACTGGAGGGACTGATTGTGGACAAGTCCCCAGGACCGGATGGAATGCATCCAAGGGTTCTGAAGGAAATGGCGGAGGTGATAGTGGATGCCGTGGTGATTATTTTCCAAACGTCACTGGATTCCGGGGAAGTGCCAGAAGATTGGAAAACGGCTAATGTTACGCCGTTGTTTAAGAAGGGTGCCAGGCAAAAGGCGGGGAAGTATAGGCCGGTTAGTTTAACGTCTGTTGTAGGAAAAATGTTAGAATCCGTCATCAAGGAGAAAATAGCGAGGCAACTTGAGGAGAATTGTTTGGTAGAGCAGACGCAGCACGGTTTCGTTAAGAGGAAGTCGTGGCTGATGAACTTATTGGAGTTCTATGAGGATGTGTCTAGGGCGGTGGATAGAGGAGAGCCGGTGGATGTGGTCTTTCTTGATTTTCAGAAGGCATTTGACAAGGTGCCTCACAAGAGGTTATTGCAGAAGGTCAGGGGGCATGGAGTTCGGGGTAGGGTGTTAGCGTGGATAGAGGATTGGCTGTCAAATAGGAGGCAGAGAGTGGGGGTCAATGGGTGCTATTCGGATTGGCGGTTGGTGACTAGTGGAGTGCCCCAGGGGTCGGTGCTGGGGCCTCAGCTATTCACCATTTATATAGATGATCTGGAGGAGGGAACCGAGTGTATGGTGTCAAAATTTGCTGATGACACCAAGATTGGTGGAACGGCAAATTGGGCAGAGGGTGTGGAGAGTCTGCAGAAGGATCTAGATAGGCTGGGCGAATGGGCCAGGAACTGGCAAATGGAATTTAATGTTGGCAAATGTGAGGTTGTCCACTTTGGTAGGAATAACAGTAGGAAGGACTATTACTTACGTGGCGAAAAACTGCAGCATGCGACGGTGCAGAGGGACCTCGGGGTCCTTGTGCATGAGTCGCAAAAACCCAGCCTGCAGGTGCAGCAGGTGGTCAGGAAGGCGAATGGGATGCTGGCCTTCATAGCGAGGGGGATTGAGTATAAAAGTAGGGAGGTCTTGCTGCAGCTGTACAGGGCACTGGTGAGGCCGCAGCTGGAGTACTGTGTGCAGTTTTGGTCGCCGCACTTACGCAAGGATATTTTGGCCTTGGAGGGAGTGCAGAGGAGGTTTACTAGGCTGATTCCGGAGTTGAGGGGGTTGAACTATGAGGAGAGGCTGAATAAACTAGGCTTGTACTTGTTAGAGTTTAGAAGAATGAGGGGAGATCTCATTGAGACGTATAAGATGATGAATGGGATGGATAGGATAGAGGTGGAGAGGCTCTTCCCGCTCAGAAAGGACAGTCGGACGAGAGGGCACAGCCTCAGGATAAAGGGGGGGCGGTTTAGAACGGAGTTGAGGAGGAACTTCTTCACTCAAAGGGTGGTGAATCTCTGGAATTCTCTGCCCGTTGAAGTGGTGGAGGCTGCCTCGCTCAATATTTTTAAGATGCGGGTTGATAGGTTTTTGATAGGCAAGGGGATTAAGGGTTATGGGGAGAGAGCGGGAATGTGGAACTGAGCCACGACAGATCAGCCATGATCTTATTGAATGGCGGGTCAGGCTCAAGGGGCTAGATGGCCTACTCCTGCTCCTATTTCTTATGTTCTTATGGATAGAGCAGGAGCTATACCAAGATGTGATACAACCAGAAAGAATGCTTTCTATGGTGCATCTGTAAACGTTGGTGAGAGTCATAGCTGACATGCCAAATTTCATTAGCTTCTTGAGAAAGTGTGCCCTGACTGAAGCCAGGTCCTTGGGTTATTTCCATATTTCTCTACCCAGTGCCATTCTTGCATTGGCCAGTAACTTCCTTCAATTTTAAAGCCATCCAGCATAGATAATCTCATCCATCTTCTTATTTTCCTTGAAATCTTTCCTCCATCATCTCCTTTACAAGTTCGTTTCCGCTAAAAATGTTACCAACCCAGTTTCTCTGCTTTTCCCAATACATTCAATAAATTTCTTTGTTAAATCACTTTCCAGAGCATTTCAGTATTTACAGTTTTGTTCTCCAGCAGATTGTTTCTGTTTTCCTCCAAACCCACATTTCAAACTTCTTTAGCAAGTTTGTCTCTACTTCCCATGAGGTCGAAGTCTCACGCCCATACAAAACAACATTCAAACATAGAAATATAGAAGATAGGAGCAGGAGGAGGCCATTTGGCCCTTCAAGCCTGCTCTGCCATTCATTACAATCATAGCTGATCACCCAACTCAACAGTCTAATCCTGCTTTACCCCATAACCTTTGATCCCATTCGCCCCAAGTGCTGGATCCAGCTGCCTCTTGAATGCATTCAGTGTTTTGGCATCAACTACTTCCTGTGGTAATGAATTCCACAGGCTCACCACCCTTTGGTGAAGAAATGTCATAGAGTCATAGAGGTCTACAACATGGAAACAGGCCCTTCGGTCCAACCTGTCCACGCCGCCCTTTCTTTTTGAAACACGTAACTAATCCCAATTGCTCACATTTGGCCCATATCCCTCTATACCCATCGTAGCCATGTAACCATCTAAATGCTTTTTTAAAAGATAAAATTATACCCACCTCTACTACTACCTCTGGCAGCTTGTTTCAGACACACTATCCTCTGTGTGAAAAATTGCCCCTCTGGACACTTTTGTATCTCTCCCCTCTCATCTTAAACCTATGCCCTCTAGTTTTAGACTCCCCTACATTTGGGAAAAGATATTGACTATTTACCTTGTCTATGCCCCTCATTATTTTATAGACCTCTATAAGGTCACCCCTCAGCCTCCTACGCTCCAGAGAAAAAAGTCCCAGTCTATTCAGCCTCTCAGTAGCACAGTCGTTAGCACTGCTGTTTCACAGCTCCAGGGACCCGGGTTTGATTCCCAGCTTGGGTCACTGTCTGTGTGGAGTTTGCACATTCTCCTCAGGTCTGGGTGGGTTTCCTCCGGGTGCTCCAGTTTCCTCCCACAGTCCAAAGATGTGCGGGTTAGGTTGATTGGCCATGCTTAAAAAATTGCCCCTTAGTGTCCTGGGATGTGTAGGTTAGATGGATTAGCGGGTAAATATGTAGGGATATGGGGGTAGGGCCTGGGTGGGTTTGTGGCTGGTGCAGACTCGATGAGCCGAATGGCCTCTTTCTGCACTGTAGGGTTTCTATAATCCTCTCCTTATAACTCAATCCATCAAATCCCAATAGCAACCTCATAAACCTTTTCTGCACTCTTTCTAGTTTAATAATATCCTTTCATAAGAACATAAGAAATAGGAGCAGGAGTAGGCCATCTAGCCCTTCCAGCCTGCCCCGCCATTCAATGGCTGATCTGAAGTGGATCAGTTCCACTTTCCCGCTTTCTCCCAAAACCCTTAATTCCCCTGTCTATCAGAAACCTATCTACCCGTGACTTAGATATATTCAGCGAGGTAGCCTCCGCCATTTCAACGGGCAGAGAATTCCAGAGATTCACCACCCTTTAGAACATAGAACATAGAACACTACAGCACAAACAGGCCCTTCGGCCCACAAGTTGCGCCGATCACATCACCTACCAACCTACAGACCTATCTATAACCCTCAATCTCATTAAACCCCATATACTCATCCAGAAGTCTTTTAAAAGACCCCAGCGAGTTCGCCTCCACCACCACTGACGGCAGCCGATTCCATTCACTCACCACCCTCTGAGTGAAAAACTTACCCCTAACATCACTTCTGAACCTCCCTCCCCGCACCTTAAATCTGTGTCCTCTCGTAGCGACCATTTCAACCCGGGGAAATAGCCTCTGAGAGTCCACCCTATCCATTCCTTTCAACATTTTGTAAACTTCTATCAGGTCGCCTCTCAACCTTCGTCTCTCCAGGGAAAAGAGTCCCAGCTCCCTCAACCTAACTTCATAAGGCATGCCTCCCAGTCCAGGCAACATCCTTGTAAATCTCCTCTGCACCCTTTCAATAGCTTCTACATCTTTCCTATAGTGAGGCGACCAGAACTGCGCACAATACTCCAAATGAGGCCTGACAAGGGTCTTATAAAGTTCCAGCATTACCTCCCGACTCCTAAACTCAATCCCTCGATTAATGAAGGCCAGTACACCATACGCCTTCTTGACCACCTCCTCCACCTGCGAGGCCGATTTAAGAGTCCTGTGGACCCAGACCCCAAGATCCTTCTGCTCCTCAACACTACTCAGACTTCTGCCCTTGATAGTGTACTCGTTCATCCCGTTGGTTCTGCCAAAATGGACGACTACACATTTATCCGCGTTGAAGTCCATCTGCCACTTCTCCGCCCAGTCCTGCATCCTATCTATGTCCTGCTGCAACTTTTGCCATCCTTCCAGATCATCCACAACACCACCGACCTTCGTGTCATCAGCGAACTTACTTACCCATCCCTCCACTTCCTCATCCAGGTCATTTATGAAAATGACAAACAACAAGGGTCCCAGAACAGATCCTTGAGGCACTCCGCTGGTGACTGACCTCCATTCAGAAAAAGCCCCATCCACAACCACTCTCTGCCTTCTGCAGGCAAGCCAGTTCTGGATCCACAAGGCCAAAGGCCCTTGGATCCCATGCCCTCTCACCTTCTCAAGAAGTCTTGCATGGGGGACCTTATCAAACGCCTTGCTGAAGTCCATGTACACTACGTCCACGGCACTTCCTTCGTCAATGTGTGCAGTCACATTATCGAAGAACTCAACTAGGCTTGTAAGGCACGACCTGCCCTTGACAAATCCATGCTGACTATTCCTGATCATGTCAAACCTCTCCAAATGTTCGTAAATCTTGTCCCTCAGAAGCCTCTCCATCAGCTTACCAACCACTGAGGTCAGACTCACCGGTCGGTAATTTCCCGGGCTATCTCTGTTCCCTTTCTTAAAAATAGGAACTACATCCGCAATCCTCCAATCCTCTGGAACCTCTCCCGTCTCCATTGATGACGCAAAGATCATCGCCAGGGGCTCTGCAATCTCTTCCCTCGCCTCCCACAGTATCCTGAGTGAAGAAGTTCCTCCTCAACTCTGATGTAAACTGGTCCCCCCCCCACTTACCTTGAGGCTGTGCCCTCTAGTCCTGCTATCCTTTCTAAGCGGGAAGAATCTCTCTACCTCTACCCTATCTAGCCCCTTCATTGTCTTATACGTCTCTATAAGATCCCTCCTCAGCCTTCTAAACTCCAACGAGTACAGACCCAGTCTATTTAGTCTCTCTTCATAGGCTAACCCCCTCATCTCCGGTATCAGCCTAGTGAACCTTTTCTGCACTCCCTCCAAGGCCAATATATCCTTCCGCAAGTGCAGCGACCAAAACTGCACACAGTACTCCAGCTGCGGCCTCACCAGTACCCTGTACAGTTGCAGCAAGACCCCCCTGCTTTTATATTCTGTCCCCCTCGCTATAAAGGCCAGCATTCCATTCGCCTTCTTGATCACCTGCTGCACCTGCAGACTGGGTTTTTGCAATTTGTGCACATGGACCCCCAGGTCCCTCTGCACCGTAGCATGCTGCAACTTTTTGCCTTTTAAATAATAACCCCTCCTACTATTATTTCTACCAAAGTGGATAACATCACACTTGCTAACATTATACCCCATCTGCCAGGTCCTCGCCCACTCGCTCAGCCTATCCAGATCTCTCTACAGACTTTCCACACCCTCTACGCAATTTGCTTTTCCACTCATCTTCATGTCATCATCAAATTTTGTCACCCTACACTCAGCCCCCTGCTCCAGATCATCTATATAAATGGTAAACAGTTGAGGCCCCAGCACTGATCCCTGCAGCACTCCACTAGTCACCAGCTGCCAACCAGGATAGCACCCATTGATTCCAACTCTCTGCTTTCTATTAGACAGCCAATCCTCTATCCATGCTTTCTATAATAGGGTGACCACAACTGCACACAGTATTCCAAGTGTGGCCTTACCAATGTCTTGCACAGCTTTAACAAAACGGCCCAACTCCTGTATTCAGTGTTCTGACCAATGAAACCAAGCATGCCGAATGCTTTCTTCACCACTTTCTCCACCTGTGACTCCACTTTCAAGAAGCTATGAACATGAACATGGACACCTAGATCTCTCTGTTCTGTAACTCTCCCTAACGCCCTGCCAGTAACTGAGTAAGTTCTACCCTGGTTCAATCTACCAAAATGCATCACCTCGCATTTGTCTAAATTAAACTCCATCTGCCATTTGTCAGCCCACTGACCCAATTGATCAAGATCCCGTTGCAATTAGAGATAACTTTCTTCACTGTCCACTAGACCACCAATCTTGGTGTCATCTGCAAACTTACTAACCATGCCCCCTATATTCTCATCCAAATCATTCATAAAAATGACAAATAACAGTGGGCCCAGCACTGATCCCTGAGGCACACTGCTGGTCACAGGCCTCCAGTTTGAAAAACAACTCTCGACAACCACCCTCTGGCTTCTGTCAAGAAGCCAATTTTGTATCCATTTAGATACCTCACCCTGGATCCTGTGAGATTTAACCTTATGCAACAATCTACCATGCAGTACCTTGTCAAAGGCCTTGCTAAAGTTCATGTAGACCACATCAACTGCACTGTCCTCATCTACCTTCTTGGTTACCCCTTCAAAAAACTCAATTAAATTTACGAGACATGATTTTCCACTCACAAAGCCATGCTGACTGTCCCTAATCAGTCCTGGCATCTCTAAATGCCTGTGGATCCTCTCTCTCAAAATACTTTCCAACAATTTACCCACCACAGGTGTCAGGCTCACTGGTCTGTAGTTCTCAGGCTTTTCCCTGTGGCCCTTTTTAAACAAAGACACAACATTTGCCACTCTCCAATCTTCAGGCACCTCACCCATGACTATCAATGATTTAAATATCTATGTCTGCTCATTTTCGTCCTAAATGGTCTATCCTGAATCCTCAGACTTTGACCCCTGGTTCTGGACTCCCCCACCACAGGGAACATCCTCCCTGTATCTACCCTGTCTAGTCCTGTTAGAATTTTATAAGTCTCTCTGAGATCCTTCCTCATTTGTCTGAACTCCAGCGCAAACAATCCTAACACAGTCAATCTCTCCTCGTACATTACTCCTGCCATCCCCGGAATCAGCCTGGTAAACGTTCGTTGCGCTCCCTCAAGAGCAAGAACATCCTTCCTTGGAAAAGGAGACCAAAACTGCACACAATATTCTAGGTGTAGCCTCACCAAGGCCCTGTATAATTGCAACAACACATCCCTGCTCCTGTACTCGAAACCTCTCATGGTGAAGACCAACATGCCATTTTGCCTTTTTACCGCCTGCTGCACCTGCATGCTTACCTTCAGTGATTGGTACACAATAACACCCAGGTCCCACTGCACTCTCCCCTCTCCCAATTTACAGCCATTCAGGTCATAATTTACCTTCTTGTTTTTGCTTCCAAAGTGAATAACCTCACACTTATCCAAATTATACTGCATCTGCCACTGATTTGCCCACTCACCCAACCTGTCCAGATCATTCTAAAGGATCTCTGCATCCTTGTCGAAGTTCAACCTCACATACAAATCGGTATCATCTGCAAACTTTGAAACGTTACATTTTGTTCCCTCATCTAAATCATGAATATTTATTATAATTAGCTGGGGTCCCAGCAAAAACAATCCCTGTGGCACCCCCACCAGTTACTGTCTGCCAATTTGAACAGCAGTGAAAAGTCTGACAACACCAGGTTTTAGTCCAACCTATTTATTTGATAATATACTCACAAGCTTTCGGGGAAGGGGCTAACCCCGAAAGCTTGTGAGTATATTATCAAATAAATAGGTTGGACTAAAACCTGGTGTTGTCAGACTTTTCACTGTGTTTACGCCAGTCCAACGCCGGCATACCCACATCATGACAATTTGAACAGCACCCATTAATTCCTACTCTTTGTTTCCAGTTTTCTATCCATCGCAATATACTTCCCCAATCCCATGCACTTTAATCTTGAACTTTAGTCTCGTGTGCAGAACTTTGTTAAATGCCTACTGAAAGTCCAAATATATCACATTGACTGGCTCTCCCTTGTCAATTCTACTAGTTACATTTTCAAAGAATTCCAATTTGTCAGGCATGATTTCCCTTGTATAACCATGCTGACTCTACATAGAACATTACAGCGCAGTACAGGCTTTTCGGCCCTCGATGTTACGCCGACCTTTGATACCAATCTAAACTCCATCTAACCTACACGTTTCCAATATCATCCATATGTTTATCCAATGACCATTTAAATACCCTTAATGTTGGCGAATCCACTACTGCTGCAGGCAGGGCATTCCACACCCTTACTACTCTCTGAGTAAAGAACCTACCTCTGACGTCTGGCCTATATCTATCACCCCTCAATTTAAAGCTATGTCCCCTCATGCTAGCCATCACCATCTGAAGATAAAGGCTCTCACTGTCCACCTTATCTAATCCTCTGATCATCTTATATGCCTCAATTAGGTCACCTCTTAAATTTCTTCTCTCTAACGAAAACAGCCTCAAGTCCCTCAGCCTTTCCTCATAAGACCTTCCCACCATACCAGGCAACATCCTGGTAAATCTCCTCTGCACCCTTTCCAATGTTTCCATATCCTTCCTATAATGTGGCGACCAGAACTGAGTGCAATACTCCAAGTGCGGCTGCACCAGAGTTTTGTACAGCTGCAACATGACCTCATGGCTCCGAAACTCAATTCCTCTACCAATAAAAGCTACCACGCTGTACACCTTCCTTACAACCTAATCAACCTGGGTGCTAACTTTCAGAGATCTATGCACATGGAAAGCAAGATTTCTTTGCTCATCCACACTACCAAATATCTTACCATTAGCCCAATATTTTGTATTCCTGTTACTCCTTCCAAAGTGAATCACCTCACACTTTTCTGCATTAAACTCCATTTGCCACCTCTCAACCCAGCTCTGCAGCTTATCTATGTCCCTCTGTAACCTGCAACATCCTTCCACTCTGTCCACAACTCCACTGACTTTAGTGTCATCCACAAATTTGCTAACCCATCCTTCTATGCCCTCATCCAGGTCATTTATAAAAATGACAAACAGCAGTGGCCCCAAAACAGATCCTTGTGGTACACCACTAGTAACTGAACTCCAGGGTGAACATTTCCCATCAACCACCACCCTCTGTCTTCTTACAGCTAGCTAATTTCTGATCCAAACCACTAAATCACCCTCAATCCCATGCCTCTGTATTTTCTGCCATAGCTTACCATGGGGAACCTTATCAAACGCTTTACCGAAATCCATATACATGACATCAATTGCTTTACCCTCATTCAACTCTTTGGTCACCTTCTCAAAGAATTCAATAAGGTTTGTGAGGCACGACCTACCCTTCACAAAACCGTGTTGACTATCCCTAATCAAATTATTCCTTTCTCGATGATTATAAATCCTACCTCTTATACTTCTTTCCAAAACTTTGCCCGCAACAGAAGTAAGGCTCACTGGTCTATAATTACCAGGGTTGTCTCTACTCCCCTTCTTGAAAAAGGGGACAACATTTACTGTCCTTCAGTCTTCTAGCACTTTTCCTGTAGACAATGACGACCTAAAGATCAAAGCCAAAGGCTCTGCAATCTCCTCCCAAGCTTCCCAGAGAAGCCTAGGATAAATCCCATCTGGCCCAGGGGACTTATCTATTTTCATACTTTCCAGAATTGTTAACACCTCCTCATGAACCTCAATCCTGTCCAGTCTAATAGCCTGTATCTCAGTATTCTCCTCGACAACATTGTCTTTTTCCTGTGTGAATACTTATGTAAAATACTCATTTAACATCTCTCCTATCTCTTCGGACTCCACGCACAACTTCCCACTACTGTCCATGACTGGCCCTAATCTTACCCCAGTCATTCTTTTATTCCTGACATACCTATAGAAAGCTTTAGGGTTTTCCTTGATCCTATCTGCCAAAGACTTCTCATGTCCTCTCCTGGCTATTCTTAGCTCTCTCTTTAGGTCCTTCCTGGCTAACTTGTAACTCTCAAGCACCCTAACTGAGCCTTCACGTCTCATCTTTACATAAGTCTCCTTCTTCCTCTTGACAAGTGATTCAACTTCTTTAGTAAACCACAGTTCTCTCTCTCGATCACTTCCTCCCTGCCTAACGGGTACATAATGATCAAGGACACGCAGTAGTTGTTCCTTGAACAAGCTCCACATTTCAATTGTGCAATCCCCTGCAGTTTTTTTGCATCCTAAATCTTGCCTAATAGCATTATAATTTCCTTTCCCCCAGCTATAACTCTCGTCCTGCGGTATATACATATCCCTTTCCATCACTAATGTAAACGTAACCGAATTGTGGTCACTATCACCAAAATGTTCACCTACCTCCAAATCTAACACCTGGCCTGGTTCATTACCCAGTACCAAATCCAATGTGGCCTCGCCTCTTGTTGTCTTATCTACATACTGTGTCAGGAAACCCTCCTGCACACATTGGACAAAAACTGACCCATCTAAAATACTCGAATTATAGCTTTTCCAGTTAATATTTGTAAAGTTAAAATCCCCCATAACAACGACCCTGTTACATTCGCCCCTATCCAGAATCATCTTTGCAATCCTTTCCTCAACATCTCTGGAACTTTTCAGAGGCCTACAGAAAACTCCCAACAGGGTAACCTCTCCTTTCCTGTTTCTAACCTCAGCCCATACTACCTCAGTAGACGAGTCCTCATCAAATGTCCTTTCTGCCACCATAATACTGTCCCCAACTAACAATGCCACACCTCCCCCTCTTTTACCACCTTCCCTGATCTTACTGAAACAACCATTCTTTTCCCCGCTTTATCCATGTCTTCGAAATGGCCACAACATCGAAGTCCCAGGTACCAACCCATGCTGCAAGTTCACCCACTTTATTCCGAATGCTCGTGGTATTGAAGTAGACAAACTTCAAACCACCTTCCTGCCTGCTGGTACACTCCTGCGACCTTGAAACCTTATTCATGACCTCACCACTCTCAATTTCCTGTACACTGGAGCTACAATTCAAGTTCCCATCCTCCTCCTGAATTAATTTAAACCCTCCCGAAAAGCATTAGCAAATTTTCCCCCCAGAATATTGGTATAGGTATAGACCATCCTGTTTATAGAGGTTTGTAGACCTAGTCTGATCCTGCCACTGCTTTTTAAATGCTCTGCTATAATGTCCTTGATAATGGATTCGAGAATTTTCTCCACTCCAAATTAAGCTCTTTACAAGTCACTTTTAGCTTGTTTTATTCAGCTTTCCAGTTAACAACCATCTCTTTTTATCAAATGTGGCATTTCCCATTGCTATCCTTGTTCTTATTTCTTGATTGCAAAGAGACATAGGAAATAGGAGCAGCGAAAGGCTATTTGGCTCTTCAAGGCTGCCCCCACCACCACCCCCCCCCCCCCCACCCCCCCCCCCCCCCCCCCACCACCACCACCCCCCCCCCCCCCCCCCGCCCCATTCAACAGTAGCTTGGCTAATCATCAAATTCAATATCCTGATCCCCTCCATATCCCTTGATCCTTTAGCCCCGAGAACTATATCTAATTTCTTCTTGAAATCAGAAGTTTTGGCCTCAGTACTTTCTGTGGTAGTGAATTCCATTCAATCACCACTTTCTCCTCATCTCAGTTCTATAAGGTTTACCCCTTATTCTCAAACTATGACCCCTAGTTCTGGACTCCCCCACCATTGGGAACATTCTTTCTGAATCTACCCTGTCTAATCCTGGTAGAATTTTATAAGTTTCTGTGAAATCCCTCCAGTGAATACATTCCTAACCAACTTAGTCTCTCCTCATATGACAGACCAGCCATCCCTGGAATCAGCCTGGTAAACCTTTGCCGTACTCCCTCTATAGCAAGGACATCCTTCCTCAGATAAAGACACCAAAACTGCACACGATATTCCAGGTGTGGCTTCACTAATGCTCTATACAATTGCAGCAAAACATCCCTATCCCTATATTCAAATCCTCTCACTATGAAGGCCAACATACCATTTACCTTCTTTGAATCCCAAAAAGTTGGTCAGTAGATAATTAAAAAGGCAAATGGAATTTGTTTCTTCATTGCTAGAGAGATGGAGTTTAAAAATAGCAAGGTTATGTTGCAGCTGTATAAGGCGCTGGTGAGGCCACACCTGGAGTACTGTGTACAGTTTTGGTCTCCTTACTTGAGAAAGGATATACTGGCACTGGAGGAGGTGCAGAGGAGATTCACTAGGCTGATTCCGGAGTTGAGAGGGTTGGCTTATGAGGAGAGACTGAATAGACTGGGGCTATACTCATTGGAATTCAGAAGAATTGTTTTAGAAACATATAAGGTTATGAAGGTAATAGATAAGATAGAATCAGAGAAGTTGTTTCCACTGGCAGGAGTGTCTAGAACGAGGGGACTTGGCCTCAAAACAAGGGGAAGCAGATTTAGGACTGAGTTGATGAGGAACTTCTTCACACAAAGGGTTGTGTATCTTCGGAATTCCCTGCCCAGTGAAGCAGTTGAGGCTACCTCATTTAATGTTTTTAAGGGCAGGATAGATACATTTTTGAACAGTAAAGGAATTAAAGATTACGATTGAACGGGTGGGTAAGTGGAGCTGACTCTACGAAAATATCAACCATGATCTTATCGAATGGCGGAGCAGGCTCGAGGGACCAAATGGCCTACTGCTGCTACTAGTTCTTATGTTCTTTTCTGTCTACTGTACCTGCACGCTTATTTCAGCAATTTATGCAGGAGGACACCAATGTCTCACTGAATATCCATTTATCTTAAGCAGGACCCAGGCCTTCCTGTTGCTTGCCACATCAACCCTGGTCTCCTATTCACCTGTCCATCCTTGGCCTTTTGCAGTGTTCTAGAGAAGCCCAATGCAAACTGGAGGAATAACACCTCAGACTGAGCACTATACAGCCTTTGGGACTGAACATTGAGTTCAACAACTTCAGAGCATGAACTCTCCCCTCCACTTTCACCCCATTTCCGCTTATTTAATATTTTCTTTTCATCTCATTCACCCATTTTTATCACCCTTCATTCTCACTTCCATTTTTCCTCTTCTCCATTCCCGCTCTTCATCTTGTCCCAAACCAGCATTTTCTGTTTTTGATTTGACTGGGCCAGTATTCACTGGAGTTTCAAAGGATTGCAACGCGTCAGATCCTATTAGGGTGGGATGCAGGCAGGATGTTTCCCTGTTGTGAATATAGAGCCAGGGGACACACAGTGGAACTTTGAGCCCTGACTCTCTGCAATAATAGAAGTGCGCTCAAAACCCGGAGAGTTTTGAAAGATGTGATTCTCGCTGGCATGATGGCATTTTGTAGTTTTGGAGCAGGCTGGCCAGTGGCTGATGCCAACCACACCACAGAACGGCAAAAACATCATTTTCATACATCAGTATCTCATTATCGAGCACTCACGCCTGATATTGAGCCTTCACTGAACCTGGCACCTTCACATCTAAGGGACATGGGTGCTCAGACAGCCATTTCTCCTGTTAGGGTGCTAGACCAGAACCCCAAATTACATTAGCAAGCCAGACTAGATACTAACAATTTTTCTATTTTAGCATAAGTGTGGGGAAAGGATGCTTCACTCAAGGGGTAATTCCACTGACAAATTAGGGATCTTTTATCCTAAAATAAACTTTCTTTAATAACACAGTTTAACCATAAATCTAACAAATTAAGCTACTTAACTATTAACATAGAGTCATAGAGGTTTACAGCTTGGAGCAGGCCCTTCGGCCCAACTTGTCCATGCCACCTTTTTTTTTTAAAATCCGAAAGCTAATCCCAATTGCCTGCATTTGGCCCATATCCCTCTATACCCATTGTACCCACGTAACCGTCTAAATGCTTTTTAAAAGACAAAATTGTACCTGCCTCTACTACTACCTCTGGCAGCTTGTTCCAAACACTCACCACCCTCCGTGTGAAAAAATTGTCCCTCTGGACACTTTTGTATCTCTCCCCTCTCACCTGAAACCTATGCCCTCTAGTTTTAGACTCCCCTACCTTTGGGAAAAAAGATATTGGCTATCTATCTTGTCTATGCCCCTCATTATTTTATAGACTGCTATAAGATCATCCCTCAGCCTCCTAAACTCCAGAGAAAAATGTCCCAGTCTATCCAGTAAAAAGTCTGACAACACCAGGTTTCAGTCCAACCGATTTATTTGACTGTTGGACTGAAACCTGGTGTTGTCAGACTTTTTACTGTGTTTACCCCAGTCCAACGCCGGCATATCCACATCCAGTCTATCCAGCCTCTCCTTATAACTCAATCCATCATGTCCCAGTTGAACAATATTTTAAAAAATGAAAAGGAAACAACTTTAATTTCCAATTTAGCACCATTTCAGTTTCAAATAAGCATTATTCCTCTTACAAACTTAAATACTGCTGTAAATACAGTTAGCAACCAAAAATATACTTGCTGTAATGAGTGTAAACAGTCTTGAAGTTTTCAGTGAGCCTGCAAAATCCTACTAACTTCAACCAGGCTTTAGCTACAAACTAAAGTGCTTCCTGTAAAAATCTTTTCTCTGCTAGTCTCAGGACTGCACATGTATCACATCATCACATGTCAATCTCTCTAATCAGAAATCCCAAGTGAACTTAAATCAACAAAAGTCCATGAACTCAACTTAATATAACCACTTTTAAGATTAAAATGAGCAATTATCCTGCTCGTCCAGCATCTGAGCTGCATTCCAACCACCTGTAGAATAAAGCTGAATTTTTAAACTTTCCCCTTAAACACAAAAAGCAATATATAAATATTATATATGTTATTTATATTTACACATACAAGTCAGTTACACTATTATCACACTCCTCAGTCTCTTCAATACTCAAGAGATACCAAAAGAATGCTGGGGGCACATGGAAGTGAAGCTCGGAGTTGGGGGGGTGAACACTTGCCAAACTTGGGGGGTGGGGAAGTACAATATTCACCCTTGTGGTTTACAGGGGAATTTATGAAGAGTTGTGGCTATTATGTCACTGAGGGTGTTGGGAGGGAGAGCAGATACTCACTCGGTGAATATGAAGCCTGGCAAATGAACCAGGGCAGGTGATGGATCTCTCGGTAGGGGAGCATCTTGGGAATGGTGACCATAATTCTATCTCCTTCACAATTGCATTGGAACGAGATAGGATCAGGCAGGCTAGGAAGGTGTTTGTCTGGAGTAAGGGGAGATACGAAGAAGTCAGGAAGTTACTTGGACAAATAAACTGGAAGGAGGCGTTCTTAGGGAAAAGTACTGAAGGAAGGTGGCGGATATTCAAGGAATGTTTGTCTGGAGCTATGCGTGACAACGTTCCGATGAGACAAGGGGGTTTTGGTAGGTCGAGGGAACCGTGGTGCACGAAGGCTGTGTTAAACCTAGTCAGGAGGAAAGGGAAGGTCTACAAAAGGTTCAGGGAACTCGGAGAGGTTAAGGATCTTGAGGAGTATAAGGACTGTAGAAAGGAGCTTAAAAGGGAAATTAGGAGAGCCAGAAGGGGTCATGAGAAGACCTTGGCGGGTAAGATTAAAGAGAATCCCAAGGCCTTCTATAAATATGTGAAAGGTAAAAGGATGAGAAGAGAAGGGATAGGACCTATAAAAGGTGAAGGGGGTAAGGTCGGTGTGGAACCAGAAGAAATGGCAGAGGTGCTTAATGAGTACTTTGCCTCAGTATTCACGGTGGAAGCTGATCTGGGAGTTTTTGCTACGGATTTGCAGCAGATGGAAAAGATTGAGTTTGTGGATATTAAGGTGGAGGATGTATTAGAACTTTTGAATTCTATCAAGATTGATAAGTTGCCGGGACCAGATGGGATATACCCCAGGATACTGTGGGAGGTGAGGGAAGTGATTGCAGAGCCCCTGGCGATGATCTTTGCGTCGTCAATGGAGACGGGAGAGGTTCCGGAGGATTGGAGGATTGCGGATGTAGTCCCTATTTTCAAGAAAGGGAACAGAGATAGCCCGGGAAATTACCGACCGGTGAGTCTGACCTCAGTGGTTGGTAAGCTGATGGAAAGGCTTCTGAGGGACAAGATTTACGACCATTTGGAGAGGTTTGACATGATCAGGAATAGTCAGCATGGATTTGTCAAGGGCAGGTTGTGCCTTACGAGCCTAGTTGAGTTCTTCGATAATGTGACTGAACATATTAATGAAGGAAGTGCCGTGGACGTGGTGTACATGGACTTCAGCAAGGCGTTTGATAAGGTCCCCCATGCAAGACTTCTTGAGAAGGTGAGAGGGCATGGGATCCGAGGGCCTTTGGCCTTGTGGATCAAGAACTGGCTTGCCTGCAGAAGACAGAGAGTGGTTGTGGATGGGTCTTTTTCGGCATGGAGGTCAGTCACCAGTGGAGTGCCCCAGGGATCTGTTCTAGGACCCTTGCTGTTTGTCATTTTCATAAATGACCTGAATGAGGAAGTGGAAGGATGGGTAAGTAAGTTCGCTGATGACACGAAGGTCGGTGGTGTTGTGGATGGTCTGGAAGGATGGCAAAAGTTGCAGCAGGACATAAATAGGATGCAGGACTGGGCGGAGAAGTGGCAGATGGACTTCAACGCGGATAAATGCGTAGTCATCCATTTTGGCAGAACCAACGGGATGAACGAGTACACTATCAAGGGCAGGAGTCTTGGTAGTGTTGAGGAGCAGAAGGATCTTGGGGTCCGGGTCCACAGGACTCTTAAGTCGGCCACGCAGGTGGAGGAGGTGGTCAAGAAGGCGTATGGTGTACTGGCCTTCATTAATCGAGGGATTGAGTTTAGGAGTCGGGAGGTAATGCTGCAACTTTATAAGACCCTTGTCAGGCCTCATTTGGAGTACTGTGCGCAGTTCTGGTCGCCTCACTATAGGAAAGACGTAGAAGCTATTGAAAGGGTACAGAGGAGATTTACAAGGATGTTGCCTGGACTGGGAGGCATGCCTTATGAAGTTAGGTTGAGGGAACTGGGTCTCTTTTCCCTGGAGAGACGTAGGTTGAGAGGCGACCTGATAGAGGTTTATAAAATGTTGAGAGGAATAGATAGGGTGGATTCTCAGAGGCTATTTCCCCGGGTTGAAATGGTCGCTACGAGAGGACACAGGTTTAAGGTGCGGGGAGGAAAGTACAGAAGTGATGTTAGGGGTAAGTTTTTCACTCAGAGGGTGGTGAGTGAATGGAATCGGCTGCCGTCAGTGGTGGTGGAGGCGAACTCGCTGGGGTCTTTTAAGAGACTTCTGGATGAGTATATGGGGTTTTATGGGATTGGGGGTTATAGATAGGTGTTGATGTGATCGGCGCAACTCGTGGGCCGAAGGGCCTGTTTGTGCTGTAGTGTTCTATGTTCTATGTTCTATAATGTTCAAGGCTGTGGGCCAAATGCTGGTAAATGGGATTGGGTGGTGGTCAGGTGTTCCTCTTGTGTCAGTACTGACTCGATGGGCTGAAGGGCCTCTTCTTCACTGTATAGTTCTATGATTGCAGAGGTAAGGAGGACATCTATGTAGCTTAGTTGCTGCAGTGGATGGCCGATAGAGGGTATCTCTCTGTTTTCAACCTCTTGTTGCAGTCCACTAAAGGCTGCTAATCATGGATTTTGTGATGAATTAAATCTTTGACTTATGATTCCAATTTTTTTAATAGGACGTATGCCTTTTGTGAAACTTTGGTGAGAACTTCCTCCAGTGTTCATGAACATAATCTTCCATCTTCACAAAGCGGAATCCTTTTGCCATCACAGCCACAGGCAACAAACAGTATTCATAAACTTCTTGAATCACAGGTAATTCTTAAAACACAATCAATTACTGTACTGCAGATAAAGATCTTAGCAAACTGTTTACGTCAAAGAAGAGGCATTCATTTCATCAGAAATATATCTTTGTGTTATAAATACAGTTACAAATATATCTCAAGATTTGGTGCTGGCATTTCTTAATAATTATATTAGAACATAGAACATAGAACATTACAGCGCAGAACAGGCCCTTCAGCCCACGATGTTGCGCCGACCAGTTAAAAAACAATCACCCTCTAACCTAAACCAAATCCTTACCATCCATAAACCTATCCACGGATCTCTTAAACGCCCCCAAACTAGGCGCATTCACAACTGCAGCAGGCAGGGCATTCCAATCCCTCACCACCCTCTGGGTAAAGAACCTACCCCTGACATCCATCCTGTAACTACCACCCCTTAATTTAAAGCTACGCCCCCTCGTGCTAGCTTTCTCCATCCAAGGAAAAAGGCTATCACTGTCCACCCTATCTAAACCTCTAATCATCTTATATGTTTCAATAAGGTCCCCTCGTAGCCGCCTTCTTTCTAATGAAAACAACCTCAAATCCCTCAGTCTCTCCTCATAGGACCTCCCCTCCATACCAGGCAACATCCTGGTAAACCTCCTCTGCACCCTCTCCAAAGCCTCCACATCCTTCCTGTAATGTGGGGACCAGAACTGCACACAACACTCCAAGTGCGGCCGCACCAGAGTTTTGTACATTTGCAACATGACGCTGCGGCTCCTAAATTCAATCCCCCTACCAATAAACGCCAAGACACCATGTGCCTTCCTAACAACCCTATCTACTTGATTCCCAACTTTCAGGGATCTATGTACACATACACCTAGATCCCTCTGTTCATCCACACTATTCAGAGTCCTACCGTTAGCCCTATACTCTACACATCCGTTATTCCTAATATTTATTCCTACACATCTGTTATTCCTAATATAATATTTATATATAATAAACATTTTATCTTCACTCATATTCAACTGTTTGGCCTGAAGTTTTCAGATGGCAGGATTTCCCTTCCCGTCGACTCTGAGTTCCTGCAGACAAATCTCATGGGATCAGGGTGAGCTAACTAGATGGATACAGAACTGGCTTGGCCATAGAAGATAGAAGGTAGTGGCGGAAGGGTGTTTTTCTGAATGGTGGTCTGTAACCAGTGGTGTTCCACAGGGATCAGTGCTGAGACCTCTGCTGTTTGTAATATATATAAGTGACTTGGAAGAAAACGTAGCTGGTCTGATTAGCAAATTCACGGATTATACTAAGATTGGTGGAGTTGCGGATAGTGATAAGGATTTTCAGAGAGTACAGCAGGATATAGATAGGCTGGAAAATTGTCCTAATCCTGCTATAGCTCGCCTTTCCCCAGTTCAGCACACTCCCATTCGGCCGGCACTCATCCCTTTCCATTTTTATCCTAAAGTAGACGGACTTGTGGTCACTGTTAGCCACATGTTCGCCTACCTGTACCTCGACCACCTGCCCTGGCTCATTACCCAACACTAAATCCAGTATAGCCCCTCCCCTAGTCGGGCTAGTTACATACTGCTCTAGAGACCCTTCCAAAACACATTTCACAAACTCCTCTCCCTCCGTACCCCCAGCTCTAGGCCCCCTCCAATTCACTCCAGGTAGATTAAAGTCACCCACCACAACGAGGAATAGAAGGATATAAGCAGTTGGTTTAGATAAGTAAATGTGATTGACGCAGGCTTGGAGGGCTGAAGGGCCTGTTCCTGTGCTGTACTGTTCTTTGACATTTGATGCTCAAATTAGTGTACATTGGCTGCACATGGAACCTCCACCACTCAGTAAGTTGAATGTCCGACCTTAGAGAGTTGCAGTGGACGAAAGCCGAACTTCAGGAAGGTGCCTGAACCAGTTCTGGGGTCAGAGGACAAGATAAGTTTAGGCAGTCCCAGGGCAGTGAGAATAGGGAAGGTCAAGGGTATGGGAGAAAGGGAGTGCAAGGGGTGGTGTTTGGGGTATCTGGGCACAAAGCTGGGGGAAGAAATGTCTAGTGGCGACTGGATCTTAAGGGATGGGGTTGCGTCCATATTCAAAAGGGAGATTTCTCATGGAAATGCACCCACCCAACCACCTTGACCATTCCTTTTTAGGCTTCTTCCATGCCAGGTAAATCTTGCTACCAACCTAAAACTGAGGCAGGTGGGAAACAGTGCTTAAGAAGAACCTCATCTGGACCAAGGTTGGATGTCCTATCAGAAGTCTTATGACCCTGGCATAAGGTCACTGCAGGGTCAGGGAGAGTGGGATTGCAGAATTCCTGAAGGGAATGCCATTCCTTCAATTTCATAACATCCCCACTGGCAGGAAGCCGAAAATACCGGCCTTCGTTTTCAGATTTTTAAAAAAATTCTGATTTTAAATTCTAATTGTGTTATAGTGGGATTAGAAATCCTTCCCAGGATCTCAGAAACATAGGACTGAGGAGCAAAATAGATTATTTGGTCTTTTGAATCCATAGCCCTGAATGTTATGACATGCCAAGTGCTCATCCAGATACCTTTTAAAGGATGCGAGGCAACCACCTCTAGCATCTTCCCAAGTAACGCATTCCAGACCGTCACCACCCTCTGGGTAAAAAAGGTTTTCCTCAAGTCCCCGCTAAGCCTCCTGCCCCTCATCATGAATCTTTGTTTCCTCATGACGGACCCTTCAACTGAGGGAAACAACTGCTCTCTATATACTTTGTCCATGTCCCTCATAATCTTATACACCTTATTCAGGCACCCCTCAGGCTTCTCTGCTCCAATAAAAACAACCCAAGTCTATCCAACCTCTCTTCATAACTTAAATGATCCATCCCAGTTGGCATCCTGGTGAATCTCCTCTACATCCCAATCCAGTGTAATCACATCCTTCCTACAATGTGGCGACCAAAACTACACACAGTACTCTGGCTGTGGCCTCACCAAAGGTCTATACGACACCAACATGACCTCTCTGCTTTTGTAATCTATGTTTTCATCGATAAAGATGAGTGTGCCTTCAGAAATCTATGGATAAACACGCCAAGGTCCCTTTGTTCTTTGGAACTTCTCATTGTCAGACCTTTCATAATATACCTCCTTGTCAAATTACTCCTTCCAAAAGTGTATCACACACTTTTCATGGTTAATTTTTCATCTGCCACTTCTCTGCCCATTAGAGCATTCCGTCTATATTTTATAGAACATAGAACACTACAGCACAAACAGGCCCTTCGGCCCACAAGTTGCGCCGATCATATCCCTACCTACGAGGCCTATCTATAACTCTCAATCCCATTAAATCCCATATACTCATCCAGAAGTCTTTTAAAAGACCCCAGGGAGTTCGCGTCTACCACCACCGATGGCAGCCGATTCTACTCACTCGCCACCCTCTGAGTGAAAAACTTATCCCTGACATCTCCTCTGTACCTGCTCCCCAGCACCTTAAACCTGTGTCCTCTCGTAGCAACCATTTCAGCCCTGGGAAATAATCTCCGAGAATCCACCTCATCTATGCCTCTCAACATTTTATAAACCTCTATCAGGTCTCCTCTCAATCTTCGTCTCTTCAGGGAGGAGACCTAGCTCCCTCAACCTATCTTCATAAGGCATGCCTCGCAATCCAGGCAGCATCCTTGTAAATCTCCTCTGCACCCTCTCAATAGCTTCCACATCCTTCCTGTAGTGAGGCAACCAGAACTGTGCACAGTACTCCAAGTGGGGTCTGACAAGGGTCTTATAAAGTTGCAGCATTACCTCCCAACTCCTAAACTCAATCCCTCGATTAATGAAGGCTAGCACACCATATGCCTTCTTGACCACATCCTCCACCTGCGAGGCCGATTTAAGAGTCCTATGGACCCCAAGGTCCTTCTGCTCCTCAACACTGCTAAGACTCCTACCTTTGATATTGTACTCCTTCATCCCATTGGATCTGCCTAAATGGACCACTGCACATTTATCCGCGATGTAGTCCATCTGCCACTTCACTGCCCAGTCTTGCATCCTATCTATGTCTTGCTGCAACTTCTGACATCCCTTGTATCTTCTTGTAGTCCAAGATTTGTGCCATCCGCAAATTTACTAGTCCTACCCCCCATGTAGTCATCAATGTCATTTATATAAATGATGAATAATAGAGGGCCCAATACAGATCCCTGTGGTACACCACTGGACACTGTCTCCAGTCACTAAAGCAACCATCTGTCATCAGCCTCTGTCTCCGACAACTGAGCCAATTTTGAATCCACATCCTCAAATTAACCTGTATCACGTGTGCATTTACCTTCTTTACAACTCTCCCACGTGGGACCGTGTCAAAATCAGCCTGCTAAAGTCCTTTGTTTTCCTTCTCATCATATCCTGAACATTTCTGGCCATCCATGGCTCTCTGGGCTTGTTACTCCTTCCTACCACCGGGGAGACCAGATTGTACAAATGCTCTTTCCATTTCCTTTATGAACACCTTTATGATGGCAGGAATGTCATTGATGAATCAGATGAAGATGGTTGGGCCTAGGACACTAACCCTGAGGAACTCCTGTAGTGATGTCCTGGAGTTGAGATTTTTGACCTCCACCAGCCACAACCATCTTCCTTTGTGCCAGGTATGACTCCAAACAATAGAGTTTCTCCCCTGATTCCCATTAACTCCAGTTTTGCTAGGGCTCCTTGATACCACACATAGTCAAATGCTGCCTTCATGTCAAGCTAATATCACTCTCACCTCACTCAGCTCTTTTGCCCATATTTGAATCAAGGCTGTAATGACCCTGACAAAACCCAAATTGTGTGCCAGTGAGCAGATTATTGCTGAGCAGGTGTTGCTTGATAGAGCTGTTGATGACCACTTCCATCACTTTACTGATGATCGAGAGTAGACTGATAGCCGGTAATTGGTCAGGTTGGATATGTCCTGTTTCTTGTGGTAAAAAGTCTGACAACACCAGGTTTAAGTCCAACCGATTTATCCTGGTGTCGTCAGACTTTTTACTGTGTTTACCCCAGTCCAACGCCGGCATAGCCACATCATGACTGTTTCTTGCGTACAGGACATACCTGGGCAATTTTCCAAATTGTCGGGTAGATGCCACTATTGTAACCATAATGGAAAAGCTTGGATAGAGCAGTAGCAAGTTCTGGAGCACAAGTCTTTAGTACAATTGCTAGAATATTGTCAGGGCCCATTGCCTTTGCAGTATTCAGTGCCTTTAGCCATTTCTTGATGTCACGTAGAGTGAATCTAATTGGCTTAAAACTGACATCTGTGATGCTGGGGACCACTGGAGCAGGCTGAGATGGATCATCCACTTGGCACTTCTGGCTGAAGATTACTGCGAATGCTTCAGCCTTATGTGCTGAACTCCTCCAGCATTGAGTATGTGAGTATTTGTGGAGCCTCTTCCCACAGTGAGTTGTTTAATTGTCCACCACCATTCATGGCTGAATGTGTCAGGATTGCAGAGCTTAGAACTGATTCATTGGTTCTGGGATCGCTTAGCTTTGTCTATCACTTGCTGTTTTTGCCATTTGGCATGCAAGAAATTCTGTGTTGAAGCTTCACCAGGTTGACACCTCATTTTTAGGTACGTCTGCTGTTGCTCCTGGCATGCCCTCCTGCACTCTCCATTGAACCAGGGTTATTACTCTGACTTGATGGTAATGGTTGAGTGGGGGATATATCAGGCCAGAAGGTTACAGATTGTGCTAGAGTTTAGTTCTGCTGCTGCTGATCGCCCACACATCTCATGGATGATCAGTTTTGAGTTGCTAAACCTGGTCGAAGTCCACCTCATTTAACACAGTGGTAATGTCACATAATACAAAGGAGGGTAACCTTACTGTGTTTCCACAAAGACTATGTGATGGGCATTTTCTCAGAAACTGAGATGGACAGGTGCACCTGTGGCAGGCAGGTTGGTGAGGATAACATCAAGTGTCATTTTCTTTTAGGACCTGGTCATTAGACAGTGATGGTGTTACTGAGCCACACTTGGTGGTGGTCATTGAAGTCTCCACCTAGTGTACATTCTGTGACCTTGCCACCGTCAGTCCTTCCCCCAGGGTGGCACGGTGGCATAGTGGTTACAGTGCCAGGGACTTGGGTTCGAGTCCCAGCATGGGTCACTGTCTAATGTGGAGCTTGCATGCTGTCCCCGTGTCTGCGTGGGTTTCCTCTGGGTGTTCCCGTTTCCTCCCACAGTCCAAAGATATGTGGGTTAGGTGGATTGACCATGCTAAATTGCTCCTTAGTGACAGAGGGACTATCTGGGGTAAGTGCATGGGGTTGCTGCAGGCTCAATGTGCCAAATAGCCTCCTTCCGCACTGTAGGGATTCTATGATTCCAAGTGGTATTCAATATGATTCATCAGCTGAGTGGTATGTGGTAATCATCATGTTTGATGCTGTGAGGCCTCATGGGGTCTGGAGTCGATGTTAAGGACTCCCAGAGCGACTCTCTCCCTTACTGCCACCTCTGCTGGGTCTGTCCTGCTAGTGAATCAGGATATAACCAGGGATGGTAATGGTGGTATCTGGGAAATTATCTGTTGGGTATGATTCCATGGGAATGATTGTCAGGCTGTTGTTTGACTAATCTGTGAGGCCGCTCTCCCAGTTTAGATACAAGCCCCCAGATGTTAGTAAGGAGGAATATACAAGGCTGACAAGGCTGAGTTTGCCATTGTTGTTTCCAGTGCCTAGGTCGATGCCGCTTGTCTGTCCAGTTTCAGTCTTGCAAGGCCACTTCACAGAACATTTAGTTTTAAATTTATTAACACTGCAATCAAGTTATTGTGAAAGTTCCCTTGTTACATCACTTCGGCGCCTGTTCAGGTACTCTGAGGGAGAATTTAGCATGGCCAATGCACCTAAGCAGCACATCTTTCTGACTGTGGGAGGAAACCGGAGCACCCGGAAGAAAACCACGCAGACACGCAGAGAATGTGCAAACTTCACACAGTCAGTGACCCAAGCCGGGAATCAAACCTGGATCCCTGGCATTGTGAGGCAACAATGCTAACCACTGTGGCACTGTGCCATCTGGCTGCTTTTCTGATGCAACTGGAAGTGTAGACACTGTCAATGGAAAGGAGGCTGGTTTGTGTGATGAACTGGGCTATGTTCACAACCCTTTGTAGTTTATTGCATTCTTGGTCAGAGCAGGAACCATACCAAGCTGTGATACAACCAGAAAGAATGCTTTCTTTGGTATATCTGTAAAAATTGGTGAGAATCGTAGCGGACATGCCAAATTTCCTTAACCTTCCGAGAAAGTAGAGGCATTGGCGGGTTTTCTTAACTATAACATCAGCGTGGAGGGACCAGGACAGGTTGTTGGTGACCTGGACACCTAAAAACTTGAAGCTTCAACCGTTTTCACTTCATTCCCATTGATGTAGACAGGAGCATGTCCTCCACTATGCTTCCTGAAGTCGATAGCTATCTCCTTCGTTTTGCTGACATTGAGGGAGAAATTATTGTCATAGCATCAGTTCATTAGATTCTCTATCTCATTCCTGTCTCATCATTGTTTGAGATCCAACCCACTGCGGTGATATCATCAGCAAACCTGAAAGTCGAGTTGGAGCAAATTTTGCCCACATTGTCACAGGTATAAGGAATATAAAGTTTATTAGTCACAAGTAGGCTAGTAAGGGGCTAAGAATACAGCTTTGTGGGGCACCAGTGTTGAGGATGATCGTGGAGGAGATGTTGTTGTTGCCGATCCTTATTGACTGCAGTCGTGGGTTAGGGATTCTAGAATCCAGTCCCAGAAGGAGGAGCCGAACCTCAGGTCACAGAGTTTGGAGATGAGTTTTGTAGAGATAATGTTGTAGAAAGTAGCAAGCTAAGTCAAAAAAGGGACCCTGAAGACAAAATTCTCCCAATTCACCCGCCGTGGGAATCATAGAGGGCGAGACAGAAAATCCAGCCAACCATTCAAAGTTCCATCGAGCGGGAATTTCCAGTGTTGGGGCATCCACAGCCAGAGAATCCCGACAATGCTGTATTTGATTTTCTAGAAGGCATTTAACACACCAAAAGTTGCTGCACAACATAAGCGCTTATGGTGTACGGTGTAGCATATGTAGCATGAAGAGGAGATTAGTTAACTAACCGAAAACAAAGTAGACATACATGGGTCATTTTTGGGTTGACAAGATGTTACTACACCCACCTTACTTTACTTTTTTGAAAGAAATGCATGAAATGAACATAAGAACATAAGAAATAGGAGCAGGAGTAGGCCATCTAGCCCTTCGAGCCTGCCCCGCCATTCAATAAGATCATGGCTGATCTGTCGTGGCTCAGTTCCACTTTCCCACCCTCTCCCCATAACCCTTAATCCCCTCTCTTATCAAAAACCCATCAACCCGCTTCTTGAAAATATTTAGCGAGGCAGCCTCCACCACTTCAACGGGCAGAGAATTCCAGAGATTCACCACCCTTTGAGTGAAGAAGTTCCTCCTCAACTCCGTTCTAAACCGCTTCCCCCTTATCTTGAGGCTGAGCCCCCTAGTCCTACTGTCTTTTTTGAGCGGGAAGAGTCTCTCCACCTCTATCCTATCCATCCCATTCATCATCTTATACGTCTCAATGAGATCTCCCCTCATTCTTCTAAACTCTAACAAAGAACAAAGAAATGTACAGCACTGGAATAGGCTCTTTGGCCCTCCAAGTCCGTGCCAATCATGTTTATGGATGGAAAGGGTTTGGTTTAGGTTAGAGGGTCATTGTTTTTTAACTGGTCGGCGCAACATCGTGGGCCGAAGGGCCTGTTCTGCGCTGTATTGTTCTATGTTCTATGTTCTACAACGCCCTAAATAAATTTTACTCAGTCCATATCCCTCTATTCCCTCCCTATTCATGTACCCATCCAGATGCCTCTTAAATGTTGCTAATGTGCCTGCTTCCACTACCTCCTCTGGCAGCACATTCCAGGCACCTACCACTCTGTGTGAAAAATGTCTCCCACACGTCTACTTTAAATTTGTCCCCTCACTTTGAACTTGTGTCCCCTAGGAAAAAGCCTCTGATCATCCACCCTGTCTATGCCTCTCATGATTTGGTAGACCTCGATCAGTTCTCCCCTCAGCCTCCATCTTTCCAATGAAAACTATCCTAATTATTTCAACCTCAAGACCAGGCAACATCCTGGTGAACCTTCTTTGCACTCTCCAGAGCTTTCACATCTTTCTGGTAGTGTGGTGACCAGAATTGCATGCAATACTCCAAATATGGCCTAACCAGTTTTTATATAGCTGCAACATGATTTCCTAACTCTTGCGCTCAATGCCATGGCTGATGAAAGTAAGCATGCCATATGCTTTCTTAATCACCTTGGCCACCTGTGTTGCCACTTGTCGGGAACTGCGGACCTGCATACTCATCCCTCTGTATGTTAATGTTCCTAAGGGTTCTGCCATTTACAGTATAATTCATACCCAAATTTGATCCTCCAAAATACATCACCTCACATTTGTCCAGATTAAACTCCATCTGCCATTTCTATGCCAAAGTCTCCAATTTATCTATATCCTGTTGTATCCTCTGACAATCCCCTGCACCATCAGCAATTCCACCAATTTCATGTCATCCACAAACTTACTAATCAGATCACACACATTTTCTTCTAGATCATTTATATATATTACAAACAACAGAGGTCCCAGCACTGATCCCCGCAGAACACCATCAGCTACAGATCTCCATTCTGAAAAACACCCTTCCACTGCTACTCTCTGTCTTCTATAACCAAGACAGTTCTGCATCCATCCAGCCAGCCCACTCCAAATACCATTTGGTTTTAGTTTTTGTATCAATCTGCCATGTGGGAATGAAGCCATTACACTGTGGAATTGTTTTCCCCAGAAAGCAGTGGAAACTAGGTCATTAAATACATTCAAAGATGTGTTAAATTTATGATTGACAAGGGAGTCAGGGTTATGGGGGGTTGACAAGAAAGTACAGTTAAGGGCACAATCAGATTGACCTTGGGCATGAGATCCAAGGGGCTTTGGCCTTGTGGGTCCAGAACTGGCTTGCCTGCAGAAGGCAGAGAGTGCTTGTGGATGGGTCTTTTTCTGCATGGAGGTCGGTCACCAGTAGAGTGCCCCAGGGACCCTTGCTGTTTGTCATTTTCATAAATGGCCTGGATGAGGAAGTGGAGGGCTGGGTTAGCAAGTTCGCTGACGATACGAAGGTTGGTGGTGTTGTGGATAGTCTGGAGGGATGTCAGAAGTTGCAGCATGACATAGATAGGATGCAAGACTGGGCGGAGAAGTGGCAGATGGACTTCAACACGGATAAATGTGTAGTGGTCCATTTTGGCAGGACCAACGAGATGAAGGAGTACAATATCAAGTGTAGGAGTCTTCGCTGTGTTGAAGAGCAGAAGGATCTTGGGGTCCGGGTCCATAGGACTCTTAAATCGGCCTTGCAGGTGGAGGATGTGGTCAAGAAGGCGTATGGTGTACTGGCCTTCATTAATCGAGGGATTGAGTTTAGGAGTTGGGAGGTAATGCTGCAACTTTATAAGACCCTTGTCAGACCCCACTTGGAGCACTGTGCACAGTCCTGGTCGCCTCACTACAGGAAGGATGTGGAAGCTATTGAGAGGGTGCAGAGGAGATTTACAAGGATGTTGCCTGGATTGGGAGGCATGCCTTATGAAGATAGGTTGAGGGAGCTAGGTCTCCTCCCTGGATACACGAAGGTTGAGAGGCGACCTGATAGAGGTTTATAAAATGTTGAGAGGAATATATAGGGTGGATTCTCGGAGGCTATTTCCCAGGGCTGAAATGGTCGCTATGAGAGGGCACAGGTTTAAGGTGCTGGGAAGCAAGTACAGAGGAGATGTCAGGGGTAAGTTTTTCACTCAGAGGGTGGTGAGTGAGTGGAATCGGCTGCCATCGGTGGTGGTAGAGGCAAACTCGCTGGGGTCTTTTAAAAGACTTCTGGGTGAGTATATGGGATCTAATGGGGTTGGGAGTTACAGATAGTTCTATGGCTTGGGAGGTATAGATGTGATCGGCGCAACTTGTGGGCCGAAGAGTCTGTTTGTGCTGTAGTGTTCTATGTTCTATGTTATAAAATGGCAGAGCAGGCTCAAGGGGTCAAATGGTCTGCTGCTGCTTCTAATTCCTGTGTGTTCTTGCGTGCTGATTCCATTGAATTTCTTGTTTCAATGGTCATTTTCAATTTATCCTGTCTTCCAGCTGATTGAGGCAGCTTCCTCCCGGAGATATGTCCTAACCATGCGGCATGCTGAAAGAGCTGATCTCGTATTTGGCAAGGCTTGGTTAGCACAATGCTTCACCAGCGAAGGTATGTTTCAGATGAAGAATTAAAGTTCTATAATTCACTTAGTATTAATCTCAAGTAAAATTTATGACAGAATGGCCTGCAATTCTCTTTTCTGTTCTGTCCATTGGCTGATCAGCAGGAACAGCCTTAAACAAATATTGATTAAAAAGGTAAGGCTTGCGATGTGAGAATCACTGACTAGCTCATCATTTATCCATCTCTAATTGCCCTGGAGAGGTGGTGGTGAGCTGCCTTCTTGAACCTGCTGCAGCCCATGGGTGTTGGTACACTCACAGTGCTGTTAGGGAGGGAGTTTCAAAATTTTGATCTGGCAACACTGAAGAAAAGATAAGAAAGATCCAAGTGAGGATGATGAGTGACTTGGATGGAATTTGCAGGTGGTGGCCTTACCCCTTTGGAAACTGCTGAAAATTTGCAATCTGTTGCAATACATCTTGTAGATGGAAGAACACAGAAGGCTTAAAGAGAAGATGGTAAAGCACATTACAGAAGTGAAGAGGGGAATCCCAAAATCTTCTATACGCACATAAACAGTAAAAGGGTGCTAAAAGGAATAGGGCCGAATAAGGAACTAGAACAGAATTTACACATGGAGGCTGGGGGCATGGCTAAGGAATGAAATCAAAACTTTGAGTATGTCTTTACCAAGGATACACAGGCTACACAGGCCATCGTGACAACTGAGGAAAGTCATCCCTAAAAGAGTTCGGAATTGAAAAGGGGAAAGTGTTGAATAGACTGTCGGTACTGAAAGTTGACAAGACCCCGAGTTTGGATAAGATGCATCAAGGATATTGAAGGAAGTGAGAATGGAAATTGCAGGGACATTGGCCCTAACCTTCCAGCTTCTCCAGACTCAGGGAGATGCCAGAGGACTGGAGAATTGCAAATGTTACACCCTTGTTTAAAACAAGTTATAAGACCCAGCAATTACAGGCCAGTCAGTTTAACATCAGAAACTTCCAGAAATAATCATTTGGGAAAGAATTAGGATTCATATGGAAAAATGTGGGCTGATTAGAAAGAACCACCACACATTTCAAAAGGGGAAATAATGTTTTTTTTATTTGTGGGGCATGGATGTCATTGGCTGGCCAGCAAATATTACCTATCTCTAGTTGCCTTTGGAAGGCAGTTGAGAGTCAACCACATTGCTGTGATAATGGATTCAAATGTAGGCCTGACTGGGTAAGGACAGCAGATTTCCTTCCTTAAGGGACATTAGTGAACCAGATGGGTTTTTCTGATAATCAACAACGGTTTCATGGTCATCAGTAGATTCTTAATTTCAGAGATTGTTCTTTTGAATTCAAATTGCACCAACTGCTGTGGTTGGATTTGAACCTGGCTCCCCAGAACATTACCTGAGTTTCTGGATTAATAATCTAGCAGTAATACCACGCTCATCACCTTTAATTAACTAATGTTTAACTAACTTACTGGAGTATTTTGAGGAGGTAACAGAAAGGATCATCGCAACATAGAAAGTAGAAGCAGAACTTAGCTATTTGGCCCTTCAAGTTTGCTTCACCTTTCATTACGATCATAGAATCATAGAATCACTACAGTGCAGAAAGAGGATAATCACCCCACCGACATCAATGCCACCCAGGTCCTATCCCCATAACCCATGTATTTACTTGCAAATCTCAATGATGTTTAGAGCAACATAGCATGGCCAGTCTCCCTAACCCGTACACCGTTGGATTGTGGGAGGAAACTGGAGAACCTAGAGGAAACCTATCAGCTTTTAGGCTGATTGATTGGGTAACAAATTGTCCCTATATTGGACCTCCCTGATCCTCGCACATTAGGCGTAGACTAAAATCATGAATAGGTCACTGAGACAATGGGACGGCGGCGCGGGCTCGTTGGGCCGAAGGGCCTGTTTCCCGTGCTGTGTTGTTGTTCTTTGAAACCCAAGCAGACATGGGGAGAATGTGCAGACTCCACACAGACAGTGACCCAAAGCTGGAATTGAACAGCAGATGCCAGTTTCACTCAGGGGGATTACCTTGTTCTCTCTCTCAGAAGCCCCAGATGTGAGCAGACTCCTTTAAAATCTTTGAATGGCTGTAGCGCATTCTGAAGCGAGAGGGAAAACATACAGGAATCTTCAGGTGAAACAGGGAAGGAGGTAAAAGAAGAGGCGGTGTTGCAATTTTGATTAGGGAATCAATTTCAGCAATAAGAAGGGATAACATAGAACATAGAACACTACAGCACAAACAGGCCCTTCGGCCCACGAGTTGCGCCGATCACATCAACACCTACCAACCTACAGACCTATCTATAACCCTCAATCTCATTAAACCCCATATACTCATCCAGAAGTCTTTTAAAAGACCCCAGCCAGTTCGCCTCCACCACCACTGACGGCAGCCGATTTCATTCACTCACCACCCTCTGAGTGAAAAACTTACCCCTAACATCACTTCTGAACTTCCCTCCCTGCACCTTAAATCTGTGTCCTCTCGTAGCAACCATTTCAACCCGGGGAAATAGCCTCTGAGAGTCCACCCTATCTATTCCTCTCAACATTTTGTAAACTTCTATCAGGTCGCCTCTCAACCTTCGTCTCTCCAGGGAAAAGAGTCCCAGCTCCCTCAACCTAACTTCATAAGGCATGCCTCCCAGTCCAGGCAACATCCTTGTAAATCTCCTCTGTACCCTCTCAATAGCTTCTACATCTTTCCTATAGTGAGGCGACCAGAACTGCGCACAATACTCTAAATGAGGCCTGACAAGGGTCTTATAAAGTTGCATGTATTTAATGTGACAGAGGGAGAGCATTTTAGTGATAATGACTACAACATGGTATGATTCAACTTTGTTATGGTCAAGGTGAAAAATGCCCTGCAATAAAACACCTTTTGGATTGAGGGAGGCAGACTTTATTAAAATAAGGCAGGATCTGGTCAAAGTTGACTGGGAACAGCTCCATGCAGGTGTAATAACTCCATGGAGCAAAAGTCCTGCCATCAAGTTACATTATTTACACCATACATCTGCACTCAGCCAGCTCTCCAGTTGCTCCCTGCTGAATGCAGACTGGGATTCTGACACACCTGCTTTAAATGAGGCTTTCTGATTTAACCATCAATTAGGATCTCTTTTTGACACCAACCAAATAAACAAACTCAAATTAACTTAGGGACAAAAATCAAAGTGGACAATGTGGGCTTCGATCCTACTACCTCGCACATACTAAGCAAGAACTCTACTATTTGAGCTAATTCCCCCAAGCTAGGACTCATCACCTAGCTCATGCTCTATCAAGCCAACATCATTAGCCTGGCTGAAGTCATCACAGCAGGAAAGTCTACAGTGGACCAGTGGGAGAGCATTCAAAAAGGAAATGAGGAGAATACAGGTCAAACATGTACCCTTTCAGGAAAAAGTGCCAAGTTCAGGGAACCCTGGATGTCTAGGACAATTCAGGACTGCATAAGGAAGAAGAGAAATGCTTTTAGCAAACCTAAAGCAGGTAATTTAGTTGTGGCCACAGAGGAATATAGGAAGTGCAAGAGGGAACTTAAGAAAGAAATTAGAAGAGCAAAAAGGGGACATGAGAAAGGACTTGTGTTAAGGGGAACAGATTAACCAGGGAAAGAGTAGGGCCCATTAGAGACCAAGGGGGCAATCTGTGCACGAAGCCACAGGACATTGGAAGGGTTTAAATGAATACTTCACTTTGGTCTTCACTCAGGAAAAGGAGGACATAAGTACAGGATTCAAGAAAAGAGACTGAGAAACTTGAGCAGTTCCACGTATGAAGAGGGATTGGAGACTGGATGGGCTTAGACAAATGGATGGACAAATCCCCAAGCCTGGATGAATTGCATCCCAGGCTGCTGTGGGAAGTGAGACAGGAAATTGCAAGGGCTCTGACACAAATTTTTAATTCCTCTCTGGCCACGGGGGAAGTGCCAGAGGTCTGGGGGACGGCTATTGTGGTTTCACTTCTCAAGAGTGAACCCTAATCCTAACCTTTTCTCAAGAAGGGTGGTAGAGATGAACCAGGAAATTACAGACCGGCAAGTTTCACATCAGTGGTAGGGAAACTATTGCAGAAAATTCTGAAGGAGAGAATTAATTTCCACTTAGAAACTTAAGTTGATTAGTGATAGTTATCATGGCTTGTCAGAGAGAGGTCATGCTGAATAAATTTGATTGAATTTTTCAAAAAAGTGATCATGCGTGTGGTTGAGAGAACTGTAGTTTATATGGATTTCAGCAAAGACACTGGCAAGGTCCCACATGGAAGACTGACTGAGAAACACATGGAATTCAGAAGAATTCAGGAGTTTACAGTAGCTCCCCACTTTTGGGGAGCTAGCGACCCAAAATTGTTGGAATGAAGGCGGGTGACAATCAAAGTCCCCCTGAGGATGGGGTGTGGGGAGGGTGAAGTCCCCCTGGGCACTGGCACCCTGATCATACTAGCCTGAGCCCCCTGGCACTGCTCAAGGACCAAGGTGCCAATGCCTAGGGGACACAGAACATAGAACATTACAGTACAGTACAGCCCATTCGGCCCTCAATGTTACACCGACCTGTGAAACCAATACAAAGCCCACCTAACCTTCACTATTCCAATATCATGTATATGTTTATCCAACGACCATTTAAAAGCCCTTAATGTTGGTGAGTCTACTACTGTTGAAGGCAGGGCATTCCACGCTCTTACTACTCTCTGAGTAAAGAATCTACCTCTGACATCTGTCCTATATCTATCACCCCTCAATTTAAAGCTATGTCCCCTCGTGCCAGTCATCACCATCCAGGGAAAACCTTATCTAATCCTTTGGTCATCTTGTATGCCTCAATTAAGAACATAAGAACATAAGAAATAGGAGCAGGAGTAGGCCATCTAGCCCTTCGAGCCTGCCCCGCCATTCAATAAGATCATGGCTGATCTGTCGTGGCTCAGTTCCACTTTCCCGCCCTCTCCCCATAACCCTTAATCCCCTCTCTTATCAAAAACCCATCAACCCGCGTCTTAAAAATATTTAGCGAGGCAGCCTCCACCACTTCAACGGGCAGAGAATTCCAGAGATTCACCACCCTTTGAGTGAAGAAGTTCCTCCTCAACTCCGTTCTAAACTGCCCCCCCCCTTATCTTGAGGCTGTGCCCTCTAGTCCTACTGTCCTTTCTGAGCTGCAAGAGCCTCTCCACCTCTATCCTATCCATCCCGTTCATCATCTTATATGTCTCAATGAGATCTCCCCTCATTCTTCTAAAGTCTAATGAGTACAAGCCTAGTTTATTCAGCCTCTCCTCATAGTTCAACCCCCTCAACTCTGGAATCAGCCTAGTAAACCTCCTCTGCACTCCCTCCAAGGCCAAAATATCCTTGCGTAAGTGCGGCGACCAAAACTGCACACAGTACTCCAGCTGCAGCCTCACCAGCGCCCTGTACAGTTGCAGCAAGACCTCCCTACTTTTATATTCAATCCCCCTCGCTATGAAGGCCAGCATCCCATTCGCCTTCCTGACCACCTGCTGCACCTGCAGGCTGGGTTTTTGCGACTCATGCACAAGGACCCCAAGGTCCCTCTGCACCGTCGCATGCTGCAGTTTTTCGCCATGTAAGTAATAGTCCTTCCTACCATTATTCCTACCAAAGTGGACAACTTCACACTTGCCAACATTAAATTCCATTTGCCAGTTCCTGGCCCATTCACCCAGCCTATCTAGATCCTTCTGCAGACTTTCCACACCCTCCGCACAATTTGCCGTTCCACCAATCTTGGTGTCATCAGCAAATTTCGACACCATACACTCGGTTCCCACCTCCAGATCTATATAAATGGTAAATAGCTGAGGACCCAGCACCGATCCCTGGGGCACTCCACTAGTCACCAACGGCCAATCCGAATAGCACCCATTGAACCCCACTCTCTGCCTCCTATTTGACAGCCAATCCCCTATCCACGCTAATGCCCTACTCCCAACTCCATGCCCCCTAACCTTCTGTAATAGCCTCTTGTGCGGCACCTTATCAAACGCCTTCTGAAAATCAAGAAACACCACATCTACCGGCTCTCCTCTATCCACCGCCCTAGACACATCCTCATAGAACTCCAATAAATTCATCAGACACGACTTCCCCTTAACGAAACCGTGCTGCGTCTGCTCTATCAAACAATTCTCCGCAAGATGCCTCGCTATTTTCTCCTTGATCACGGATTCGAGCATTTTACCTACAACAGACGTTAAACTAACCGGCCTATAATTCCCTGCCTTTTGCCTGCTACCCTTCTTAAACAACGGTGTAACATTAGCTGCTTTCCAATCTTCTGGCACTTCCCCGGAATCCAGCGAAGTTTGGAAAATAATCACCAAGGCATCCACTATCACCTCCGCCATTTCTTTCAGAACCCTTGGATGCATTCCATCCGGTCCTGGGGACTTGTCCACAATCAGTCCCTCCAGTCTGTCGAGCACTGCCTCTCTAGTAACAATAATGTCATTCAGGCCCTCCACTCCTACCATCTTTCCATCACTAACACCCGGCAAACTATTCACGTCCTCCTCCGTGAAGACTGAAACAAAAAAGTTATTCAAGGCCTCAGCCATTTCCCCATCCCCTACCACTAAGTCCCCCCTCTCATCCTCTAAGGGTCCAACGTTCACCCTAGTCAGCCTCTTCCTTTTTATATATTTATAAAAACTCTTACTATCCTTTTTCATATTTAGCGCTAGCCCAGCTTCATAGTTTATCCTACCCTTCTTTATCAACTTCTTCGTCATTCTCTGTTGATATTTAAACCTCTCCCAATCCTCTTCTCACCGACTACTCTTAGCCACTCTAAACGCATCCGCTTTTAATTTAATACTCTCCTTTACCTCCTTCGTTATCCACGGCTGATTACCTCTCCTCCTACGATCCTTTTTAACCATCGGAATAAATTTCTGCTGAGCACCAAGAAAGACCGCCTTAAAGATCCTCCACTGTTCCTCAGCAGACCTACCTTCCAATGTGCTCCCCCAATCAACATTCGCCAATTCCTCTCTCATCCTATCATACTCCCCTCTGTTCAAACGAAGGACACAGGTCCAGGAACTCACTTTCTCCTCCTCCATCTGCATCAGAAACTCCACCATACAATGATCACTCTTCCCAAGAGGATCCTTCACCACAAGGTCCCTAATTCTCCCTGCCTCATTACACAACACCAGATCCAAGATAGCTCGCTCCCTCGTCGGCTCCAACACACACTGTTCAAGGAAACTATCCCGGCAGCATTCCAAGAACTCTTCCTTGAGCCCACCGCATCCAGCATGGGTCAACCAATCAATATGCAGATTGAAATCCCCCATAATTATCGCCGTTCCATTCCTGCACGCCACATTTATTTGCGCATTAATAGCCCGCCCCACCTCCAGATCATTATTTGGGGCCCTATAGATGACACCCACCAGCGTCTTCCTCCCTTTGCTGTCCCTAATCTCCACCCACAACGATTCCACGTTCTGCTCTTTGGCTCCTATATCATCCCTTACTACCACCCTGATGCTATCCTTAATCAGCAGAGCTATGCTCCTCCCCTTTTTCCTCCCGCCTATCCTTCCTAAACACTTGATACCCCTGTACATTCAGCTCCCAGTCCCTGTCACCCTGCAGCCACGTCTCTGTAATGGCCACCAGATCATATCCATTTGTACTGATCTGCGCCACCAGCTCATTCACTTTATTCCGAATGCTTCGTGCATTCAGATAAAGTGCCTTCATCCCAGCCTTCACCTGTACCCTATTTGCAGGAACGCCACCAACCTTACTCACGCCCCCTACTCCCTTTATTATTGGGACATCCTTGGCCTCTTCCCGTACCTGTACCCTCTCCTTTACTTTAGACCCAGTAATTTCACCTACCCTTGCACCCTCCCCCCCCACAATTAGTTTAAAGCCCTATCTACAGTCCTATCTACACAATTCGCCAGGACTCTGGTCCCAGCACGGTTCAGACCAACCCCATCCCACCTGAACAGGTCCCCCCTACCCCAATACTGGTGCCAATGCCCCATAAATTCAAACCCATTCCTCCCACACCAATCCCTGAGCCACCCATTCACTTCCTTAATCTTATCAACCCTACGCCCGTCTGCACATGGTTCAGGCAGTAGTCCAGAGATAACCACCTTGTCAGTTCTACTTTTTAATTCCATTCCCAGCTTTTCATACTCCCTCCCCAGATCCTCAGTTCGCATTTTGCCTACATCGTTGGCACCCACATGTACTACAACGACCGGATTCTCACCCTCCCACTCCAGGTTCCTCTGCAGCCCAGATGCGACATCCTGGACCCGAGCACCAGGCAGACAACACACCCTTCTGTGCTCTTTGTCATTGTGACAAAGGACAGTGTCAATACCCTTAACCCCACTATCCCCAATTACTACTACATTCCTTTTCACCTTCTCTTTGCCTATGTCCTGTGTCTGCATCACTGTACCGTGTGCAGTTTGCTCACCAACCTCACCGCCCTCGTTCTTGTCCACACTGGAAGCAAGAACCTCAAACCTGTTATGCAGATTGAGAGGCTGAGGCATTTGGTCCCCACCCTCCTTCCTCCTCTCAGCAGCTCCTTCCTCCTCTCAGCAGCCCCCTCCTGTTCCTGACCCTTAGAGTTAGCCAGTCTAGGGGGTGTGGATGTCTCTTGCACTCCATTATCAATGGTACCCTCCCTCCCCCTGATGAGCCTCAGTGTCTGTAGCTCAGAGGCCAGCTCATCTACTTTGAGCTGTAGCTCCTCCAGCAACCTGCACTTACTGCAGACATGGTCACTGGGAAGGACCCTGGAGTCCACCAGCTCCCACATCATACAGAAACAGCACATTACATGCCCCTCCATTATTCCCTTTACTACTACTGAACACTGTTTTCAACTCAAACTTACCTGGTCCTTTTCTGGAAAGCCCTTTGATCCTAAGCCCTAGCAGCTCACTCTGCTTCCCTCTCACTCCGCTGCCTGCTCCGACAGAGGTCTACAGCAGGCCTCCTTTTAAACCTAGCGCGGTTTAAAAGACTGCTTACCCACAAATCCCTGCTATCCACTCCCTTTGAATTCTTAAAGCGGTAAACACAAAAAGCCCGCGAAAATGCTTTTAAATGAATCGAACAGTCTTACAAGGTAAGTTCTTACTAAACACAAAAAAGCCCGTGAAAATGCTTTTAAATGATTTAAACAGTTTTTAAACAGGTAATTTCTTACCTGACTCAGTGCTCCTTCGCTCCGCCCGCTCCAGCGAACAATGGGGAGACCGGCAGTGCGGGGCCACTGCACATGTGATGATCTCTGCAATGACAGACCGACACGTGCAGTAGCCCACTCAACATGCTGATTTCAGCCTCTTCAACAGGAATATTCCCCGCCCCCTGAAATCTAATGATATTCACATTGGTGGCCTCTGCAGTGCACAAAGTGAGAGAGATTCCAGTCTGAACTCCCACCAAAGAAAGAGTGTGATTTACGCCGTTTTCACGCAAATTCGACACTTAGGATGGAATTTTACAATCTCACTCAGGCGAGATTGTAACATCTCGCTCGAGGCCAACAGAGATTTCCATTCTGCGAGCCTCACCCACCCAATTCCGAGGCGAGCAAGGTGATCAAGTTCCGGCCTTAGAATTCATTTGGGAAAATTCTGGTGCGAGTCTTGGGGAAATGGCTAAGTGGGTGAAGTCATAGTTTGTGACCATATTGTGGATAATAATCAAACTTTCTATTCCCATTCTGATGATAGATTAACTCTGTTTCTCCCCATAGAAGGTGGCAGACATGCTGGGTGGGATTTTCCAGCCTCACTCGTTCTGTAACCATAAAATCCCACCCAAGGTCAATAGGGTCTGTACTCGTTGGAGTTTAGAAGGCTGAGGGGGGATCTTATAGAGATGTATAAGATAATGAAGGGGATAGATAGGGTAGAAGTAGAGAGATTCTTCCCGCTTAGAAAGGATAGCAGGACTAGAGGGCACAACCTCAAGATAAGGGGGCAGGTGCAGTTTAGATCAGAGTTGAGGAGGAACTTCTTCACTCAAAGGGTGGTGAGTCTCTGGAATTCTCTGCCCGTTGAAGTGGTGGAGGCTACCTCACTGAATATATTTAAGTCACGGGTAGACAGGTTTCTGATAGACAGGGGAATTAAGGGTTATGGGGAGAAAGCGGGAAAGCGGAACTGATCCATTTCAGATCAGCCATGATCTTACTGAATGGTAGGGCAGGCTCGAAGGGCTAGATGGCCTACTCCTGCTCCTATTTCTTATGTTCTAATGTTCTTTCCATGGTCTGCCCCTCGCCCGCTCCGATTCCCCTCACGGGCGGAAGGGAAAAATTCCAGCCACTGAGTATTTTGAGTGTTTTTGGTTTTCATTTCTCATCTACTTCAATTCGTTTTGCAGCCAAGAAGCAGCAGAATGATGTTAAACAATGGGATCTAATGCTGAACCTGCATCAGTTCCTAGAGAGATTGGTGTGCATAAATCCTGCCCTGCCACAGAGCAAAGACATTGAAAATTCACACCCATGAAGCAGAACTGTTTGATAAAAATAGTTTTGATATTTTTAGGTAGATATGTCAGACCAGACTTAAACTTCCCTTCCAGTATTCCCCGGAGGGTTGGTGGGACCAAGGATTATGATCACGATGCTCCCTTATCATCCTGTGGGATATTCCAGTCTAGACTAATGGGTAAGTTTAAGATGCTTCATAGAATGTAGAACAGTATGTGCTGGCCTTGGAAGTAGGAGTATGTGAGGGACAGGTGTGTGTGAGGGAGGGAGGAGTGTTGGATGGAGGGAGGAGTGTGTGAGGGAGGGTGGAGTGTGTGAGGGAGGGTGGAGCGTGTGAGGGAGGGGGCAGTGTGTGACATTGGGAGAATTTGTGAGGGAGGGAGGAGTGTGAGGGAGGGAGGAGTGTGTGAGGGAGGGGTGTGGGTGAGGGAGGGAGGAGTGTGGGATGGAGGGAGGAGTGTGTGAGGCAGGGTGGAGTGTGTGAGGGAGGGGAGAGCATGTGAGGGAGGGGAGTGTGTGTGAGGGAGGGAGGAATGTGTGAGGGAGGGAGGAGTGTGCGAAATAGGAGTGTGTGTGAAGGAGGAGTGAGTGTGTGAAGGAGGAGTGAGTGTGTCAAGGAGGGGGGAGTGTGTGAGGGAGGGAGGAGTGTGTGGGGGGAGAGTGTGAGGGAGGGTGAGAGTGTGAGGGAAGGGGGAGTGTGAGGGAGGGGTGAGTGTGTGATAGAGGGAGGAGTGTGTGAGGGAAGGGGAGTGTGTGAGGGAGGGAGAAATGTGTGTGGGAGGGAGGAGTGTGTGAGGGGGGAAGGGGTGTGTGAGGGAGGGGGGAGTGTGAGAGGGAGAGGTGAGTGTGATGGAGGGAGGAGAGTGTGAGGGAGGGAGGCGTGTGTGAGAGGAGTGAGTGTGTGAGGGTGGGAGAGTTTGTGAGGGAGGGAGGAGTGAGTGAGCGAGGGAGGAGTGTGTGAGGGGGAAAGGAGTGTGTGAGGAATGGAGGAGTGTGTGAGGGAGGAGTGTGTGTGCAAGAGGAGTGAGTGTGTGAAGGAGGAGTGAGTGTGTGAAGGAGGGGCATGAGTGAGGGAGGGGGGAGTGTGAGAGGGGACGAGTGTGTGAGGGAGGGGCGGAATGTGGGGGAGGGGTGAAAGTGTGAGGAAAGGGGGAGTGTGAGGGAGGGGTGAGTGTGTGATGGAGGGAGGAGTGTGTGAGGGAGGGAGGAGTGTGTAAGGCAGGGAGGAGTGTATGAGGGAGGGTGAGTGTGTGAGGGAGGGGTGAGTGTGTGAGGCAGCAGTGCTAACCATTGTGCCATCCTGCTGCAAAATATTCTGATTTTGTGGAGATCAATATAAAATTTTGCACTTATATCTCCAAAAGCATTTGAGAAACTTTTTTAAGTTCCAGATAAAGCTCTGCTCTTTTTATTTGGTAATTAGGTGAAGCATTTCGAGAGCAGGAATTGAAGATCCAACATGTATACTCCTCTCCTGCTTTGCGATGTGTTCAAACTGCTCACCATGTACTCAAAGGTAGGCCTGTGTAATGATACCATCAGCAAAATGCACCTATTTAAATATCTCAAAAGCAAGTGACTGCAGAGGCATAGTTTCCATTTGCCAACACCTTTCTTCCTTCAGGGACACACTTGATGATAACACCTCTTTTATCCATGTCTAACCAGTAAAGCCACCTTGGTAGTTCCCATGTGTACATGAATACTCTCTAACCTCTATCCCGATACAGCATGTGATTTGGAAAACAAGTTAAGCTTTCCATTCTCACGAACAAAGCGCATGCAATCTGTAGAACTGGTAGGGAAACCTGGTAGGTTGGGTTGGGAGATGCGCGTCATTGGCCTTATATCAGGATTGGCGCGTGCGCCAGGAACCCATGCACATCTCCCAGAGCCGAAAAACAGTCGGAGTCCAAACCACACTGGAAACTAGTGGGAGGACGAGTATGTTATTTGAATAGTTTCTTAATGTAGTTTAAATATGTTTCAACATATTTAACTTGCCGGTCCCGATTTGATCTCTCACCCTACCAGGAGTATTTCATTCCGCTGTGGTTTAGAATAACTCTCCACAGTAGGGGAACTAGCAGGAGATCCTGCCAAAATGAAGGGGGGCAATCGGGGCCCCCCATAGGATTGGGCAGCATGGCAGTGGTGCCCCAGGGCATGGGCACCCTGGCAGTGCTAGCCTGTGCCCCTGGCACTGACCAAGGGGCAAACTGCACATGTCCAGGGGGCACCTTAGCACTGCTCATTGGGCCTATTGTGAGCAGGGCCTAGGGGCAATCGGTGTGGGTGGAGGGTCCCACTGTCACGCTGCATGGCGTTCGGTCTGAGGCAGAGGGAGGCCAGCAATCAGGGTGGACTGGGGTGGGGGTGGGGGGGAAATCTGCCAGGAGCGGGGCCTGCCTCCCAGGTTGGGGGGTAGTCTGATCCTGGGAGGTGGGAAGGGGGTCTGTCAGTGTGAGGGGGATGGGGGAGCACCACGGCAGGGTGTGGGGGGCTGGACTTTGGGGTGAGGGGGGGGCTCAGGGTTGGCCCAGAAATTGTTGTGGGGGCCGTGATCAGGCCATGGTTGGGAGGCTGAAGGGGAAACACTGCAGGGGTCCCGGGCTGGCCAGCAAACAGAAAGTCTGACAGATTGGAGCCACAGTGCGTACATAGAGTTCTTGAACTGCCACACCCTGGCGTGAATAGGCCCCGCCCTGCTGAGTTTTTAATGAGATTCATAATTGGGACCTCTGCAATTTACAGAGTGCAGAGATTCGAGTGTGAAGTTGATCTAGAACAGCTTTCCCACCAATTCAGCCCTTTTGGGAGAATCGCCCTGCTGGATTCTGTTAGTCACCCAGTTAAGGGTGAATTATCAATTTTAAACAGCTGAATAATACATCATGATATTGCAGGGTAGCTGAAAGGTATTCTTCTTGGGTGGGGGGTGGGGGGGGTGTGGGAGGACAGCCAGAGGTTGTGATTCACATTGGTACCAATGACTTATTTACCTGTTACAAGTTAGCTTGAAGACTTCAAGATGTTCTATGAAGCTTGCCTGACCTGTAACATTTTATGTTGAATTTGGCAAGGATGAGCATGACAGGTTTCACTTCAGGTGTGATTCAACTGACCAAGAGGAGCTTTTATCAAACACAAAGTTTAATTAAGAATATTGTTGACATATGTAGCAAGAAAATTAGCAAGAACTTTTAACAAGTACAAATAAGAAACACAACTACCATGATAATGCATAACTCGTCAGGAAATTTGTCTAATGTGTTCCAACCTAAACCAACATCAATACACAAAACTCTCCAAATAAATACAATGCTGTATAGGTTAATGCCCACTCATTACAGGAAACCAGCCTCTTGGGTTAAATGCTGAAAATCTCTTGTAAAGAAATTCAGAACATGTTGTAGATTAATCTATTTCCTAAATCACAGCTTCTTAAAGACAGAACCAAACGAAGAGAAGAACAGGGGGGGAGAGAGACTGCTTCTTAGCTTGCTGCTAAAGTACTTCAACCTGCCCAAAATGAATCTAAAAGCCCCAAGGGAAAAACCCTATCACCTGACTCCCACATCTTAGCTCCACACCCAATGACATCACTGAAGGTGTAAGCTGCATGATGTTTTAAAAATACCTTTCCTAAAGATACACTCACATGACAGTCAGAAGAGAAATGGTATCCTTCAATCAGAATTCAGCAAGTTAGACAGAACATTAGCAAGCAGGGCCTTAAATGTAACAATCTCTGGATTATTCAGGAAGGGGGGAAGAGGTAAATCAGGAAACTACAGACCAGTCAGTCTAACCTCAGTGGTGGGGAAACGATTGGAAGCAATTGTGAGAAACAGAATGAATCCACATTTGGAGAGTCAGGGAATCATCAAGAACAGTTAGCGTGGTCTTAGAAACATAGAAAAATTATAGCACTATATAGGCCCTTCAGCCCACAAAGTTGTACCGAACATGTCCCTACCTTAGAGATTACTAGGCTTACCTATAACCCTCTATCTTACTAAATTCCATGTACTTATCTACAGGTCTCTTAAAAGACCCTATCGAATCTGCCTTCACCACCATTGCCGGAAGCCTATTCCACACACCCACGACTCTCTGAGTGAAAAACTTACCCCTGACATCTCCACTGTACCTACTCCCCAGCACCTTAAACCTCTGTCCTCTTGTAGCAACCATTTCAACCTTGGGAAAAAGCCTCTGACTATCCACTCGATCAATACCTTCCAACATCTTATACACCTCTATCAGGTCACCCCTCATCCTTCGTCTCTCCAAGGAGTAAAGGCTGACCTCACTCAACGCAAGGCATTCGATAAGGTCCCCCATGCAAGATTTCTTGAGAAAGTGTGAGGGCATGGGATCCAAGGGCCTGTTGCCTTGTGGATCCAGAACTGGCTTGCCTGCAGAAGGCAGAGAGTGGTTATGGATGGGTCTTTTTCTGCATGGAGGTCGGTCACCAGTGGAGTGCCCCAGGGATCTGTTCTGCGACCTTTGCTGTTTGTAATTTTCATAAATGACCTGGATGAGGAAGTGGTGGGATGGGTTGGTAAGTTTGCCAACGACATGAAGGTTGGTGGTGTTGTGGATAGTTTGGAGGGAAGTCAGAAGTTGCAGCATGAAATAGATAGGATGCAAGACTGCGCAGTGAAGTAGCAGATGGATTTCAACCCGGATAAATGTGTAGTGGTCCATTTAGGCAGTCAAATGGGATGAAGGAATATAATATCAAAGGTAAGACTCTTAGCAGTGTAGAGGATCAGAAAGACCTTGGGGTCCGGGTCCATAGGATCTTAAATCGGCCTCACAGGTAGAGGATGTGGTTAAGAACATAGACAATTACAGCGCAGTACAGGCCCTTCAGCCCTCGATGTTGCGCCGACCAGTGGAACCAATCTAATGACCCTCTAACCTAAACTATTCCAATATTATCCATATGCCTATCCACTGAACATTTGAATGCCTTTAAAGTTGACGAGTCCACAACTGCTGCAGGCAGGGCATTCCACGCCCTTACTACCCTCTGAGTAAAGAATCTACCTCTGACATCCGTCCTATAATTACCACCCCTCAATTTAAAGCTATGTCCCCTCGTGTTAGCTGTCACCATCTGAGGAAAAAGGCTCTCACTATCCACCCTATCTAACCCTCTGATCATCTTGTATGCCTCAACCAGGTCACCTCTCAACCTTCTCCTCTACAATGAAAACAACCTCAAGTCCCTCAGCCTTTCCTCATAAGACCTTCCCACCATACCAGGCAACATCCTGGTAAACCTCCTCTGCACCCTTTCCAATGCCTCCACATCTTTCTTATAATTCGGCGACCAGAACTGTACACAATACTCCAAGTGCGGCCGCACCAGAGTTTTGTACAGTTGCAACATGACCTCACGGCTCCGAAATTCAATCCCTCTACCAATAAAAGCTAACACACCGTACGCCTTCTTAACAACCTTATCAACCTGGGTGCCAACTTTCAGGGATCAGTGCACATGTACACTAAGATCTCTCTGCTCATTGACACTGCCAAAAGTCCTTCCAATAGCCCGATGTTCTGTACTCCTGTTACTCTTAGCAAAGTGAATTGCCTCACACTTTTCCGCATTAAATTCCATTTGCCACCTCTCAGCCCAGCTCTGCAGCTTATCTATGTCATTCTGCAAATTGTAACATCCATCCTCACTGTCTACAACTCCTCCAACTTTGGTGTCATCAGCAAATTTACTAACCCATCCTTCTACACCCTCATCTAGGTCATTTATAAAAATGAGAAACAGCAGTGGCTCCAAAACAGATCCTTGAGGTACACCACTTGTAACTGAACTCCAGGTTGAATATTTCCCATCAACCACCACCCTCTGTCTTCTATCAGCTAGCCAATTCCTAATCCAAACTGCTAAATCACCCTCAATCCCATGCATCTGCATTTTCTGCAGTCACCTACCATGGGGAACCTTATCAAACACTTTGCTAAAATCCATATACACCACGTCAACTGCCTTACCCTTATCCACTTCTTTGGTCACCTTTTCAAAAAACTCGATAAGGTTTGTGAGGCACATCCTACCCTTCACAAAACCATGTTGACTATCCCTAATCAATTTATTTCTCTCTAGATGATTATAAATCCTATCCCTTAAAATTCTTTCCAAAATATTGCCTACAACAGAAGTAAGGCTCACTGGTCTATAATTCCCAGGATGGTCCCTACTCCCCTTCTTGAACAAAGGGACAACATTTGCTCACCTCCAGTCTTCCAGCACTATACCTGTAGCCAATGACGACATAAAGATCAAAGCCAAAGGCTCTGCAATCTCCTCTCTAGCCTCCCAGTGAATCCGAGGGTAAATCCCATCCGGCCCTGGGGACTTATGTATTTTCATACTCTCAAGAATTGCTAACACCTCCTCCTTATGTACCTCAATCCCGTCAAGTCTAAAAGACTGTATCTCAGTTTTCTCCTTGACTACATTGACTTTTTCCTGCGTGAAAACTGACGAAAAATATTCATTTAGTGCCTCTCCTATCTCTTCAGGTTCCACACAAAACTTCCCACTACTGTCTCTGACTGGCCCTAATCTTGCCCTAACCAATCTTTTATTCTTGACATACCTATAGAAAGCTTTAGGGTTCTCCTTGATCCTATCTGCCAAAGACTTCTCATGTCCTCTTCTAGCTCTTCTTAACACTCTCTTTAGCTCCTTCCTGGCTAATTTGTAACTCTCCAGTGCCCTAACTGAGCCTTCATGTCTCATTTTTACATAAGCCTCCTTCTTCCTTTTCACTAGAAATTCAACTTCTTTAGTACACCATGGTTCCCTCGCTCAACCACTTCCTCCCTGCTTGACAGGTACATATTTATCAAGGACTCACAGTAGCTGCTCCTTGAATAAGGTCCACATTTCAGTTGTTCCCAGCCCCTGCAGTTTCCTACTCCAACCTACGTATCCTAAATCTCGCCTAATAGCCTCATAATTACCTTTCCCCCAGCTATAACTTCTGCCCTTCGGCATATACCTATTCCTTTCCATCACTAAGGTAAACGTAACCGAATTGTGGTCACTATCATCAAAGTGCTCACCTACCTCCAAGTCTAACACCTAGTCTGGTTCATTACCCAGTACCAAATCCAATGTAGCTTCACCTCTTGTTGGTTTATCTACATACTGTATCAGGAAGCCTTCCTGCACAAATTGGACAAAAACTGACCCCTCTAACGTGCTTGAGCTATAGCTTTTCCAATCAATATTTGTAAAGTTAAAGTCCCCCGTAACAACTACCCTGTTATTCTCGCACCTATCCAGGATCATCTTTGCAATCTTTTCCTCTACATCTCTGGAACTTTTTAGAGGCTTATAAAAAACTCCCAGCAGGGTGCCCTCTCCTTTCTTGTTTCTAATCTCAACCCATACTACCTCAATAGACAGGTCCACAAGAAGGCGTATGGTGTACTGACTTTTGTCAATCGAGGGATTGAGTTTAGGAGTCGGGAAATAATGCTGCAGCTTTATAAGACCCTAGTCAGACCCCACTTGGGGCACTGTGCTCAGTTCTGGTCACCTCATTACAGGAGGGACGTGGACGCTATTGAAAGGGTGCAGAGGAGATTTACAAGGATGTTGCCTGGATTGGGTGGCATGCCTTATGAGGATAGGTTGAGGGAGCTAGGTCTTTTCTCCTCGGAGAGACGAAGGATAAGAGGTGACCTGATAGAGGTGTATAAGATGTTGAGAGGTATAGATCGGGTGGATTCTCAGAGGCTTTTTCCCAGGGCTGAAATGGTTGCTACAAGAGGATACAGGTTTAAGGTGCTGGGGAGTAGGTACAGAGAAGATAAGAGGTCAATCTGACTATGACATTCATAAAAATCACCATCATTCACAGTCTATGTTCATCTAGGACTAAGGCCAATTTACCCTCACATTCACACATACACGGAATGGATTTCCAAAAGTGAAATTCATTCACAGTCATAGAGCATGCATGACCCTGAGGTGAATCAAAACTTTTTAACTTTCCTAATCCTACCACCATGTTTTGATACAGACCTAACATCTGCAGCAGGGGCAGATGTAGCATGCCAACTGTTACATCCTAATGTCTGTGATGACTTTAGCAGACGTACTCTGGTAGCCTGAGCTCTGGAGGGGCCAGGACTTACGATGGTCTCCTGCTCGCGGCACATGTTTGGCAGCTTGCACTGTAGGAGTTGGTGTGAGCACAGGCAGAGGGGACTCTGAGCAGCTACATAACTTTTGAGTGTCCTTGGGGTGTCTAGCTTATGTGCATCCTCCCTGGGGACGCCAGAGGGTCCCAGCCTGTCTCCTGCTGGAGATGGGGCATCTGGAGGGTGGTTAATGTGCCTTATCTCCATATAGCTTACATCCTGATTGTGCCCACTGGTATATGTACAAGGTGAAGTGCAAATCTAGTGGGAACTGCTGGACCAAGATCTCCATGGTGGTCACCAACATTCCCACTGTGGCGTTAGGACATATGTATGTTCGAGGCAGGACAACAAAGGGTCTCACATGCCTGGAGCTGAGCAGGTGGCTGGACTCCAGCAGCCTTCTGAGTGCCTGAGACCTGGGCAGTCCCTAACTCTGACTGCTGCAGTAATGTGTCTGTGAGGTGTTCTCCAGAAAGTGACTCTGAGTCTATCCTTGAACTATGCCCCACTGAGGTGTGTCTCTGTGCTAGTTGAGAGTATGACGTGGTGCTGTGATAGTTTTCCTGAGCCCTCTCATCCTCAGCCATACTTCAAGGGCTCAGAGTGCTTCTCAGCTAGCTACCTGGCTGCGGCCTGATGGTGCCAAAAAAAGACAAAGACACAGTTTTAGTGGATAAAGCTCTCACAGTGAATTTCAGGATTGGGTGAAGTGATGGAGCTGAGGAGAGCTGGAGAACTGTGTGCAGTTCTGGTCGCCACATTATCAGAAGGAAGGGGTGCACTGGAAGGGGTGCAGAGAAGATTCACCAGGATGCTGCCTGGGATGGAACATTTTAGTCTTGAAGAGAGGTTGGATAGCCTTGGGTTGTTTTCACTGGAGCAGAAAAGACTGAGGGGCAACCTGATCGAGGTGTACAAGGTTATGAAGGACATGGACAGAGTGAATAAGGAGCAGCTGTTCCCCTTAGCTGAAAGATCAGTCATGAGGAGACAAGGTGAGGGATGGGAGTTTTGGTCGCCGCACCTGTGCAAGGATATTTTGGCCTTGGAGGGAGTGCAGAGGAGGTTCACTAGGCTGATACCGGAGTTGAGGGGGTTGAGCTATGAGGAGAGGCTGAATAGACTGGGCTTGTACTCGTTAGAGTTTAGAAGGATGAGGGGAGATCTCATTGAGACGTATAAGATGATGAAAGGGATGGATAGGGTAGAGGTGGAGAGGTTCTTCCCGCTCAGAAAGGACAGCAGGACTAGAGGGCACAGCCTCAAGATAAGGGGAACGGAGTTGAGGAGGAACTTCTTCACTCAAAGGGTGGTGAATCTCTGGAATTCTCTGCCCGTTGGAGTGGTTGAGGCTACCTCACTAAATATATTTAAGATGCGTGTAGGTAGGTTTTTGGTAGGAAAGGGGATTAAGGGTTATGGGGAGAAAGCGGGAAAGTGGAACTGAGCCACTTCAGATCAGCCATGATCTTGTTGAATGGTGGGGCAAGCTCGAAGGGCTAGACGGCCTACTCCCGCTCCTATTTCTTATGTTCTTAGGGGGGAATGTGAAGAAAAACATTGTTACTCAGAGATGGTGACGGTCTGGAATGTGCTGCCTGGGAGGGTGGTAGAGGTGGGTTGTCTCACATCCTTTAAAAGGAACCTGGATGAGCACTTGGCACATCATAACATTCAAAGCTATGGGCCAAGTGCTGGCAGATGGATTAGGTGGGAGGTCAGGTGTTTCTCGTATATTGGTGCAGACTCGATAGATCGAAAAGCCTCTTCTTCACTGTACGATTCTACGATTCAAAGCTATGTGTTACAGTTTTAAACCCCTAAATCATGGATGTCACAGCATTTATAAAGTTAATACCATCAACCCATTCCATAGAATTTGAACCCAACTCCTTTCAGGCAGTGAGTTCTAGACCCCCACCATCCTGTGGATGAAAACATATTTCCTCACATCCCCTCTAAACCTCCTGCCCCATTTAAATCTGTGTCCCCTGATTATTGGTCCCTCCATCAAGGAGAAAATTTCTTTCCTGTTTACTCGATCTATGCCCCTCATTTCCATACAAATCTTACACAAAAAAAGGCAGGATTATTTAATGGTGCCTTTTTCTCTTGATTCAGCCCTCCAGCTTGGTCAAAAAGTGGCTATCCGAGTGGAACCAGGTCTTTTTGAATGGACGAAATGGGAAGGTGAACGGGCAATTCCAAACTTCATGTCTGTGGCTGAACTGAAAGCTGCCGAGTACTCCGTGGATATTAACTACAGGTATATTCCATCTTTGGCCTTCTGTAACTTTCTATTGGTTCTCCAGCCTGATTTTTTTAAACTGGAGGAAACAGGCTGAGGGATATAGGGAGTGGGGGGGAGGGCTGGGAATAGATGAGAGAGATTGTGGGAGAGGGTGAGGGATGGAGGATTAGTGAGAGGTTGGGAAATGCACAGGGACGGAGTTGTGGGTCATGGGGAGCAAATATGAAGAGAAGGGGGCGGGACTGAAAACTGACTGATGCTCGTGGAGTAGAGAGGATTTAAACAAAGAACAGTACAGTACAGGAATAGGCTCTTAGGCCCTCCAAGTCTGCGCCAATCACTTTGTCCTATCTAGACCAGCCGCCTAATTCCCTCTATTCCCCATCTGTTCATGTGTCTATCCAGATAAGTCTTAAATGTGTTTAACATACCTGCCTCAGCCACTTCACTTGGCAGTGCATTCCAGGTCCCCCTCACCCTCTGTGTTAAAAATGTCTCCCAAACATCTCCACTGAACTATTCCCCCTTTACCATGAACTTGTACCCTCTTGTGATTGTCATTTCTGCCCTGGAAAAAAGCTTCCAACTGTTCACCCTATCGAGACCGCTCATAATTTTATAAACTTCTATCAGGTCACCCCTCAGCCTCCGTCTTTCCAGGGAGAACAATCCCAGTTTATTCAATCTCTCCTCATAGCTAATACTCTCTATACCAGGCAACATCCTATACACCTTTTCTGTGCCTCCTCCAGACATCTACATCCTTCAGGTAGTGCAGTGACCAGCACTGAACACAGTATTCCAAATATGGCCTAACCAACGTTCTATATAACTGTAACATAATTTGCCAACTTTGATACTCAATGCCCAGGCTGATGAAGGTAAGCATGCCATATGCTTTCTTCACCACCTTTGCCACCTGTGCTGCCACCTTTAAGGATCTGTGGACCTGTACTCCCAGATCACTCTGTGTATCTATCTTCTGATTGTTCTGCCACTTATTTTATAGCTCACACCTGAATTGGATCTACCAAAATGCGTCACCTTGCATTTGTTCAGATTAAATTCCATCTTTGATTTGATTTGATCTTATTTATTACTGTCATATGTAATAACATACAGTGAAAAGTGTTGTTTCTTGCACGCTATACAGACAAAACATATTATTTATAGAGAAGGAAACAAGAGAGTGCAGAATGTAGTGTTACAGTCATAGCTAGTCTCAAGAAATATCAACTTAATGCAAGGTAAGTCCATTCAGAAGTCTGAGAGCATCAGGGAAGAAGCTGTTCTTGAGTCCGTTGGTACGTGATGTCAGATCTTTGTATCTTTTTCCTGAAGAAAGAAGGTGGAAGAGAGAATGTCTGGAGTGCGTGGGGATCCTTAATTAGGTTGGCTGCTTTGCCAAGGCAATGGGAAGTGTAGACCGAATCAGTGGATAGGAGGCTGGTTTGCATGATGGATTGGGCTATGTTCGCATGATGGATTGGGCTATGTTCACGACCTTTTTACAGTCCCTTGTGGTCTTGGGCAGAGCAGGAGCCATACTAAGCTGTGATACAACCAGAAAGAATACTTTCTATGGTGCCTCTGTAAAAGTTGGTGAGAGTCGTAGCTGACATGCCAAACTTCCTTAGTCTGCCATTCTCCGCCCAATTTTCCAGCCTATCTATATCCTGCTGTATTCAGTTCATTGATGAAACAGCTGAAGGTGGCTGGGATGAAGACACTTCCCTGAGGAACTCCAGCATTGATGTCCTACATTGATGTGAGAGGTCACTCAAATGATGTTTGGGTGACCTCCCACAACAACTATATTCATTTGTGTTAGGAATGATTTGATTTGATCTGATTTATTATTGTCACATGTATTAGTACACAGTGAAAAGTATTGTTTCTTGCGCGCTATACAGACAAAGCATACCGTTCATAGAGAAGGAAAGGAAGGAGTGCAGAATGTAGTGTTACAGTCATAGCTAGGGTGTAGAGAAAGATCAATGACAGTAAACATAAGAACATAAGAAATAGGAGCAGGAGTAGGCCATCTAGCCCCTCGAGCCTGCCCCGCCATTCAATAAGATCATGGCTGATATGTCGTGGCTCAGTTCCACTTTCCCGCCCTCTCCCCATAACCCTTAATCCCCTTGCCTATTAAAAACCCATCAACCCACGTCTTAAATATATTTAGCGAGGCAGCCTCCACCACTTCAACAGGCAGAGAATTCCAGAGATTCACCACCCTTTGAGTGAAGATGTTCTTCCTCAACTCCATTCTAAACCGCTCCCCCTTTATCTTGAGGCTGTGCCCTCTAGTCCTACTGTCCTTTCTGAGCAGGAAGAGCCTCTCCACCTCTATCCTATCCATCCCATTCATCATCTTATATGTCTCAATGAGATCTCCCCTCATTCTTCTAAAGTCTAACGAGTGCAAGCCTAGTTTATTCAGCCTCTCCTCATAGTTCAACCCCCTCAACTCCGGTATCAGCTTAGTAAACCTCCTGTGCACTCCCTCCAAGGCCAAAATATCCTTGCGTAAGTGCGGCGACCAAAACTGCACACACTACTCCAGCTGCGGCCTCACCAGTGCCCTGTACAGTTGCAGCAAGACCTCCCTACTTTTATATTCAATCCCCCTCGCTATGAAGGCCAGCATCCCATTCGCCTTCCTGACCACCTGCTGCACCTGCAGGCTGGGTTTTTGCGACTCATGCACAAGGACCCCGAGGTCCCTCTGCACCGTTGCCTGCTGCAGTTTTTCGCCATGTAAGTAATAGTCCTTCCTACCATTATTCCTACCAAAGTGGACAACTTCACACTTGCCAACATTAAATTCCATTTGCCAGTTCCTGGCCCATTCACCCAGCCTATCTAGATCCTTCTGCAGACTCTCCACACCCTCCGCGCAATTTGCCGTTCCACCAATCTTGGTGTCATCAGCAAATTTTGACACCCTACACTCGGTTCCCTCCTCCAGATCATCTATATAAATGGTAAATAGCTGAGGCCCCAGCACCGACCCCTGGGGCACTCCACTAGTCACCAACCGCCAATCCGAATAGCACTCATTGACCCCCACTCTCTGCCTCCTATTTGACAGCCAATCCCCTATCCACGCTAACACCCTACTCCCAACTCCATGCCCCCTGAAAAAATGATAGTGAAAGTTTTTACAAATATATAAAGAAGAAGAGGCTGGCTAGAGTGAATGTTGGACCCTTGGAGGACGAGAGGGGGGATTTAGCGGTGGATAATGAGGAAATGGCTGAGGCTTTAAATAAGTTTTTTATGTCGGTCTTCACGGAGGAGGACACAAATAGATTGCCGAATATTAAAGATAGAAGGATGGTAGGAGATGAGGTCCTAAATGCGATTACTGCCACTAGCGAGGTAGTGCTTGATAGACTAATGGGACTGAAGGTAGACAAGTCCCCGGGACCAGATGGAATGCATCCCAGGGTTCTGAAAGAAATGGCAGAGGTGATAGCGGATGCCTTAGTAATTATATATTAAAATTCGCTGGACTCTGGGGAAGTGCCAGAAAATTGGAAAGCAGCTAATGTTACGCCACTGTTTAAAAAAGATAGCAGACAAAGGCAGGGAATTATAGGCCGGCTAGCTTAACATCTGTAGTTGGAAAAATGCTAGAATCCATCATCAAAGAAGAAATAGCAAGACACCTAGAAAAGAACGGTTTGACCAAGCAGACGCAGCACGGGTTTGTGAAGGGGAAGTCATGTTTAACGAATTTATTGGATTTCTATGAGGATGTGACTAGTGCAGTAGACAGAGGGGAACCGGTGGATGTCATGTTTTTAGATTTCCAGAAGGCGTTTGATAAGGTGCCTCACAAAAGGTTGCTGAAAAAGGTTAGGGTGCACGGAGTTGGGGGTAAGGTGTTAGCGTGGATTGAGGATTAGTTGTTTAACAGGAAGCAGAGAGTTGGAATCAATGGGTGCTTTTCTGGTTGGCAGTTGGTGACTAGTAGAGTGCCGCAGGGATCGGTGCTGGGGCCTCAAATGTTTACTATTTACACAGACGATCTGGAGGAGGGGGCTGAGTGTAGGGTAACAAAATTTGCTGATGACACGAAGATGAGTGGAAAAGCGAATTGCATGGAAGGCGCAGAAAGTCTGCAGAGAGATCTGGATAGGCTGAGTGAGTGGGCGAGGACCTGGCAGATGCAGTATAACGTTAGCAAATGTGAGGATCTCATAGAAACTTATAAAATTCTCACAGAGTTAGACAGGATAGATTCTGAAAAGATGTTCCCAATTGCAATTACAAGGGGTCCCAGGTTCAAGGTGAGAGGGAGAAAGTTTAAAGAAGACGTGTGGGGGAAGTTTTTCATGCAGAGAATGATGGATGCAGGGAATGCTCTGCCAGATGAGGTGGTGGAAGCAGGTACATTAGCAACATTTAAGAGGTAGCTGGATAGGTACGTGAATAAGGAGGAAGTAGAGGGGAACAGATTAAGGAAGGGCATAAGGTTTTTTCTTTGGTTTGGTTAAGCATCATGACAACCACACTGTTTTAGAAGAGGAATTCCTGGAGCCTATACTGGATGGTTTTCTTGACCAATATATGGAGGAACCAACTAAAGAGCAGGCCATCTGAGACTGGGTACTGAGTAATGAGCAGGGAATCATTACCAGTCTAGCTGTATGAGACCCTTTGAGGATGAGCAACCATAATATGTTCGAATTTTTTATTAAGATGCAGAGTTAAGTAATTGATTCATGGACTATTCAAAGGGTGCTGAATCTTAATAAAGGAAACTATGAGGATATGAGGCATGAGTTGGCCTGGATAGATTGGGGAGAGTTACTTAAAGGGATGACACTGGATAGACAATGGCAAACATTCAAGCAATCCATGGGGGAACTGTAGCAATTGTTTATTCCTGTCTGGCACAAAAGCAAAATGGGTAAAAGGACCAATCCATGGCTTACAAAGCAAATTAGAGAGAGTATCCAATTTAAGGAAGAAGTGTATAGATTAGCCAAGAAAAATAATAGGTCTGAGCATTGGGAGCAGTTCAGAATTCAGCGAAGAAGGAACATGGGATTGATTAAAAAGGAGAAAATACAGTACGAAGGGAACCTAAAGACTGATATTAAGAGTTTCTATACGTACTTGAAGAGAAAGAGATCGGTGAAGACAAATGTAGGTCCCCTACCGACAGAAACAGGGGAATGTACAATAGGGGACAAAAAAATGGCTGAACAACTGAAAACATACTTTGGTTCTGTGTTCGCAAAAGAGGACACAAATCAGATGCCAGAAATATTGGAGAATGCAAGATTTACTGAGAGGGAGATCAATATCAGTAGAGAAATGTTGATGGGATTGAAGGTGGATAAATCCCCAGGACCCGATAATCTACATCCCAGAGTACTTAAGGAAGTGGCTCTAGAAATAGTGGATGCATTGGTGGTCATCTTCCAGGATTCTATAGACTCTGGAACAGTCCCTGCAGATTGGAGGGTAGCGAATGTCACTCCAGTATTCGAAAAGGGAGGTATAGGAAAAACAGGGAATTACAGACGAGTAAGCTTAACATGGGTAAAGGGGAAAATTCTCGAATCCATTTTCAAGGATTTTATAGCAGAGCATTTAGAAAGCAGTGACAGGATCAGACAGAGTCAGCATGGATTTATGAAGTGAAATCATGCTTGACAAATCTGTTGGAATTCTTTGAAGATGTAACTGGTACAGTTGACAAGGGGTAACCAGTCAATATGATATATTTGGACTTTCAGAAAGCATTTGACAAAGTCCCGCACAAGAGATTATTGTGCAAGATTAAAGCACGTGGGATTGGGAGGATTGTATTGAGAGGGAGAGAAAACTGGTTGGCAGAGAGGAAACAAAGAGTAGGAATTAATGGGTGCTTTTCAAATTGACATGCAGTAACTAATGGGGTGCCACAGGGATTGGTGCTGGGACCCCAGCTATTCACAATCTTTATTAATGATTTGGATGAGGTAACAAAATCTAACATCTCAAAGTTTGCAGATGATACCAAATTGAGTGGGAGGGTGAACTGCGATGAGAATTCAGAGATCAGGATTCAGAGATGGGCGACATGGTGGCACAGTAGTTAGCACTGCTGCTTCACAGTTCCAGAGACCTGGGTTCGATTCCCGGTGGGGTCAGTGTCTGTATGTAGAGTTTGCACGTTCATTTCATGTGTGTGTGGGTTTCCTCTGGGTGCTCCGGTATCCCCCCATGTCCAAAGATGGGCGGGTTAGGTTGATTGGCATGCTAAAATTGCCCCTTAGTGGCCTGAGATGCGTAGATTAGAGAAGTTAGCGGGTAAATATCTAGGGATATGGGGGTAGGGCCTGGGTGGGATTGTGGGCGGTGCAGACTCAATGGGCTAAATGGATATTTTCTGCACTGTAGAGTTTCTATGATTCTATGATCCTTCAGAATGATCTGGACAGGTTGGGCGAGTGGGCAAATCAGTGGCAGATGCAGTATAATATGAATAAATGTGAGGTTATTCACTTTGGAAGCAAATGCAAGGAGGCAGGTTACTACCTGATGGCTGTAAATTGGGAGAGGAGAGTGTGCAGTGGGACCTGAATGTCTTTGTGCACCAGTCACCGAAGGTAAGCATGCAGGTGCAGCAGGCGCTAAAGACGGCAAAATGGGATGTTGGCCTTCATTGCAGGAGGTTTTGAGTACAGGAGCAGGGATGTGTTGTTACAACTGTACAGGGTCTTGATGAGGCCACACTTAGAGTATTGTGTGCAGTTTTAGTTTCTTTTTCTGAGAAAGAATGTTCTTGCCCTCGAGGGAGTGCAATGAAGGTTTACCAGGCTGATTCTGGGGATAAGAGATTGACTAGGTTAGGATTGTTTTCACTGGAGTTCAGATGAATGAAGGGGGAATCTCATAGAGACTTATAAAATTCTAATAGGACAGGGTAGATGCAGGGAGGATATTCCCAATGGTGGGGGAGTCCAGAACCAGGGGTCACAGTTGGAGGATTCACTTAGGATGGAGGTGAGGAGACATTTTTTCACCCAAAGAGTGGTGAGCCTATGGAATTCATTACCACAGGAAATTGTTGATGCCAAAATATTGGATGCATTCTAGAGGCGGCTAGCTATAGCACTTGGGGCGAATGGGATCAAAGGTTACAGGGAGAAAGCAGAATTAGGCTATTGATTAGGCTAATTGATTAGGCTTTTGAGTTGAATGATCAGCCATGATCAAAATGAATGGCAGAGCAGGCTTGAAGGGCTGAATGGCCAACTCCTGCTTCTAGTTTCTATGTAACTTCCTTCCATCACAAGATCAGAAGTGGGGATGTTCGCTGATAACTGACAAATAGAATGGCAGAGTCATACAGTGGAGCAGAGACCCTTCAGCAATGTTCAGTATCATTCACAACATAGAACATAGAACATTACAGCGCAGTACAGGCCCTTTGGCCCTCAATGTTGCACCGACCAGTGGAACCAATCTAATGACCCTCTAACCTAAACTATTCCAATGTTATCCATACGCCTATCCACTGACCATTTGAACACCCTTAAAGTTGGCGAGTCCACAACTGCTGCAGGCAGGGCATTCCACGCCCTTACTACCCTCTGAGTAAAGAACCTACCTCTGACATCCATCCTATAATTACCACCCCTTAATTTAAAGCTATGTCCCCTTGTGTTAGCCATCACCATCCGAGGTAAAAGGCTCTCACTGTCCACCCTATCCAATCCTTTGATCATCTTGTATGCCTCAATTAGGTCACCTCGTAACCTTCTTCTCTCCAATGAAAATAACCTCAAATCCCTCAGTCTTTCCTCATACGACCTTCCCACCATACCAGGCAACATCCTGGTAAACCTCCTCTGCACCCTTTCCAATGCCTCCACATCTTTCTTATAATGCGGCAACCAGAACTGTACGCAATACTCCAAGTGCGGCCGCACCAGAGTTTTGTACAGTTGTAACATGACCTCCCGGCTCCGAAATTCAATCCCTCTACCAATAAAAGCTAACACACCGTACGCCTTCTTAACAACCTTATCAACCTGGGTGCCAACTTTCAGGGGTCTATGCACATGTACACCGAGATCTCTCTGCTCGTCAACACTACTAAGAGTCCTTCCATTAGCCCTATATTCTGTACTCCTGTTATTCTTACCAAAGTGAATCACCTCACACTTTTCCATATTAAACTCCATCTGCCATCTCTCGGCCCAGCTCTGCAGCTTATCTATGTCCCTCTGCAAACTGTAACATCCATCCTCACTGTCTACAACTCCTCTGACTTTGGTGTCGTCAGCAAATTTAATAATCCATCCTTCTACACCCTCATCTAGGTCATTTATAAAAATGACAAACAGTAGTGGCCCCAAAACAGATCCTTGAGGTACACCACATGTAACTGAACTCCAGGTTGAATATTTCCAATCTACCACCACCCTCTGTCTTCTATCAGCTAGCCAATTTCTGATCCAAACTGCTAAATCACTCTCAATCCCATGCATCTGCATTTTCTGCAATAGCCTACCATGGGGAACCTTATCAAACGCTTTGCTAAAATCCATATACACCACGTCAACTGCCTTACCTTATCCACCTCTTTGGTCACCTTTTTAAAAATCTCGATAAGGTTTGTGAGGCACGACCTACCCTTCACAAAACCGTGTTGACTATCCCTAATCAATTTATTACAATTCCTCAGATACTGAAACAGTCCATATCCAAATATAGCAAAATCCAGGTTTGGGCTGTTAAGTGGCAGTACACAACTGCCAGACAATGACTATCTCCAACAAGAGAGAATCTAACCATCATCCTTGATATTCCATGGTGATATCATGATTGAACCCCCAACATCAACATACCATTTATCAGAATCTTAGTGGGATTAGCAATATAAACACCATGGTTACAAGAGCAGATCAGATGTTACAAATTCTACTATGTTTAACTCACCTCCAGTTCATGTTTAACTCAGCTCCAACAACACTCAAAAGCTGCAACACTATCTAGGACAAAGCAGCTCCACTTTACTGGTACCCCAGGCACAAGCATTCAGTCCACCAGTGACATACAGTAGCAGCAGTAAGTACCATGTCCAAGATGCACTCACCAAAGCTCCTTAAACAGCACCATCCAAACCCATGGCTACTACCAGCAAGAAGGACAAGGTAAGCAGATACCTGGCAATACCACCACCTGGAGATTCCCCTCCAAGTCACTCACCATCCTGACTTGAAATTATATCGCCATTCTTTCACTGTTGCTGGGTCAAAGCCCTGGAACCTTCTCTCTAACAGCATTGCGGGTGTACCACAGGGACTGCAGTGGTTCAGAAGGCAACTTTTTTTAGAGCAATTAGGGATGGACAAGAACTGCAGACCTATCAGGCATCCTTTGAATTAATAGGGAGTTGGTAGCACAGTGGGATTGTCACTGGATTAGTAATCCAGCGACCCAAGGAGGTGCTCCAGGAACCCTCATTTGAATCCTCCCAGATGGTGAAATTTGACTTCAATAAAAATTTGCAATTAAAAGTCTAACAATGACCATGAAACCATTGTCAATTGTTGTAAAGACCCATCTCATTCATTAATGGAGGAATTCATTAAGAAGCAGCGTTCAGAAAGCTTGTGATACCAAATAAACCTGTTGGACTTAAACCTGGTGTTGTGGGACTTCTTACTGTGCCCTCCCCAGTCCAATGCCAGCATCTCCACATCATTCATTAATGCCCTTTAGTTTTTTTTAAGTTTATTTATTAGCGTCACAAGTAACCTTACATTGAGACTGCAATTAAGTTACTGTGAAAATCCTTTAGTTGCTACACTCCAGCACCTGTTCAGGTACACTGAGGGAGAATTTAGCACGGCCAATGCACCTAACCAGCACATGTTTTGGATTGTGGGAGGAAACCAGAGTACCTGGAGGAAACCCACGCAGACACAGAGAGAATGTGCAGATTCTGCATGTACAGTGACCCAAGCTGGGAATCGAACCTGAGTCTCTGGCGCTGTGAGGCAGCAGTGCTAATCACTGTGCCACTATGCCAAAGGCAATGTGCTGTCCTCACGTGGTCTGACCTACATTAACCTAGGAAATAGCTTCAATTAATAGGCATGATGGGTATTAAATGCTGTCCTAGTAAGCAATGCCTGTGGTGTACAAAAAGAGTCAGTTGCTAATTGCTGTTGTACTGTATGTGGGATATGTGTAATATTGAAAAGGGAGAGCTTTCAACATTACTTTGCAAGGGCCTGTCCTACCTCTCTTTCTTACATTTGGGATGTCTTCACTTTCCAAATCGACTCCACGCTCTCTGAGCTCAGATCATCCCTCAGAACTGTACATATTTCCTCTCTTATTAGCAGAGCTACTTTTCCTTTCACCTGTTCTTCTTAAAAGTCAAATAACCATGAACATTGATTTCCCAATTTTGACCTACTTGTAACGATGTTTCAATAATGGCTCTCAGATCAGACCCACTTAACTCTATCTGTGCCATCAGTTAATTTATCTAATTTTTTATGCTATGTGCATTAAGATACAGAACTCTTATTGTGTTTTTCTGACACTTTTCCTCACAATAAGCCCATCTCTCGGGACAGTAAAGCCACTGGTTGATTTTTAACATTTATTCCTATATCTTGAATATTGCTTTCACTTTTTCTGCCTTTGGTTTCTAACCCAGTTTCCATCTCCTTTAACTCCCTGCTCAGGTACCCATACTACTGCGATACTAGTTTAAACTCTCCTCAACAGCACCAGGAAACACCCCTGTGAGTTTATAGATCCCAGTTCTGTTAGGATGTAACCCATCCAGTTTGTGGAGATCCCACCTTCCCGAGAACCTGTACCAAAATCTCAGGAATTTGAAATACATCCCCGTACACAACTCCTTCAGCCTTGTATTTATCCTACCTATCCTCTCATTTCTGCTCTCGTGTGGCACCAGGAATAATCCTGAGATAACCACTTTAGAGGTCCTGCTTCTTAATCCCTAACTGCCTGTACTCAGCTTTTGGGATGTCATCCTTTTGTTTACTTATGTCATTGGTACTAATGTGTACAATGATCACCGTCTCTTTGCTTTCTCCCTCCAAAATGTTCTGCAGCTGCTCTGTAACAAACTGGACTCAAGAGCCAGGAAGGCAACATACTATCCTGGAATCACCTTTGTGGTCACAGGAACACTAACCTAATCCCCTTACATTTCTATCCCTTATCACTATAGCCCTACCCCCATTTTTCTTTGCCGACACACGTATCACGTATTTGGCTTCCACTGCATTCCCCTGAGAAGTTACTACCCCAACTATGTCCAAAGCAGCACATCTGTTTGAGAAGGGTATGACCCCTGGGGACTCCCGCACTACCTCTAATCTGCCTGGCAGTCACCCATTCCCTTTCTGCCAGTGCAGACTTAGCCTGGGGTGTGACAACCTCTCTAAACATGCTATCTACAAAAATCTCGGTATCATGAATGTTCCGGAGTGATCCCAAACTCCTCCAGCACCAATACACAGATTTTATTAGCTGCAGCTGGAGACACTTCCGACACACATGTTCATCCTGGGGGACACTGGAATTGTCCCTCATTTCTCATATAGCACAGGATTGCATTTATGGCTGACTCCATAAAACCAGTCAGGTCATTTGGAAAAACAATGCTCACTGCTAGATTGGGAAATTAGGTTGGAAGGTATAATGTATTTTGGCTTTAATTGCAAGAGCATTCAAGTTCAAGAATAAGGAAATCGTTCACCAATTGTTTTGGTGAATCCATACGCGGAGGACTGTTTGCAGTTTCAACTTCCATACATAAAGAGGGAATGTAACAAATGTTCAGCAAATCAGCTCCACGGATGAGAACTCCGAGGAGTGATTGTGAAGGATGGAATCATAGAAAAATCGTAGAATCCCTGCAGTACAGAAGGAGCCATTCTGCCCAATCAGCCTGCACTGATAGCAATACTACCTAGGGTCTATCACCACAATCCCACATACTTACCCTGTTAAGAAAAATACGGTGGTAATAGTCAGAGATTTAAATTTTCCCAACATTGACTGGGACAGCCATAGTATTAGAGAGTTGGATGGAGAGAAATTTGTTGAGTGTGTTCAGGAGAAATTTTTCATTCAGTATATGGAAAGTCCGACTAGAGAGGGGGCAAAACTTGACCTCCTCTTGGGAAATAAGGAAGGGCAGGTGACAGAAGTGTTAATGAGGGATCACTGTGCGACCAGTGACCATAATTCTATTAGTTTTAAGATAGCTATGGAGAATGATAGGTCTGTCCCAAAAGTTAAAATTCTAAATTGGGGCAAGGCCAATTTTGACGGTATCAGGCAGGAACTTCCAAAAGTGAATTGGGGAGTCTGTGGGAAGGCAAAGGGACGTTTGGTAACAGGCATGCGTTCAAAAGTGTGTTAATCAGGGTTCAGCGTAAACACATTTCTCTTAGAATGAAGGGCAAGGCTGGCAGAAGTCAGGAACCCTGGGTGACTCAGGATATTGAGGCCCTGATCAAGAAGAACAAAGAGGCACATGACGTACATAGGCAGCTGGGATCAAATGAATCTCTTGAAGAGTATAGGGGGTGTAGGAATAGATCGAAGAGAGAAATTAGGAGGGCAAAAAGGGGACACGAAATTGTGTTGGCAGATAAAGCAAAGGAGGATACATAAAGGGCAAAAGAGTAACATGGGAAAGAGTACGGTTCTTAAGGATCAACAAGGTAATCTATGTGCGGATCCACAAGAGATGGGTGAGATCCTAAATGAATATTTCTCATCAGTATTTACTGTTGAGAAAAGCATGGAGGTTAGAGAACTTGGGAAAATAAATACATATTACAGAGAAGGAGGCGCTCGAAGTCTTAAAGCGCATCAAGGTAGATAAATCTGCGGGACCTGATGAGGTATATCCCAGGACGTTGTGGGAGGCCAGGGAGGAAATTGCGGGTCCCTTAGTCAAGATATTTGAATCATTGATAGTCACGGGTGAGGTGCCTGAAGTTTGGAGAATGGCAAATGTTGTGCCTTTGTTTAAAAAGGGCTGCAGGGAAAAGCCTGGGAACTACAGGCCAGTGAGCCTCACATCTGTGATCTGTAAATTGTTGGAAGGTATTTTGACAGACAGGATCTACAGGCATTTAGAGATGCAAGGACTGATTAGGGACAGACATGAAACATAAGAACATAAGAAATAGGAGCAGGAGTAGGCCATCTAGCCCTTCGAACCTGCCCTGCCATTCAATAAGATCATGGCTGATCTGAAGTGGTGTGCTCCATGTGCCTATCCAATAATCACTTGAAAGTTCCTAAAATGTCCAACCCCACTATCACAGCAGGCAGTGCATTCCACACCCCAACCATTCTCTGAGTGAAGAATCTACCTCGGACATCCCTCCTATTTCTCCCATGAACCTTATAGTTATGCCCCCCTAGTAACAATTACATGCACCCAAGGAAATAGTCTCTGCATGTCCATTCTATCTATCCCCCTCATCATCTTGTACACCTCTATTAAGTCACCTCTCATCCTCCTCAGCTCTATAAGAAAAGCCCCAGCTCCCTCAACCTTTCCTCATAAGACCTACCCTCCAAACCAAGCAGCGTCCTGGTAAATCTCCTCTGCACTCTCTCCAATGCTTCCACATCCTTCTTATAGTGAGGTGACCAGAACTGAACACAATATTCCAAATGTGCTCTCACCAATGTCCGGTATAGTTGCAGCATAAACTCACGGCTCTTAAACTCAAACCCCCTGTTAATAAACACTAACACACTACAAGCCTTCTTCACGGCTCTATCCACTTGAGTAGCAACCTTCAGAGATCTGTGGATGTGATCCCCAAGATCTCTCTTTTCCTCCACATTCCTCAGAACCCTGCCATTGACCCTGTAATCTGCATTCAAGTTTGTCCTACCAAAATGAATCCTACCAAAATGAATCATCTCACACTTATCAGGTTTAAACCCCATCTGTCACTTTTCGGCCCAGCTGTGCATCCTATCAATGTCTCTTTTCAGCCTGCAAGAGCCCTTCGCCTCATCCACTACTCCACCAATCTTGGTGTCATCAGCAAATTTACTAACCCATCCTTCAGCCCCCTCTTCCAAGTTATTGATAAAAATCACAAATTGCAGAGGATGCAGCACTGGCCCCTGTGGTACACTGCTGATAACTGGCCTCCAGTCTGAAAATTTTCCCTCCACCACCACCCTCTGTCTTCTATGATACAGCCAGTTACTTATCCAATCAGCCAAATTTCCTTCTATCCTACACCTCCTTATCTTCTTCATGAGCCCAACATGCGGAACCTTATCAAACGCCTTACTAAAATCTACGCTCTACCTTCATCTACACACTTAGTTACCTCCGCAAAGAATTCAATCAAATTTGTGAGACAGGACTTACCTCTCACAAAACTGTGGTGACTATCCCGGATTAAACAGCATCTTTCCAAATGGTCATAAATCCTGTCTCTCAGGACTCTTTCCATAAATTTACCAACCACCGAAGTAAGACTAACTGGCCTATAATTACCAGGGTCATTCCTATTTCCTTTCCATAGAACCATAGAATATTACAGCACAGAAACAGGCCTTTTGGCTCTTCTTGGCTGTGCCGAACCATTTTTCTGCCTAGTCCCACTGACCTGTACCTGGACCATATCTTTCCACACCCCTCTCATCCATGTACATAGAACGTAGAACGCTACAGTGCAAACAAGCCCTTCGGCCCACAAGTTGCGCCGATCACATCTATACCTAACAAGCCATAGAACTATCTGTAACTCCCAATCCCATTAGATCCCATATACTCATCCAGAAGTCTTTTAAAAGACCCTAGCGAGTTCGCCTCTACCACCACTGACGGCAGCCGATTCCACTCACTCACCACCCTCTGAGTAAAAAACTTACCCCTAACATCTCCTCTGTACTTGCTTCCCAGCACCTTAAACCTGTATCCTCTCGTAGTGACCATTTCAGCCCTGGGAAATAGCCTCCGAGAATCCATCTTATCTATTCCTCTCAACATTTTATACACCTCTATCAGGTTGCCTCTCAACTTTCGTCTCTCCATGGAGAAGAGCCCTAGCTCCCTCAACCTATCCTCATAAGTCATGCCTCCCAATCCAGGCAACATCCTCGTAAATCTCCTCTGCACCCTCTCAATAGCTTCCAATTCTTCCTGTAGTGAGGTGACCAGAACTGCGCACAGTACTCCAAGTGGGGTCTGACAAGGGTCTTATAATGTTTGTGTCCAAGATTTTCTTAAATGTTAAAAGTGAGCCCGCATTTACCACTTCACCTGGCAGTTCATTCCACACTCCCAGCACACTCTGTGTGAAGAAGCACCCCACCCCCCACAATATTCCCTTTAAACTTTTCACTCTTAACCCATGTCCTCTAGTTTTTTTCTCCCCTAGCCTCAGTGGAAAAAGCCTGCTTGCATTCACTCTATCTATACCCATCATAATTTTATACACCTTTATCAAATCTCCCCTCATTCTTCTATGCTCCAGGGAATAAAGTCCGAACCTATTCAACCTTTCTCTGTAACTCAGTTTCTCAAGACCCGGCAACATCTTTGTAAACCTTCTCTGCACTCTTTCAACCTTATTAATATCCTTCCTGTAATTAGTGATCAGAACTGCACACAATACTCTAAATTCAGCCTCACCAATGTCTTATACAACCTCACCATGACATTCCAACTCTTATACTCAATACTTTGATTTATAAAGGCCAGTGTTCCAAAAGCACTCTTTACGACCCTGTCTACCTGTGATGCCACTTCTAGGGAATTATGTATCTGTATTCCCAAATCCCTCTTCTACTACACTCTTCAGTGTCCTACCATTTACCTTGTATGTTTCTTGAAGAGAGGAACAACATTCGCCACTCTCCAGTCCTCTGGCACAATCCCCATGGACAGTGAGGACCCAAGATCAAAGCGAAAGACTCTGCAATCTCATCCCTTGCCTCCCAAAGTATCCTAGGATGTATCCCATCTGGCCCAGGGGACTTATCCACCCTCAGGTTTTTCAAAATTGCGAATACATCTTCCCTCAGAACATCTACCTCCTCTATCCTATCAGCCTGTATCACACACTCATCCTCAAAAACATGGCCCCTCTCCTTAGTGAACATTGAAGAAAAGTATTCATCCAACGCCTCACCTATCTCTTCTGACTCCATGCACAAGTTCCCACTATTATCCTTGACTGGCCCTAACCTCACCCTGGTCATTCTTTAATTTCTCACCCCATATTACCTCAGTAGGCAGATCACCCCCAAAATGCCTTTCAGCAGCCATGAAACTATCGTTGATTAATAATACTACTCCTTGACATCTTTTACCATCTTCCCTACTATTACTGAAACATCTACACCACGGAACTGCCAACAACCATTCCTGTCCCTGTTCTAACCATGTCTCCGTAATAGCCACAACATGGTCCCAAGTACTAACCCACGCTCCAAGTTCACCTACCTTCTTCCTGATGCTCCTTGCATTGAAGTAGATACACTTCAACCCACCCTGGCATCCTGTCTGCCTGTACACTCCTACAACCTTGATACCTTCCTCAGTACCTTACGGCCCTCAACACTGGCTTTTGGCCGACAGCTCATTTTCCCATCCCCCTGACAATTAGTTTAAACCTCCCCTGAAGAGCCATAGCAAATTTCCCTCCCAGGATATTAGTCCCCTCTGGTTCAGGTGCAAACCGTCCTGTTTGTACAGGTGCCACCTTCCCCAGAATGTACTTCAATTATCCAAGTAAATGAAACCCGCTCTCCTACACTATCCCTGCAGCCATATGTTAATCTGCACTCTCTCCCTGTTCCTCAACTCATTAGTACGTGGCACGGCAACAGACCAAAGGATGCTACCGGGACTTGATGGATTGAGTTATAAGGGGAGGCTGAATAGACTGGGACTATTTTCTCTGTAGTGTAGGAGGATGAGGAGTGACCTTATTAGAGGTCTATAAATTAATGAGGGGCATAGACAATGTAGATAGTCAATATCTTTTCCCAAAGGTAGGAGAGTCTAAAACTAGAGGGCATAGGTTTAAGGTGAGAAGGGAGAGATATAAAAGTGTCCAAAGGGACAATTTTTTCACACAGAGGGTGGTGAGTGTCTGGAACAAGCTGCCAGAGGTAGTAGTAGAGTCAGGTACAACTTTATCTTTTAAAAACCATTTAGATAGTTACATGGGTATAATGAGTATAGAGGGATATGGGCCATATGTGGGAATTGGGATTAGCTTAGGGGTTTTGAAAAAAAAAGGGTGGCATGGACAAGTTGGACCAAAGGGCCTGTTTCCATGCTGTAAACCTCTATGACTCTAAGCCCAATTGCCCCGAGGGGCAATTTGTTATGGCCAATCAACCTAACCTGCATATCTTTGGATGTGTTTATACTCTGCTGTTTAAACATCTTACTGAAACGTATAAGATTCTGAGAGGGCTTGAAGGACTAGATGCTGAGAGACTGTTCCTCCATATTGAAGAGTCCCAGGATAAGACGTCAGTCATTTCAAACTGAAATGAAGAGATTTCTTCACTCAAGGTTGCGAACCTTCAGATTTGTCCTTCCAGTTGTTCGATTGTTGAGTCTGTGCCAAGCTGAGATAGCTTCTTGGGTACTAAAGAGTTATTAGGTATATGGGGAATGAGGGGAAGGTGGAATTGAGATAAAAATTAAACATGATTTCCTTAAATGATGGAGCAGGTTTGAGGGGGACGAATGAGCTGCTCCTAATTCTTATGTTTATACATTTAACTGTGCTCTTCCAATGGCTGTTGTATGTTTTAAAATTACATTTATTGATGAACTTTTTCCTAGTTTGAACAGATACAGTAGGATTGTGAATGAAAGATCTTTCTGCGCTGAATAGTCTATAATTTGATGAGTTTCACATTAGAAACTTAGGCGACTTAATAGAGGTTTATAAGATGATGAGAGGGATTGCTAGAGTGGACGTGAGGAGACTATTTCTTCGGGTGGATGTAGCTGTTACTAGGGGGCATAACTATAAAGTCCATGGTGGGAGATATAGGAGGGATGTCTGAGATAGATTCTTCACTCAGAGAGTGGCTGAGGTGTGGAATAGACTGCCTGCTGTGATAGCGGAGTCGGACACTTTAGGAACTTCAAGCGGTTATTGGATAGGCACATGGAGCATACCAGAATGATAGGGAGGGAATAGCTTGATCTTGGGATTGGACACAGCTCGGCACAACATTGAGGGCTGAAGGGCTTGTACTGTGCTGTAATGTTCTATGTTCTATGTAGAAATGCTGAGGGAGATTTATCAAGCACAGCGGAAGGAATTTACTCCAACCAAGTGTTGTGGACTAATTTCTATCGACGCTTCCTTCAGATGTTGCTCAACAATTAGAACATAGAACATAGAACACTACAGCGCAGAACAGGCCCTTCGGCCCACGATGTTGCGCCGACCAGTTAAAAAACAATGACCCACTAACCTAAACCAATCCCTTTTCGTCCATAAACCTATCCACGGATCTCTTAAACGCCCCCAAACTAGGCGCATTTACAACTGCAGCAGGCAGGGCATTCCAATCCCTCACCACCCTCTGGGTAAAGAACCTACCCCTGACATCCGTCCTATAACTACCACCCCTTAATTTAAAGCCTCGTGTTAGCTTTCTCCATCCAAGGAAAAAGGCTATCACTATCCACCATATCTAAACCTCTAATCATCTTATATGTTTCAATAAGATCCCCTCTTAGCCGCCTTCTTTCTAGCGAAAACAACCCCAAATCCCTCAGTCTCTCCTCATAGGACCTCCCCTCCATGCCAGGCAACATCCTGGTAAACCTCCTCTGCACCCTCTCCAAAGCCTCCACATCCTTCCTGTAACGTGGCGAAAAACTGCAGCAGGCGACGGTGCAGAGGGACCTCGGGGTCCTTGTGCATGAGTCGCAAAAACCCAGCCTGCAGGTGCAGCAGGTGGTCAGGAAGGCGAATGGGATGCTGGCCTTCATAGCGAGGGGGATTGAATATAAAAGTAGGGAGGTCTTGCTGCAGCTGTATAGGGCATTGGTGAGGCCGCAGCTGGAGTACTGTGTGCAGTTTTGGGCGCCGCACCTGCGCAAGGATATTTTGGCCTTGGAGGGAGTGCAGAGGAGGTTTACTAGGCTGATACCGGAGTTGAGGGGGTTGAGCTATGAGGAGAGGCTGAATAAACTAGGCTTGTACTCGTTAGAGTTTAGAAGAATGAGGGGAGATCTCATTGAGACGTATAAGATGATGAATGGGATGGATAGGATAGAGGTGGAAAGACTCTTCCCGCTCAAAAAAGACAGTAGGACTAGGGGGCACAGCCTCAAGATAAAGGGGGGGCGGTTCAGAACGGAGTTGAGGAGGAACTTCTTCACTCAAAGGGTGGTGAATCTCTGGAATTCTCTGCCCGTTGAAGTGGTGGAGGCTGCCTCGCTAAATATTTTTAAGAAGCGGGTTGATGGGTTTTTGATAAGAGAGGGGATTAAGGGTTATGGGGAGAGGGCGGGAAAGTGGAACTGAGCCACGACAGATCAGCCATGATCTTATTGAATGGCGGGGCAGGCTCGAAGGGCCAGATGGCCTACTCCTGCTCCTATTTCTTATGTTCTTATGTTCTTATGTGGGGACCAGAACTGCACACAGTACTCCAAGTGCGGCCGCACCAGAGTTGTGTACAGTTGCAACATGACGCTGCGGCTCCTAAATTCAATCCCCCCACCAATAAACGCCAAGACACCGTATGCCTTCTTAACAACCTTATCTACTTGATTCCCAACTTTCAGGGATCTATGTACACATACACCTAGATCCCTCTGTTCATCCACACTATTCAAAGTCCTCCCGTTAGCCCTATACTCGACACATCTGTTATTCCTACCAAAGTGAATTACCTCACACTTCTCCGCATTAAACTCCATCCGCCACCTCTCGGCCCAGCTCTGCAACCTGTCTAAGTCTCCCTGCAAACTATGACACCCTTCCTCACAATCTACCACACCTCCGACTTTGGTGTCATCAGCAAATTTACTAATCCACCCAACTATACCCTCATCCAGATTATTAATAAAAATTACAAACAGCAGTGGCCCCAAAACAGATCCCTGAGGCACACCACTCGTAACCGAACTCCATGACGAATATTTACCATCAACCACCACCCTCTGTCTCCTATCTGCTAGCCAATTCCTGATCCAATTTCCTAGACTACCCTCAATCCCATACATCTGCATTTTCTGCAGAAGCCTACCATGGTGAACCTTATCAAACGCCTTACTAAAATCCATATATACCACGTCAACTGCCTTACCCCCATCCACCTCTTTGGTTACTTTCTCAAAAAACTCAATAAGGTTAGTAAGGCACGACCTACCCGCCACAAAACCATGCTGACTATCTCCAATCAATTCATTACTCTCCAAATAACTATAAATCCTATCCCTAATAATTTTTTCTAAAACCTTGCCCACAACAGAAGTAAGACTCACCGGTCTATAATTCCTGGGGAAGTCTCTGTTCCCCTTCTTAAACAATGGGACAACATTCACTATCCTCCAATCTTCCGGTACTATACCAGAGACCAACGACGACCTGAAGATCAGAGCCAGAGGCTCTGCAATCACCTCTCTTGCCTCCCAGAGAATCCTAGGGTAAATCCCATCCGGACCAGGGGACTTATCTATTTTCAAACCCTCAAGAATATCCAGCACATCCCCCTTATCAACTGCAATACTGTCTATTTTACACCCCTGCAACCCAGTGTCCTCCTCAGCTATATTCATGTCCCCCTGCGTGAACACCGAAGAGAAATATTGGTTCAATGCCTCTCCAATCTCTTCCGGTTCCACACACAACTTCCCTCTGCTGTCTGTAACTGGCCCTAATCTTGCCCTAACCAACCTTCTGTTCTTGACATACCTACAGAACGCCTTAGGATTCTCCTTAATCCTATCAGCCAAAGTCTTCTCATGTCCTCTTTTAGCCCTTCTTAACTCACTCTTCAACTCCCTCCTAGCCAATCTAAAGTTTTCTAGTGCACTACCTGAGCCCTCAAGTCTCATCCGAACATAAGCCTCCTTTTTCTTTTTACCCAACGAATCAACTTTTTTAGTGCACCACGGTTCCCTAGCCCTGCCAATTCCTCCTTGCCTGACAGGGACATACCTATCACGGACTCGCAGTAGCTGCTCCTTGAAAAAACTCCACATTTCGGACGTTCCCAGTCCCTGTAATCTCTTAGTCCAATCTCTGCAGTTTAATGCGGAGAAGTGTGAGGTAATTCACTTTGGTAGGAATAACAGATGTGTCGAGTATAGGGCTAACGGGAGGACTTTGAATAGTGTAGATGAGCAGAGGGATCTAGGTGTATGTGTACATAGATCCCTGAAAGTTGGGAATCAAGTAGATAAGGTTGTTAAGAAGGCATACGGTGTCTTGGCGTTTATTGGTAGGGGGATTGAATTTAGGAGTCGCAGCGTTATGTTGCAACTGTACACAACTCTGGTGCGGCCACACTTGGAGTACTGTGTGCAGTTCTGGTCCCCACATTACAGGAAGGATGTGGAGGCTTTGGAGAGGGTGCAGAGGAGGTTTACCAGGATGTTGCCTGGTATGGAGGGGAGGTCCTATGAGGAGAGGCTGAGGGATTTGGGGTTGTTTTCGCTGGAAAGAAGGCAGCTAAGAGGGGATCTTATTGAAACATATAAGATGATTAGAGGTTTAGATAGGGTGGATAGTGATAGCCTTTTTCCTCTGATGGAGAAATCTAGCACGAGGGGGCATGGCTTTAAATTACGGGGGGGTAGTTATAGCACGGATGTCAGGGGTAGGTTCTTTACCCAGAGGGTGGTGAGGGATTGGAATGCCCTGCCTGCTGCAGTTGTAAATGCGCCTAATTTGGGGGCGTTTAAGAGATCCGTGGATAGGTTTATGGACGAAAAGGGATTGGTTTAGGTTAGTGGGTCATTGTTTTGTAACTGGTCGGCGCAACATCGTGGGCTGAAGGGCCTGTTCTGCGCTGTAATGTTCTATGTTCTATGCTTCCTAATTCTCTCCTAATAGCCTCATAATTACGCTTCCCCCAGCTAAAACTACTGACCCGAGGTTCATGCCTATCTCTTTCCATCACTAAGGTGAACGTAACCGAATTGTGGTCACTACCACCAAAATGCACACCAACTTCCAAGTCTAGCACCTGGTCTGGCTCATTTCCCAGCACCAAATCCAATATAGCCTCACCTCTAGTTAGCCTATCTACATACTGAGTCAAAAAACCTTCCTGCACGCTTTGTACAAAAACTGACCCCTCTAACGAGCTAGAGCTATAGCAATTCCAATCAATATTAGTAAAGTTAAAGTCCCCCATAACAATTACCCTATTACTTTCACTCCTAACCAGGATTGTCTCCGCAATCCTTTCCTCAACTTCTCTCGAACTTTTAGGAGGTCTATAAAAGACTCCCAACAGGGTGACCTCTCCTCTCCTATTTCTAATCTCCGCCCATACTACCTCAACAGACAAGTCCTCATCAAACTTCCTCTCTGACACTGTGATACAGTCCTTGACTAATAATGCTACCCCTCCCCCCCTTCTACCTCCTTCTCCTGGTGATCCTTTCAAAGATACAGGATCACAAAGGTGCTTTCCTGCAATTTATTTAACACAAGTTAAAGGGCACTCTCTTAAATTACTGCCAGGGAGCGTCAGAAAGTTTTTCCAATTTATTAACAGATTTTTTTATTATTCATTCGTGGGACATGGGTGTTACTGGACTGCCAGCATTTATTGCCCATCTCTAGTTGCCTGAGGAAAGAGAGTCAACCAATTGTAGGCCAGACCGAGTAAAGATAGTAGATTTCCTTCCCAAAGGACATTAGTGAACCAGATGGGTTTTTCCAACAATCGACAATGGTTTTATGGTCATCAGTAGACTCTTAATTCCAGATATTTTTTATTGAATTCAAATTCCACTTTCTGCCATGGCAGAATTCGAACCCAGGTCCCAGAACAGTAGCTGAGTTTCTGGATTAATAATCTCACAATAATACCACTAGGCCATTGCCTTCTCTATGATTGTTTTGAACAGGTAAGAACCATTGTATGGATCACACATGTAAATCTTCGTTCAATATTTTCTCCCAGTTGTGGCTCCACCTCTCTCTGATCTCTGCTGTAACATTATGTGAGAGTGGCAGTGATTTACTCAGAAACCTCTGCCTTGCTAAGATCAGGAACTAATTCTGTGATGAAATCATTCAGCCAAAGTACCAAGCCTGGTGCAGCCTGCTGCACAAGACCCAGATGTCTTTTCATAGAATTATTAATGATGCATTTACAAAGATGTAAACATTTGTGCTTCTTGTCTGTAGTGCCCATGTTCCTGTTTCCAATCTGATTCCATCAGAATCATATGAAGATTACGTTAATAGGTGTTCTTCAGTGGTGACAGCGATTGTCAATGGGGATGAAGGTAATCAAAACAATGAACAAACCAATTCAAAATTGATTACAACATGTTGATTGTTTAAGGAACATTGTGTAATATTCCACAAAGAACAGTGAAACATGAAAAAGATATTGAGGGCTGGTGACAGGATGGATGTGGAAAGGATGATTCCTCTTGTGCGAGATAGTAGAAATAGGGATCATGTTTAAAAATAAGACCATTTAAGATGGAGATTAGGGGAATATTTTCTCTTTGAGGGTAATGAATCATTTGAACTCTCTTCCTTCAAAAGCAGTAGAGGTATAGTTTTTAAATATTTTTAGCTAGGGCTCAATTCTTGATAAACATGGCAGTGAAAGATTACTTATATAGGCTGGGTTGACATTCAGGCAAATGTGAGGTAATGCATTTTGGAAGGTCTAATACAGATGGGAAATATACAGTAAATGGCAGAATCCTTAAGAGTATTGTTCTGGTCGCCGCACTACCAGAAGGATGTGGAGGCTTTGGAGAGAGTACAGCAAAGGTTTACCAGGATGTTGCCTGGTATGGAGGGTCTTAGCTATGAGGACAGATTGGGTAAACTGGGGTTGTTCTCCCTGGAAAGATGGAGGATGAGGGGCGACCTAATAGAGGTGTATAAAATTATGAAGGGCATAGATAGGGTGAACAGTGAGAAACCTTTTCCCAGGTCGGAGGTGACGAACACAAGGGGTCATAGGTTCAAGGTGAAGGGGGCAAGGTTTAACACAGATGTCAGAGGGACGTATTTTACACAGAGGATGGTGGGGGCCTGGGATGCACTGCCAAGCAAGGTGGTAGAGGCAGACATACTGGGATCATTTAAGACTTATCTAGATAGCCACATGAACAGACTGGGAATGGAGGGATACAAACGAATAGTCTAGTTGGAAGCATGAGCGGCACAGGCTTGGAGGGCCGAAGGGCCTGTTTCCTGTGCTGTATTGTTCTTTGTTCGGGCTTTTCATGCATCGGTAATGACTTGATGGACCGACGATGTACGAGATAAATTTTTTACACAGAGAGTAGTGGGTGCCTGGAATTCGCTGCTGGGGGAGGTAGAGGAAGCAGATACGATAGTGACTTTTAAGGCATGTCTTAACAAATACATGAATAGGATGGGAATGGAGGGATATGGTCTCCAGAAGGGTAGGGAGTTTTAGTTCAGTCAGACAGCATGTTCGGGGCAGGCATGGAGGGCCAAAGGGCTGTAATTTTCTTTGTTTTTTGTTCTAATGCCTGGCACTACCTCTGATCACCATATCTTGCAACAGGGAAATTTCCCTCACTTCACCCTTATCTCTCATAGCATGACTTTCATTGAAACTTTACCCTCACAATGTACTCACCCTAACCTATAACTCACACTCACATCAGACTGCAAACTCAACTCACTCTCGCGACACAATCATGTTAGCCTTCGCCCTAAACCTCACATTCATAACTACATGGATGCAGCGACCAACGGAGGCAGCTCACCACCACCTTCTCAGTGGCAATTAGGGTCAGGCGACCCTCTGTTGGAAAGAATTCTAAAGATTCACAACTTCTTTGCATGAAGACATTTTGTCCTAAATGATCATCCTCTTCCCCTAAGACTGCATCAGTTTTGTAGAATCTCCAGCTAGGTGGCTACCTTATCATGCCCCTCAGAATTTCTTTTCTTATTCATATGTGGACATGGGCATCACTGGCTGGCCACATTTATTGCCCATCCCTAGTTGCCCCTGAACTGAGTGGCTTGCTGGACGATTTCAGAGGGACAGTTGAGAGTCAACCACATTGATGTGAATCTGAACCCATATATAATCCAGACCAGGTAAGGATGGCAGATTAAATCTTGTAGATTTAAATTGAATCACCTCATTCCTCTAAACTCCAGAGAACTTGGCTAAAATAGGACAATCCATACCTGGAAAGTGGGAGTCCTTCAAAGCAGAAATTTTGAGAGTGCAGAATTTGTATGTTCCTGTCAGAATTAAAGGCAAAGTAAATTGGAATAAGGAACCTTGTTCTCGAGGGAGATTGTAACGCTGGTTAAGAGGAAGAGAGAGTTGTATGAAATGTACAAGCAGCAAGGAACAGATCAGATGCTCGAGGAGAATAAAAAGTGCAAAAAGCTACTTAAGAGGGAAATCAGGAGGGTTAAAAGAAGACATGAGGTTGTTTTGGCAGATAGAGTGAAGGAAAATCCCAAGAGCTTCTATAGGTATGTTAGGAGCAAAAGGATAGTGAGGGATAAAATTAGTCCTCTTGAAGACCAGAGTGGTAGACTGTGTATGGAACCAAAAGAGAGCAGGGAGATAATAAATGGGTTTTTTGCATCTGTATTTACTGAGGAAACAGGCATAGAGTCTACGGAAATAGGTCAAACAGGCAGGGAGGTCATGGAACATTTACAGATTAAAGAGGAGGAGGTGCTGGCTTCTTGAGGCAAATCAGAGTGGATAAATCCCCAGGTCCAGACAGGGTATTCCCACAGACCTTGAGGGAGGCTAGTAGTGAACTTGCAGGGGCCCTGGCAGACATATTTAAAATGTCAGTGTGCACGGGGGAGGTGCTGGATGATTGGAGGGTGGTTCATGTTGTTCCATTGTTTAAAAAAGGTTCCAAAAGAAATCCGGGAAATTACAGGCCAGTAAGTTTGACGTCGGTGGTTGGCAAGTTATTGGAAGGTGTGATAAGGGATAGGATCTACAAATATTTGGGTAGACTGCGACTTATTAGAGAGAGTCAACATGGCTTTGTGTGTGGTAGGTCATGTTTGACCAATCTATTAGAGTTTTTCGAGGAGGTTACCAGAAATGTGGATGAAGGAAAGGCGGTGGAAGTTGTCTACCTGGATTTTAGCAATGCCTTTGATAAGGTCCCTCATGGGAAGTTTAGGAAGGTTCAGTCGCTAGGTATACATGGGGAGGTAGTAAATTGGATTTACATTGGCTCAATGGAAGAAGCCAAAGAGTGGTTGTGGAGGATTGCTTCTCTGAGTGGAGGCCTGTGACTAGTGATGTGCTGCAGGGGTCGGTGTTGGATCCATTGTTGTTTGTCATCTATATCAATGATCTGGATGATAATGTGGTAAATTGGTTCAGTAAATGTGCTGATGATACAAAGATTGGACGTATAGTGGACAGTGAGGAAGGTTTTCAAAGCTTGCAGAGGGATATGGACCAACTAGAAAAATGGGCTCAAAAATGGCAAATGGAATTTAATGCAGACAAATGTGAGGTATTGTACTTTGGAAGGACAAAGCAAAGTAGAATGTACAGGGTAAATGGTAGGACTCTGAAGATGGCAGATGAACAGAGGGATCTGGGAATACAGGTACAGAATTCCCTAAAAGTGATGTCACAGGTGGATAGGGTCATAAAGAGTGCTTTTGCTATATTGGCCTTTATAAATCGGAGTATCGAGTATAAAAGTTGGAGTGTTATGATAAGGTCATATAAGGCATTGGTGAGGCCGAGTTCAGAGTATTGTGTACAGTTTTGGTCACCTAATTATAGGAAGGATGTAAATAAGAACATAGAACACTAAAACACAAACAGGCCCTTCGGCCCACAAGTTGTGCTGATCATATCCCTACCTACCAGGCTTATGTATAACCCTCAATCCCATTAAATCCCATGTACTCATCCAGGATTCTCTTAAAAGACCCCAATGAGTTCACCTCCACCACCACCGATGGCAGCCGATTCCACTCACCCACCACCCTCTGAGTGAAAAACTTACCCCGACATCTCATAGAACATAGAACATAGAACATTACAGCGCAGAACAGGCCCTTCGGCCCACGATGTTGCGCCGACCAGTTAAAAAAAAAACAACAACAATGACCCACTAACCTAAACCAATCCCTTTTCGTCCATAAACCTATCCACAGACCTCTTAAACGCCCCCAAACTAGGCGCATTTACAACTGCAGCAGGCAGGGCATTCCAATCCCTCACCACCCTCTGGGTAAAGAACCTACCCCTGACATCTGTCCTATAACTACCCCCCCTTAGTTTAAAGCCATGCCCCCTCGTGCTAGATTTTTCCATCAGAGGAAAAAGGCTATCACTATCCACCCTATCTAAACCTCTAATCATCTTATATGTTTCAATAAGATCCCCTCTTAGCCGCCTTCTTTCCAGCGAAAACAACCCCAAATCCCTCAGCCTCTCCTCATAGGATCTCCCCTCCATACGAGGCAACATCCTGGTAAACCTCCTCTGCACCCTCTCCAAAGCCTCCACATCCTTCCTGTAATGTGGGGACCAGAACTGCACACAGTACTCCAAGTGCGGCCGCACCAGAGTTGTGTACAGTTGCAACATAACGCTACGACTCCTAAATTCAATCCCCCTACCAATAAATGCCAAGACACTGTATGCCTTCTTAACAACCTTATCTACTTGATTCCCAACTTTCAGGGATCTATGTACACATACACCTAGATCCCTCTGCTCCTCCACACTATTCAAAGTCTTCCCATTAGCCCTATACTCGACACATCTGTTATTCCTACCAAAGTGAATTACCTCACATTTCTCTGCATTAAACTCCATCCGCCACCTCTCGGCCCAGCTCTGCAACCTGTCTAAGTCTTCCTGCAAACTATGACACCCTTCATCACTATCTACCACACCTCCGACTTTGGTGTCATCAGCAAATTTACTGATCCACCCAACTATACCCTCATCCAGATCATTAATAAAAATCACAAACAGCAGTGGCCCCAACACAGATCCCTGAGGCACACCACTTGTAACCGAACTCCATGATGAATATTTACCGTCAACCACTACCCTCTGTCTCCTATCCGCTAGCCAATTCCTAATCCAGTTCCCTAGATCACCCCCAATCCCATACATCTGCATTTTGTGCAGAAGCCTACCATGGTGAACCTTATCAAACGCCTTACTAAAATCCATATACACCACGTCCACTGCCTTACCCCCATCCACCTCTTTGGTCACTTTCTCAAAAAACTCAATAAGGTTAGTAAGGCACGACCTACCCGCCACAAAACCATGCTGACTATCTCCAATCAACTCATTACTCTCCAAATAACTATAAATCCTATCCCTAATAATTTTTTCCAAAACCTTGCCCACAACAGAAGTGAGACTCACTGGTCTATAATTCCCGGGGAAGTCTCTGTTCCCCTTCTTAAACAATGGGACAACATTCGCTAACCTCCAATCATCTGGTACTATACCAGAGGCCAACGACGACCTGAAGATCAGAGCCAAAGGCTCTGCAATCACTTCTCTTGCCTCCCAGAGAATCCTGGGGTAAATCCCATCCGGACCAGGGGATCTCCTCTGTACCTGCTCCCCAGCACCTTAAACCTGTGTCCTCTTGTAGCGACCATTTCGGCCCTGGGAAATACCCTTCGAGAATCCACCCTATCTATACCTCTCAACACCTTATAAACCTCTCTCAGGTCACCTCTCATCCTTCGTCTCTCCAGGGAGAAAAGACCGAGCTCCCTCAACCTAGTAATAACAGAGTTGTCGTGATGGGAGACTTTAATTTCCCAAACATCGACTGGAATATCCCAAGCGTAAGGGGTTTGGATAGGGAGGAGTTTGTTAGGTGTGTTCAGGTGGGGTTCCTGACACAGTACGTGGATAAGCCTAAGAGAGGAGAGGCTGTACTTGACCTGGTGCTGGCTAATGAATCAGGACAGGTGTCGGATCTCTCGGTTGGAGAGCATCTTGGGGATGAAGATCATAATTCTATCTCCTTCACGATAGCACTGGAAAGAGACAGGATCAGGCAGGCTAGGAAGGTGTTTGTCTGGAGTAAGGAGAAATATGAAGACATCAGACAGATAACTGGACAAATAAACTGGAAGGAGGCGTTCTTGGGGAAAAGTACAGAAGGAAGGTGGCGGATATTCATGGAATGTTTGACTGGAGCTCTGCACGATAACGTTCCGATGAGACAAGGAGGTTTTGGTAGGGCACGGGAACCGTGGTGCACGAAGGTTGTGGTGGACCTAGTCAGGAAGAAAGGAAAGATGTATAAAAGGTTCAGAGAGCTAGGAGATGGTAAGGATCTAGAGGAGTATAAGGCTAGTAGAAAGGAGCTTAAAAAGGAAATTAGGAGAGCCAGAAGGGGTCATGAGAAGGCCTTGGCAGGTAAGATTAAGGAGAATCCCAAGGCCTTCTACAAATATGTAAAAAGTAAAAGGATGAGAAGAGAAGGGATAGGACCTATAAAAAGTGAAGGGGGAAGAGTCTGTGTGGAACCGGAAGAAATGGCAGAGGTGCTTAATGAGTACTTTGCCTCGGTATTCACGGTGGAAAGTGATCTGGGAGGTTGTACTACAGGTTTGCAGCAGTCTGAAAAAATTGAGTATGTGGATGTTAAGGAAGAGGATGTGTTAGAACTTTTAAACTCTATCAAAATAGACAAGTTGCTGGGACCGGATGGGATGTACCCCAGGTTACTGTGGGAGGTGAGGGAAGTGATTGCAGAGCCCCTGGCGATGATCTTTGCGTCGTCGATGGAGACGGGAGAGGTTCCGGAGGATTGGAGGATTGCAGATGTGGTTCCTATTTTCAAGAAAGGGAACAGGGATAGCCCGGGAAATTACCGACCGGTGAGTCTGACCTCAGTGGTTGGTAAGTTGATGGAGAGGCTTCTGAGGGACAAGATTTATGAGCATTTGGAGAAGTTTAGAATGATCAGAAATAGTCAACATGGTTTTGTCAAGGGCAGATCGTGCCTTACGAGCCTAGTTGAGTTCTTTGAGAATGTGACTGAACACATTGACGAAGGAAGAGCGGTAGACGTGGTTTACATGGACTTCAGCAAGGCATTTGATAAGGTCCCCCATGCAAGACTTCTTGAGAAGGTGAGAGGGCATGGGATCCAGGGGGCTTTGGCCTTGTGGATCCAGAACTGGCTTGCCTGCAGAAGGCAAGTGATTGGCGCAACTAGTGGGTTGAAGGGCCTGTTTGTGCTGTAGTGTTCTGAGTTCTATCCTCATAAGGCATGCTGCCCAATCCAGGCAACATCCTTGTAAATCTCCTCTGCACCCTTTCAATAGCTTCCACATCCTTCCTGTAGTGAGGCGACCAGAACTGCACACAGTACTCCAAGTGGGATCTGACAAGGGTCTTATAAATTTGCAGCATTATGTCCCGACAAGGGTCTTATAAAGTTGCAGCATTATGTCCCGACAAGGGTCTTATAAAGTTGCAGCATTATCTCCCGACAAGGGTCTTATAAAGTTGCAGCATTATCTCCTGACAAGGGTCTTATGAAGTTGCAGCATTATCTCCTGACAAGAGTCTTATAAAGTTGCAGTATTATCTCCCAGCTTCTGGCACATTGTTTCAGTCTTCACAAAGGAACACACAAATCAAGTATGAATTTAGTTCCTCAGCAATTTATTTGTTCCCCGATATGCATTCTCCCATTTCTGGCTTTCTCCACAGTAAATACTGATGAATATTCTGTAATGTGGACCACTTTTTCAGACATCACTATTTAGTTCCTTGAGTTCCCTGGCTTCCATTTTTTCTCCATAGTGAATATCAACAAGAAATATTTGCTTAGGATCTCACCCATTACCTGTGATTCCAAACACAGATGACCTTGTTAATCTTCAAGGAGCCCTATTCTCTCTCTAGTTACTCTTTTGCCCTTAAAATAGTTGTAAAATCTCTTTGGATTCTCCTTTACCTTCTCTGCTAAAGCTATCTCATGTCCCTTTTCTGCCCTCCTAATTTCCCTTTTAAGTGTACTCCTACATCTCCTATACTCCTCAAAGGATTCACTTGACCCCAGCTGTCTCTTCCTATCATTTGCTTGTGAGGTTATCCATGGGCTTGCGGTACAGTGAAGTGCTGAAGTGACCATCCTTGATGGAGATGCGTGTGTCCAAGAGTGCAACCAATTCTGGAGAGTAGTCCATGGTGAGTCTGATAGAGGGATGGAACTTGTTGATATCATCATGCAGTTGTTCAAGTGATTCTTCATTGTGAATCCAAAGGAAAAAAAATGTCATCAATGTGTCTAGTGTATAGCATCAGTTGAAGGTCCTGTGTGGTGAAGAAATCGTGTTCAAACTTGTGCATGAAGACATTGGTACATTGAGGTGTGAATTTAGTCCCCAGGGCTGTTCTGAGTGACTGGATGAAGAACTGGTTGTTGAAGGCGAAAACGGTGTGGTCCACGATGAAGCGAATGAGTTGTAGAATTGCATGTGGAGATTGGCAGTTGTTGGCATTGAGTACTGAGGCAGTTGCAGCAATGCCATTGTCATGGGGGATGCTGGTGTAGAGTGCCTTGGTGTTTATTGGTAGGGGGATTGAATTTAGGAGCCGCAGCATCATGTTGAAACTGTACAAAACTCTGGTGCGGCTGCACTTGGAGTATTGTGTGCAGTTCTGGTCCCCACATTATAGGAAGGATGTGGAGGCTTTGGAGAGGGTGCAGAGGAGGTTTACCAGGATGTTGCCTGGTATGGAGGGGAGGTCCTATGAGGAGAGACTGAGGGATTTGAGGTTGTTTTCGTTAGAAAGAAGGCGGCTAAGAGGGGACCTTATTGAAACATATAAGATGATTAGAGGTTTGGATAGGGTGGATAGTGATAGCCTTTTTCCTCGGATGGAGAAAGCTAGCACGAGGGGGCATAGCTTTAAATTAAGGGGTGGTAGTTATAGGACGGATGTCAGGGGTAGGTTCTTTACCCAGAGGGTGGTGAGGGATTGGAATGCCCTGCCTGCTGCAGTTGTAAATGCGCCTAGTTTGGGGGTGTTTAAGAGATCCGTGGATAGGTTTATGGATGGAAAGGGTTTGGTTTAGGTTAGAGGGTCATTGTTTTTTAACTGGTCGGCGCAACATCGTGGGCCGAAGGGCCTGTTCTGCGCTGTAATGTTCTATGTTCTAAGACATCCAGTGTGATGAGGAGTGTTTCTGTTTCAACTGCTCCGTGGGCGCTGGATTTCTGTTACAAGTCCGTAGCATCGCGACAGAAGCTGGGGTTCATTGCACGCTGGGTTTCAGGATGCCCTTGACATAGCCAGAGAGGTTCTCACAAAGAGTCCCATTGCCTGACACAATGGGACGGCGGGGTGTGTTGGCCTTGTGTACCTTTGCGAGGCAGTAGAGATCTCCAACTCGGAGCTCTGGGAGTTCTTCCACAAACCCCAAGAGCCCAACAGCAAACCCAATGAGACAGCCAATGAACTGGAACAGCTGACAGAGAGATCCACGGTGCAGCGACCAAAGAGAAAAGAGTCGAATTGGACCCTTTTGGAAAGCTGCTGCCCTTGATTTGACATGTATACCCAAGCCGTCAGGGGATGAGTCAATGCCAGATTCATCAGCCGCACTCAAAAGACGGCCCTAAATGTCACCCAAGCACAACATAAGTCATCCGCACACCCGAGACCAACCGCAACATTGTCATTAAATCAGCAAAGAAGGAGCCACTGTCATACTGAACAAAATGGATTACTTCAAAGAAGTAAACTGACAACTGAACAACCAGGAACACTACAGACACTTACCCACATATCTAACCAAAGAACACACCCGCCAATTCAACACACTGACCAGGACCTTTGATCTGGACCTTCAGATCACCCTCCGTGCTCTCATCCCACATACTCACTGCATTGGCGATCTCTACAGCCTCCCAAAGATACACAAGGCCAACACTCCCAGCCATCCTATCGTATCAGGCCATGGGACTCTGTATGAGAACCTCTCTGGCTACATCAAAGGCATCCTGAAACTCATTGTACAAGGAACCACCAGCTACATTACACACTTGTTCAGGAACGCAGCACCCATGGAGCATTTGAACCAGGAACACTCCTCATCACAATGGATGTGTTGGCACTCCACACCAGCATCCCCCACGATGACAACATTGTTGCAACTGCCTCAGTACTCAACACCAACAACCGCTAATCTCCAGAAGCAATTCTACAACTCATCTGCTTCTTCCTGGGCCACAACATTTCGACCCTTCATCAAGGACTATCACCTCATCACTTCATTGCACTGCAAGCCCAAGGATAACCTCGCAATGCTTCACTTCTCCAGCTTCCACCCTAAACACGTTAAAGAAGCCATCCCCTGCACAACAGACACCTACAGACACTGAAATACACCCTCATAAGAACAGGATACGGCACTCAATTCATTGACTGATAGTTCCAACGCATCGCAGTGAAAACCACACTGACTTCCCAGGCGACAAACACACGACACAGCTAACAGAGTACCCCTCATCATCCAGTACTTCACCGGAACGGAGAAGCTACAACATCTTCTTCGAAGCCTTCAACACGCCATCAGTGAAGATGAACATCTCACCAAGACCATCCCCATACCCCCACGACTTGCCTTCAAAGAACCGCACAACCTCAAACAGACCATTGTTCGCAGCAAACTACCCAATCTTCAGGAGAACAGTGACCACGACAGCACACAACCCTGACACATCAACCTTTGCACGACATGCCGAATCATCGACATGGATGCCATCATCACATGTGAGAACACCACCCATCAGGAACACGGTACATTCTCATGCAACTTGGCCAATGTTGTCTATCTGATACACTGCAGGAAAAAGATGTCCTGAGATATGGTACATCAGCAATACCACGCAGATGCCAAGACAGTGGACGAATGGACACTGCTTGACAATCACCAAGCAGGAGTGTGCTCTTCCTGTCGGGGAGTACTTCAGCAGTCAAAAGGGATTCAGCCTCCAATCTTCAGGTAAACATTCTCCAAGATGGCCTTCAAGACACACAACGCAGAATCGCTGAGCAGAAACTGATGGCCAAGTTTTGCACACATGAAGACAGCCTCAACAGGGATCTTGGGTTCATGTCATACTATGTGTAACTCCCACCATCTGGCCTGGGCTTTCAAAATCCTACTAACTGTCCTGACTTGAGACAATTCATACCTCTTTAATCTGTCATTATCCCTCTCTCCACTTGCATTGTCTGTACCTATAAAGACTTGATTACCTGTAAAGACTCGCATTTCAACCATTATCTTGCAATTGAGTCAGTGTCTATATATATCATGTTTGTGAACCCAACTCTCCACTCACCTGATGAAGGAACAGCACTTTGAAAGCTCGTGCTACCAAGTAAACCTGTTATACTTTAACCTGGTGTTGTGAGACTTCTTACTGTGCCCACACCAGTCCAATGCTGGCATCTCCACATCAGGTTTATGGAGAAAGAGTGAGGGAATAGAACTAACTGGATTGTTCTTCAAAAGAATCAGTACAGACTCAAAGATTCTACTGGTCTTTTGTGCTTCTGTTCTGTGATTTTACGGCATATTGCTGTGAGCTTCCAATTTAGGTGACAAAAACAGTTGACGAAGGAAGGGCCGTGGATGTCGTCTATATGGATTTCAGTAAGGCGTTTGACAAAGTCCCTCATGGCAGGTTGGTTAAGAAGGTTAAGGCTCATGGGATTCAAGGAGAGGTGGCTAGATGGGTAGAGAATTGGCTTGGCCACAGGAGACAGAGGGTAGCACTCGAAGGGTCTTTTTCCGGCCGGAGGTCTGTGACCGGTAGTGTTCCGCAGGGCTCTGTACTGGGACCTCTGCTATTTGTGATATATATAAATGATCTGGAAGAAGGTGTAACTGATGTGATCAGCAAGTTTGCGGATGACACGAAGATGGCTGGACTTGCGGATAGCTGTGAACGTTGTCAGACAGTGCAGCAGGATATAGATAGGCTGGAAAATTGAGCGGAGAAATGGCAGATGGAATTTAATTCAGATAAATGCAAGGTGATGCATTTTGGAAGAACTAATGTAGGGGGAGCTATACAATAAATGGCAGGGCCATCAAGAGTATAGACACACAGAGGGACCTAGGTGTGCAAGTTCACAAATCCCTGAAAGTGGCAGCACAGGTGGAGAAGGTGATGAAGAAGGCATATGGCATGCCTGCCTTTATAGGACGGGGTATAGAGTATAAAACCTGGAGTCTGATGTTGCAGCTGTATAGAACGCTGGTTAGGCCACATTTGGAGCACTGCGTCCAATTCTGATCGCCACACTACCAGAAGGACGTGGAGGCTTTGGAGACAGTGCAGAGAAGGTTTACCAGGATGTTGCCTGGTATGGAGGGTCTTAGCTATGAGGAGAGATTGGGTAAACTGGGATTGTTCTCCCTGGAAAGGCAGAGAATGAGGGGAGACCTAATAGAGGTGTACAAAATTATGAAGGGTATAGATAGGGTGAATAGTGGGAAGCTTTTTCCCAGGTCGGAGGTGACGATCATGAGGAGTCACAGGCTCAAGGTGAGAGGGTCGAAGTATAACTCCGATATCAGAGGGACGTTTTTTATGCAGAGGGTGGTGGGGGCCTGGAATACACTGCCAAGTAGGGTGATGGAGGCAGACACGCTGGCATCGTTTAAGAATTACCTGGATAGTCACGTGAGCAGCCTGGGAATGGAGGGATACAAATGGTCTAGTTGGACCAATACGTGACACAGGCTTGGAGGGCCGAAGGGCCTATTTCTTGTGCTGTATTGTTCTTTGTTCAATTGTTTGCCATTCTAATTGTCTATCCCAATCCCAGTCTGACCCCTTTGACCTCATGATGTGGATATGACGGCGTTGGACTGGGGTAAACACAGTAAAACGTCTGACAACACCAGGTTTAAGTCCAACCGATTTATTTGATAGTAAACTCACTAGCTTTCGAGGTTTCCCTCTCACTATCTGTAACCCCCGTGACTTGCCTGGGCCTGCAAAACCTCACCCACCTTTGACCTCAGCATCTCCTACTTGTCCAGTGTTTGTTACCATCTCCTTTTGCCTTGCACAATTGCTCTTTTTTTGCCATTTGATCTCTCCTGCTTCCCAGCCTATCACTGAACTTTCCTTTTGTTCTTTCTTCTCCTCACCATTATCTCCTTACTTGTTTAAAACCTGTTACATCTCTAAATTTTTTCTATTTTAGAAAAAAAATTTCTATTTTTCTATTTATCATTCATTTACAGGTTATGGGCATCACTAGTGAGACCAGAATTTATTCCCAACCCTAGTTGCCCTTGAGGAGATGGTGGAGAGCAGCCTTTATGAATTGCTGCAGTCTAGGAGGTGTAGATACACCTACAGTGCTGTTAGGGAGGGAGTTTCAGGATCGTGACCCAGTGATGGTGAAGGAATGGCAATGTATTTCCAAGTCAGGGTGAGTGATTTGGAGGGTTACATCCAGGTATCTGCTGCCTTTGTCCTTCAATGGTAGTGGTTGTGGGTTTGGAAGGTGCTGCTGAAGGAATTTTGGTGAGTTCCTGCAGTGCATCTTGTAGATAAACACATTGTTGCCACTGTTCATTGGTGGTGGAAGGATTAAATGTTAGTGGAAGGGATACCTATCAAGTGGGCTGCTTTGCCCTAGATAGTGTTGAGCTTCTTGAGTGTTATTGAAGCTGCATTCGCCCAAGCAAGTGGAGAGTACTCAGTTACACCTTGCCTTGTAGATGGTGGATAGGATTTGGTGTGACAGGAGGTTAGTTGCTCAGCACAGGAATCCTAACTTTTGATCTGCTCTGGTAGCCATAATATTTAAATAGCTAGCCCAGCTCAGTTTCTGGCTGCTGGTAACCGCACCCCCCACCCCGGATGTTGATGATGGATGATTCAACAATAGTAATGCTATTGAATGTCAGGAAAAAGATACAAAAGTCCGAGGTCACGTACCACCCGACTCAAGAACAGCTTCTTCCCTGCTGCCATCAGACTTTTGGATGGACCTATCTCGTATTAAGTTAACTTTCTCTACACCCTAGCTATGGCTGTAACAATACACTCTGCACTTTCTCCCTTCCTTCTCTATGAATGGTATGCTTTGTCTGTATAGCGTGCAAGAAACAATACTTTTCCCTGTGTACTAATACATGTGACAATAACAAATCAAATCAAATCAAATCAAACCTGCAGTTTACTGCCTTTACTCTCATACCCTATCTAGTAACAGCCCTAACCCTAACAGTCTTAGCTTGACTAAAATTTAGACAGGCTCTGCTAAATAAGCCAAAGCGTTAGCATTCGATGGATAGCGTGCCCTGCACAGCTAATCTCTCCGTTCAATATTGTGCCTTTCAATGTTAGATGACCAAAGCAATAACTTAATCTGTTTCTCGAATAGCTTTTAATTTTCCCTTGCAGTTGGTAATATTCTGCTGGTGGCTCACTCTTCAACCTTGGATTGCTGCACGCGTCCTTTGCTTGGTTTGCCTCCGAAGGACTTCAAGGAATTTGTACAAATGGTTAGAAAGGTAAGTATTTCAAATTGAGATATTGGGAGGGAGCAAATGTACTGGTGGGACGACTGCCATAGCTCTTGTTAACACTGGGTGATCTGGAAAAGACATTCTGATGTTCAATGAAATCTAAATCACCAGAAATGGATTGATGGGGAGGGGGAAAGGTATGGGTAATGGTGCAGGGGAGGCTAAAGTGGAAGAAGGTGGGGAGAGGGGACAGAGGGGGCAAGGGAAAGACAGAAGACGGAGGGGAATGGAAGGCAGAGTGGAGAGGAGGGGGGTAAGAGCTGGAGTTGTAGTGGATGTGGAGGGGGTAGCAGAGGTGCAGAGGCAGAGAGGCAGATGATTTTATGATTATAGGAGGCAGATGAGTGGAGGGGATAAGGGAGACAGAAGGAAGGGATTGGGGTGGAGAAGAAGGGAGCTGGAGGTAGTAAGGGAAACCGGGGGATCTGCTGTGTCACTCCGGCTTCTCTTGTGCAATTAAACCTCCTCTGGACCCTCTCCAAGGACAGTACATCGGAGTCCAAAATTATTCGCAATATTCTAAATGTGATTACAGCCTTACACAGCCTCTGAATACACAGAACAAGAACAAAGAACATCCCTGCTTTTGCATTCTAGTCCTGTCAAAATGAATGCTAACATTGTATTTGCCTTCCTGCTCCACCATTTATTTTGATCATTGCTGATCATTGAATTCCATATCCTGATCCCCCGTTCCCCCTTGATTCCTTTAGACCCAAGAGCTATATCTAATTTCTTCTTGAAATCAGACAACGTTTTGGCCTCAACCACGTTCCGTGTAGTGAATTTCGCACCTTCACCACCCTCTGGGTGAAGAAATTTCTCCTCACCGCAGTTCTGAAAGGTCTACCACTTACCTTCACATTACGGCCCCTAGTCCTGGACTCCCCCATCATTGGGAATGTTCTTTCTGAATCAGTCCTATTTCTATGAGATCTCCTCTCACTTTTCTAAATTCTAGTGAATATAGAACGTAGAACACTACAGCACAAACAGGCCCTTCGGCTCACAAGGTGCACCAATCATATCCCTACCTGCTAGGCCTATCTATAACCCTCAATCCCATTAAATCCCATGTACTCATCCAGAAATCTTTTAAAAGACCCCAACGAGTTTGCCTCTACCACCACCGACAGCAGCCGATTCCACTCACCCACTAGCCTCTGAGTGAAAAACTTATCCCTGGACATCTCCTCTGTACCTACTCCCCAGCACCTTAAACCTGTGTACTCTTGTAGCGACCATTTCAGCCCTGGGAAATAGCCTCTGACAATCCACCCTATCTATACCTCTCAACATCTTATAAACCTCTATCAGGTCGCTTCTCATCCTTCGTCTCTCCAGGGAGAAAAGACCTAGCTCCCTCAACCTATCTATATAATGCTAACTGACTTTGTCTCTCCTCATATGACAAACCTGTTATCCCAGGAATCAGCCTGGTGAACCTTCTATAGCAAAGACATCCTTCCTCAGATAAGGACACCAAAACTGCACACAATACTCCAGGTGTGGCCTTACCAATGCCCTGTACAATTGCAGCAACACATTCCAATCCCTCAACTCAAATCCTCTCGCTGTGGAGGCCAACAAACCATTTGCCTTCTTTACTGCCTGCTATATCTGCGCGCTTACTTTTTCACTTGGTGCACAGGGAATCCAAGGCTTCATTGAGTATCCACCTCTCTCAATTTAAACCCATTCAAGTAATAATCTGTCTTCCTATTATTGCTACCAAAGTGGATAACCTCACATTTATCCACATTATACTGAATCTGCCATGCAGATGCCCACACACTCAGCCTGTCCAAATTACCCTGAAGCATCTCTGCATCCTCCTCACAGCTCATCCTCCCACCCAACTTTGCATCACCTGCAAATGTGGAGATAATACATTCAATTCCCTCTTCCAAATCATTAATTTACAATTTGAATAGTTGGGCTCCTAGCAGAACCCACTAGTCACTGACTGCCCATCAGAAAAAGACTCATTATGCCAACTCTTTGCTTCTTATTTGTCCTTTTTCTTGTGTACATGATATCCCTAGGCAATTTTCTACATTGCTGAATAGTGATAATGTCACTGGATGAATAATCCAGAGATCCAAGCCCATGTTCTCAGGACATTACTTCAAATACCAACATGATATCTCATGGAATTTAAATTCAATGACTGTGATTTAGTGGCCTCACTAGCTATTGATGCAAATCCTATAATGGTTGCTAAGTATCAAGGGAGGCTAAAGACAGATTTGTGCCAGCGGGCTTTCAGAATGCGATCTTCCCACCCCTTGTTTAATGATACCCAGGAAGGGCATCTGCCCGATCAGCGTAGATTATAATGAATTTGAATGTCATTAGCAGGCTTAATGCTGCTACTTCTACCCTCTCTGATAAGTGCGAGGTGATGCACTTCGGAAGAAGTAATAAGACAAGGGAGTATTTAATGAATAGCAGGACATTAGGAAGTTCAGAGGACAGATAGATCGTGAGGTACTTATTCACAGATCTCTGAAGGCAGCACAACAGGTTTTTTTAGTTATTTAATTGTGGGACATGAGCGTCGGTGGCTGGCCAGCAATTATTGTCCATCCCTAGCTGTCCCTTGAGAAGGTGGTGGTGAGCTGCCTTCTTGAATCGCTGCAGTCCATGTGCTGTGAGTTGACCCACAATGCCATTAGGGAAGGAATTCCAGGATTTTGACCCAGTGACTGTGAAGGAATGGCGATATATTTCCAAGTCAGGATGGTGAGTGGCTTGGAGGGAAACTTGCAGCTGGAGGTGTCCCAGGTAGCTACTGTCCTTGTTCTTCTAAATGGAAATGGTCATGGGTTTGGAAGGTGCTGTCTAAGGATCTTTGACTGTTGCTGCAGTGCATCTTGTAGATAGTACACATTGCTGTTACTGAGCATCGGTGGTGGAGGGAGTGGATGTCTGTGGATGTGGTGCCAATCAATTGGGCTGCTTTGTCCTAGATGGTGTCAAGCTTCTTGAGCGTTATTGGAGCTGCACTCATCCAGGCAAGTGGGGAGTATTCCATCACAATCCTGACCTGTGCCTTGTAGGCGGTGGGTAGGCTTTGGGGAATCAGGAGGTGAGTTATTCGTTGCAGTATTCAAAGAACAAAGAACAAAGAAAATTACAGCACAGGAACAGGCCCTTTGGCCTTCCAAGCCTGCACTGACCATGCTGCCCGACTTAACTAAAACTCTGTATGCTTCTGGGGACCATATCCCTCTATTCCCATCCTATTCGTGTATTTGTCAAGATGCCTCTTAAAAGTCACCACAGTATCCGCTTCCATTACCTCGCTGGCAACAAGTTCCAGGCACCCACCACTCTCTGTGTAAAAAATCTGCCTCGTACATCTCTTTTAAAACTTGCCAGTCGCACCTTAAACCTGTGCCCCCTAGTAATTGACTCATCCACCCTGGGAAAAAGCTTCTGACTATCCACTCTGTCCATGCCTCTCACAATCTTGTAGACTTCTATCCGGTCTCCCCTCAACCTCTGTCACTCCAGTCCAACCTCTCCTCATAGCTAGTGCCCTCCATACCAGGTAACATTCTGGTAAATCTTTTCTGTATCCTCTCCAAAGCCTCCACATCCTTCTGGTAGTGTGGTGACCAGAATTGAACACTGGATTCCAAGTGCGGCCTCACTAAGGTTCTATAAAACTGCAACATGACTTGCCAATTTTTAAACTCAATACACCAGTTGATGAAGGCAAGCATGCCGTATGCCTCCTTGACTACCTTCTCCACCTGCATTGCCATTTTCAGTGACCTGTGTACCTATACACCCAGATCCCTCTGCTATTAATACTCCTGAGGGTTCTGCCATTTACTGTATACTTCCTATCTGTGTTAGACCTTCCAAAATGCATTACCTCACACTTGTCCAGATTAAACTCCATCTGCCATCTCTCCGCCCAAGTCTCCAACTGATCTATATTCTGCTGTGTCCTCTGGTGGTCCTCAGCACTATCTGCAAATCCACCAACCTTTGCGTCATCTGCAAACTTACTAATCAAACCAGTCACATTTTCCTCCAAATCATTTATATATATATTACAAACAGGAAAGGTCCCAGCACTGATCCCTGAGGAACACCACTTGTCACAACTCTCCATTCAGAAACACACCCTTCCACTGCTACCGTCTGTCTTCTTACCAGTTTTGTATCCACCTTCCCAGCTCACCTCAGATCCCATGCGACTTCACCTTCTGCACCAATGTGCCATGAGAGACCTTGTCAAAGGCCTTCCTGAAGTCCACGTAGACAACATCCACTCCCTACCCTCATCAATCATCGTTGTCACTTTCTCAAAAAACTCGATCAAGTTCGTGAGACACAACCTCCTCTTCACAAAACCATGTTGCCTCTCACTAATACGTCCACTTATTTCCAAGTGGGAATAAATCCTGTCTTGAAGAATCCTTTCCAATAATTTCCCTACCACTGGTGTAAGGCTCACCGGCCTGTAATTACCTGGATTATTCTTGCTATCCTTCTTAAACAAAGAGACAACATTTGTTATTCTCCAATCCTCTGGGACCTCCCCTCAAGGCCCCAGCAATTTCTCTCAAGGCCTCAGCAATTTCCTCTCTTGCTTCTCTCTGTATTTTGGGGTATATCCCATCAGGCCCTGAAGACTTGTCTACCTTGATGTTTGTCAAGAATCCTAGCCTCTGACCTGCTCTTGTAGCCACTGTGTTTATTTGGTGAGTCCAGTTGAATTTCTGGTCAAGGGTAACCCCAAGGATGTTGACAGTGGGAGACTCAGTGATGGTAACACCATTGAATGTCAAAGGCTGGTGGTTAGATTGTCTCTTATTATCAATGTGGTCATTGCCTGGTATTTGAGAGGTGCAAATGTTACTTGCTATTTGTCAGCCCAAGCTTGATATTGTCCAGATTTTGCCTATTTTTGAATAATTAAGAAGACATATGGGGCACTTGCTATTATTAGTTGTGGCACTGAGTATAAGAACAAAGAGGTAATGTTGGAGCATACAGAGTGTTGGTTAGGCTGGAATACTCTGTGCAGTTCTGGTTACCTCACTATAGGAAGGATGTGATTCACTGGAGTAGATACAGAGGAGATTCACCAGGATGCTCCCTGGGATGGAGCATTTGGGCTATAAAGAGAGACTGAATAGGCTTAGATTGATTTCTTTAGCACAGAGAAGGCTGAGGGGCCATGATTGAGGTGTACAAGATTATGGGGGATATGGACAGGCTGAATAGGAAGCAGCTGTTCCTCTTGGTTGAGGGGATCAATCATGAGACGCACAGTTTTGGAGTCAGGGATAGGAGACTCAGAGGGGATTTGAGAAGAAAATTCATTCTGAGGGTTGTGAGAATCTGGAATGCACTGCCTGGACAGGTAGTGGAGGCAGGAAAGCTTACAACCTTTAAAAATATTTGGCTGAGCATTTGAAATATTATAACATTCAAGGATATAGGACAAGTGCTGGAAAATAGGGTTAGTGCGACTGTAGCAGTAGTTACTGTCGGCACAGACTCGATGGGCCGAAGGGCCTTTTCTGTGCTGTACAACTTTATGACTCTCCGTACCGTTTCATCCAGCTGGAATGATATCATCCCGGTGCAAATCACGACTAGTGTTCAAAACCGGAATTCAGTCGCGACGACCATGCTGGATGCACAGATAAGTATAACCCATAGGTGGTGAGGGACATGCCTGAGTGACGCCCTACCCCTCCCCCCTGATATTTCAAATCTGGTATGGCTGGACGCTTTGAGCAGCCCCACTGGGGTCTTCCCCTTACGTATTGCTGGGGCGGGGGGGGTGGAATAGCAAGACTGGACTGAGGGGTGGGTTTGCGGAGGGAGGAGATTTGATACCTGTGAGGGGAGAAGTTGGTTGATACTTGCATGGAGGGGGAGGGAGGGGAAAGAGTACCCTAATCCTTGTATGGAATCTGGGAGCACCCAGATTCTTGCTTGGTTACTGGGTGGAGAATGTCTCAATGTGTGTGGTGGATCCTCTGTGTCTGTGGGGGAATGGGGAGGGAAGTTTATTTGACAATGCACCCCCCTTTAGTTTTACAAATATACACAGATGTTAAGGTTAAAACGGATTATGAAGTATATCTGACATAGAAATATACTTAGAAACTAGAAGCAGGAGTCGGCCATTTGGCCCTTCAAGCCTGCTCCTCCATACATTTTGATCATGGCTGATTATCGAGTTCAATATCCTGATTCCCCCCTCCCCTTTAGCCCCAAGAGCTATATCAAATTTCTTGAAATCACACCATGTGTTGGCCTCAACTACTTTCTGTGGGAGTGAATTCCACACATTCACCACTCTCTGGGTGAAGAAATTTCTCCTCACCTCAGTTCTAAAGGGTTTACCCCTTATCCTGAAACTATGACCCCTAGTTCTGGACTCCCCCACCATTGGGAACATTCTTTCTGAATCTACCCTGTCTAATCTAGTTTGAATGTTAGAAGTTTCTATGAGATCCCCTCTCACTCTTCTAAACTCCAATGAATATAACCTTAATCTAGTCTCTCCTCATGTGACAGTCCTGCCATTCCAGGAATCAACCTGGTAAACCTTTGAATCATAGAATAGAAGAATCATAGAATCTCCACAGTGCAAAAGAAAATCATTTGGCCCATCGAGTCTACACTGACTGTCCAAAAGAGGATCCCACCTAGGCCTTTCCTGTAAACCAACGTACTTAGAATCATAGAATACAGTGCAGAAGGAGGCCATTCGGTCCATCAAGTCTCACCTACAACAATTCCACCTAGGCCCTTTCCCCATAACTCTTCGTATTTACCCCACCAATCCCTCTAACCTATGCATCCCAGGACACTAATGGGCAATTTAGCATGGCCAATCAATCTAACCCACACATGTTTGCACTGTGGGAGAAAACTGGAGCATTTGGAGGAAATCCATGCAGACACAGGGAGAATGTGCAAACTCCACACAGGCAGCGACCCAAGCCAGGAATCAAACCCAGCTGTCTGGAAAACACTGCAGGGGTGGTGGTTGTGGAGGCATATACGATAGGGACATTTAAGGGGCTTTTAGATAACCATATGAATATGCAAGAAATAGAGGGATGTGGACCAAGGGTTTGCAGACGGTATTAGTTTAATTTGGCATCATATTCTTTACAACATCTTGGGATGAAGGGCCTGTACCGTTCTATGTTCGATGAAATTATAGTTTCTTTTTTAATGTCTTCACTAAAGTTTTTTCTTAATTCAAAAACCTGATCACAGACTTTGTATTTTGAATTTAGTCTTGTGCTCCGAACAAAAAGCAGGGCAGGGATTTTCCAGCTACTCCTGTTGACAGGATCATCTGATCCCATCGAAGTCAGTAGATATTAAAGTGGCTTGTTGCATCCACTGTGGCGAGTTCCAATGGAAAATCTTAGTCAAGCTCTTTCATTTCCCCATTGCCACTGCTAGCACACAGCCAACGAATTGTTTTTCCATGTCTTGCAGTTTCTGCTGGAAGGAAACCTGAGGAATCATTTCAGAAATCTTGTTCAGATGAAGTTATTAAACTTTTCTTCAAACAAAAACGCTAGTATTCAAGAATGAAAAAAAACTGAAGAATAACTGGACCTTTACAAGTTGTATGAGTTGAATAATCGGACCTTATCTGGATAGTCAGAAGCTTTTTCCCAGGGTGGAAGAGTCAATTACTAGGGGGCACAGGTTTAAGGTGCAAGGGGCAAGGTTTAAGTGAGATGTATGAGATTTTTTATACAGAGAGTAGCGGTGCCTGGAACTCATTGCCAGGGGAGGGAGTGGAAGCAGATACAGTAATGACTTTTAAGGGGCGCCTTGACAAATACATGAATAGGATGGGAATAGATGGGATACGGTCCCCAGAAGGGTAAGGGGTTTTAGTTCAGTCAGGCAGCATGGTCAGTGCAGGTTTGGAGGGTTATTGCTGTGCTGTAATTTTCTTTGTTCTTGTTCTTTGCTGCAAAAACAGAAAATGTTTGAAGATCTCAGCAGATCTGATAGCATCTGTGAAGAGAGAATAGAGCCAACATTGCAAGTCTGGATGATCCTTCATCAAAGTTCTCAGAGACCTTTGCAGCATTTAATTTGTCGTAGTCATAGAGGTTTACAAGATGGAAACATGTCCTTTGGCCCAACTTGTCCATGCCGCCCAGTTTTTACCATTAAGCTAGTCCCAATTGTCTACATTTGGCCCATATCCTTCTATAGCCATCTTACCCATGTAACTGTCTAAACACTTTTTAAAAGATAAAATTGTACCCACCTCTTCTACTGCCTCTGGCAGCTCGTTCCAGACTCTCACCACCTCTGAGTTAAAAAACTGCTCCCCGGACCCTTTTGTATCTCTCCCCTCTCACCCTAAACTCATGTCCTCTAGTTTTAGGCTCCCCTACGTTTGGGGAAAGATGTTGACTATCTACCTCATCTATGCCCCTTATTATTTTATAAACTTCATAACATCACTCCTACACTCCAGGGAAAAAAATCCCAATCTATCCAGCCCCTCCTAATAACTCAAACCATCAAGTCCTGATAGGATCCTAGTAAATATTTTCTGCACTCTTTCTGGTTTAATAATGCCCTCTCTAGTCAAGCCAACCACATACTGAATGAAAAATTCCTCCTGAACACATTCAACAGATTTCTCTCCATCTAAGCTCCTAATTGCTGTCCCAGTCAATGTTGGGAAATTTGAAGTTCCTTAATATCACTACCCTATTTTTCTTGGAGCTGTCTGTAATTTCCTTACATATTTGTTCCTCAGTTTTCTGCTGGCTATTTGGCAGCTTGTAATACAATCCTATCAAAGTGATCTCCCTCATTTTTAAGTTCTAACCATATAGACACAGTGGGCAAATCCTCAGATGTATCTCCTCTCAGTACTGCCATGATGTTCTCCCTAATCAAAAACGCAACTCCTCCTCCTCTCTTATCCCTTGTTCTATCTTTTCTATAGGATCTGTACCCTGGAAAATTGAGCTGCCAGTCCTGCCCTCCCTTGGCCAAGTTTCAGTAATTGCTATATTATCCCAGTCTCGTACCCATCTATGCCCCGAATTCATCTACTTGCCCATCAGGCCTCTTGCATTGAAATAAATGCAGTTTAATCTAAACTTCCCTTGTTTTCTGCCCTGCTTTCTCACACTATCTGTCCGGTCATGTTTTGTACACTGTCCCTGTTTTATTTCTCTTAGCTTTATTGGACCCATTCACTAAGTTCTCCACAGTCTCTGTACTCTTGCTAAAGAACAAAAAAAAGTACAGCACAGAAACGGGCCCTTCAGCCCTCCATGCCTGTGCCGATCATGATACCTGCCTAAACTAAAACAGAAACAATACGCACTTACAGAGCCCGAATCCATCCATTCCGCTTTTCATTTAGTTGCCCCTTAAATGCCTGCCCCTACCACCTCCCCAATCAGTCATTCCAGACATTCACCACCCTCTGTTTCACACATCTCCTCTAAACGTTTCCCCATGCACCTTAAAGCTATGTCCCCTAGTACTTGACCTTTCTACCCAAGGAAAGAGCATTTGATTATCCACTCTGTCTATTCCAGTCATAATCTTGTAAATCCCGACTAAGTCACTCCCCAACCTCTGTCATTCCAGTGAGAACAAACCAAGTTTATCCAACCTCTCCTCATATCTAATACCCTCCAGACCAGGCAACATCCTGGTAAACCTCTTCTGTATCCTCTTCAAAGCATCCACATCCTTCTGGTAGTGTAGCATCCAGGATTGAACACAATATTCTAAATGAAGCCTAACTAAGGCTCTGTACAGCTGCAGCACAACCTGCCAATTTTTATACTCAATGTCCTGACTGATGAAGGCAAGCATGCCGTATGCTTTCTTGAATACCTTATCCACCTGCGTTGCCACTTTCAGTGATTGGTGGATGTATACACCCAGATCTCTCTGCCTGTCAATACTCCTAAGGGTTCTACCATTTACTGCATAATTCCTACTTGCTTCAGACCTTCCAAAATGCATTGTCTGTACTGTGGCCCTTTTTGGCATATGTCTTTGGTTGCTCTGCTTTTCACCTTTCTAATTTCTGCCTTTTGTTTCCATCCCCATTTTGCTTCCTTCTGACTTCCTGCATTGGTTCCCACCCCACTGCCATATTAATTTAAACCCTCCCCAACAGCACCAACAAACACTCCCAAAGAACAAAGAAAATTACAGCACAGAAACAGGCCCTTTGGCCCTCCAAGCCTACACTGACCATGGTGTTTGTTTGAACTAAAACCCCCGACCCTTCCGGGGACCATATCCCTCTATTCCCATCCTATTCATGGATTTGTGAAAACGCTCTTAAAATTCACTATTGTGACTTCCACTACCTCCCCCGGCAGCGAGTTCTAGGCACCCACCACCTTCTGTGTAAAAACTTGCCTTGTACATCTCCTTTAAATCTTGCCCTTGCACATTAGACCTATGCTACCTAGTAATTGACTCTTCCATCCTGGTTAAGAAGTTTCTGACTATCCACTTTATCCATGCCTCTCATAATCTTGTAGACTCCTATCAGGTTTCCCCTCAACCCCTGTCAGTCTAGTGAGAACAAATCAAGTTTTTCCAACCTCTTCTCATAGCTAATGCCCTCCATACCTGGCAACATCCTGGTTAATTGTTTTTGTAGCCTCTCCAAAGCTTGACTACCTTTTCCAGCTGCACTGTCACTTTCCGTGGCCTGTGTGCATTTACACCCAGATCCCTCTGCCTATCTGCCAATCCCTCTGCCAATGTTTCCCTGGGACATTGGTTCCAGTTCTGCCCCGGTGCAGACCGTCCGATTTGTACTGGTTCCACCTCCCCCAGAACTAGTTCCAATGTCCCAGGAATTTGAATCCCTCTCTCTTGCACCACTTCTCAAGTCACATATTCATTTCAGCTATCCTAACATTCCTATTCTGACTAGTCTGACTGGAAACTGTTCTGGGGGAGGTGGAACCAGTACAAATCGGACGGTCTACATCTGGGCAGAACTGGAACCAATGTCCTAGGCGGACACTGATAGCATCCTGAGATTACTACCTTTAAGGTCTTTCTTTTTAGTGAACTACCTATATTCAGCTTGTAGGACCTCATCCCGTTTATTACCTATATCATTGGTGCCTATATGCACCATGACAGTTGGCTGTTCACCCTCCCCCTCCAGAATGCCCTGCAGCCGCTCTGAGACATCCTTGACCCTTGCACCAGGAGTAACATATCATCCTGGAATCTCGTTTGCATCCGCAGAAATACCTGTCTATTTCCCTTATAATTGAATCCCCCATCACTATAACTCTGCCACTCTTTTTCTTGCCCTCCTGTGCAGCAGAGCCAGCCACGGTGCCATGAAGTTGACTGCTGCCACCTTCCCCTGGTGAGCCATCTCCTCCAACAGTATCCAAAATGCTATATCTGTTTTGGAGGGAGATGACTGCAGGGTACCCCTGCACTGCCTTTTTACTCTTCCTCTGTCTGGTGGTCATCCATTCCCTATCTCCCTCAGTAATTTTTATCTGTGCCATGACCAACTCACTGAATGTGCAATCCATAACTTCTTCAGCATCATGGATGGTCCAGAGCGAATCCATCCTCAGCTCCAGAGTCGTCAAGCAGTCTAACAGCAGCTGCAGTTGGACACATGAAGGAGACAGGAACACCAGAAGGGTCTCTGAATTCCCATATCACACAAGAGAAGCATGACGCGGAACTGGGGTCTTCTGCCATGACTTAACCCTTAAGTTAACTTATCACAACAAGTACAATGCCAAGAGAAAAAAGAAAAAACTATTTACCAGTCATCAATCACCTACCTGCTGGCTGTGGTGTGACGGTTTGATTTCTTTCTATCTCTCACTTGCCCTCAAGTCTCCCTCAGCTTTCCATTTGTCCCAAAGATCAGCACCATTTTCCCCTCAGCATCGAATTCCCACTCAGCTCCAAATTCCCGATACCCTCACTCTGGCTGAAATCTCACTTTGGCTGACTGGTGCAAGCTCACTCATTTGTGTTTTTAAAAATGAGTAAGTAAGCTGAAAGAAAACAGTACAGTAGGTTGAAAGAAAACAGACACTATTAGTTCTCTTTTCAAAGTCATGCATTGTCCTCTTTTAATTTTATATCGTAATTACTTTGTAAAATTATGGTGTTTTGGTAACCAGAAAAATTGAATTGATTGAAGTGTTGAAGTTCCTACAGGAACTGCTGTTAGACAAAACTGAGGTGATGCAATGTACACTGGCAAGAACAAGTACTTAACATTTGTTTATTGATGTCACGAGTAAACTTAAATTGACAGTGCAATGAAGTTACTGTGAAATTCCCCGAGTTGCCACACTCTGGCGCCTGTTTGGGTACACTAAGGGAGAATTTAGCTTAACCAATGTGCCTAACCAGCCCGTCTTTCAGACTGTGGGAGGAAACCGGAGCACCCAGAAGAAACCTGCGCAGGCACTGGGAGAAGATGCAGACATCCAAGCCAAGGATCAAACCCGGCTCCCTGGCGCTGTGAGGCAGCAGTGCTAACCACTGCGCTACAGTGTAGGAGAGTCTCCATAATTAATGTGATCAGAGGAAGGTGGCATCATGTGCAACAAGAATGTAAATGAAGTAGGATCTCTAATCTATAACATCATTGATGGTTAAATAACATTCAGTAAGTATGTGCCATGATATTTTTAACTTAAAGTTCATTTCTTAAGTTCATATTGTGCAATGCTCATCCTTTTGCTGCAGATTCCTGCTGTTGGATTGTGCTGCTGTGAAGAAGTCAAAGAAACAAAGAAGTGGCAAATGATTGAACCTCCAGTCAGGACACTGACTCATGGACCCAACCCAGCATTTAACTGGAAAGAAACTATACTGCAAATTTAAGAATGTTACATTGAATGCATAGTTTCTTACAACTGAACTAATCTTAACATGCAACTCAGTTAAGGCAGTGGTTAAATATCTGAAGTCTAACTTAGTATAACACTGAATGAATGAACATAAGAGCGTAACAAGGGTAGGCTATTGGCCTTTCGAACATGCCCTGCCTGCCATTCAATACAATCATGGCTAACCTTTGACCTCAACTCCAATTTCCCACTCGCTCCCCATATCTCCTGATTGCCACTAGAGTCCAAAATTCTACTTCTGAATATACTCAATGACTAAGCATCTACATCCCACTGGAGTAGAAATCTCCAAAGATTCACAACCCTTCGAATGAAGAGATTATTCATCTCAATCAAAAACCAATAATCCTGAGGTTATTCCCTTGAGTTTAAGACTCTTCATCCAGAGCAAATAACCTTTTTCACACCTCCGGTGGATCTTATAGAATTCAAATAAATTAACTCTTATTCTTCTGAACTATGAGCCTATAGCTCCCTTCTACTGATCTCTGATCATAGGACAAAATCACATCCCAGGAGAGGCAGTGTGTAATGATATTGTCAATAGCCTAAGATGTAAAGCAGACAGTGGTGGTGTATTTCTTATTCGTGCACAGGATCAACACTGTCCCACTTGTTTTCCAATCTGAGCATCCAGACCCGGGCAACAAAAATAACTATATGCTAATTCCTTCATCTGGACCGTACCACAATGTCTTTCAGGTCGTTGTTCAAGAACTCTTCCATGCAGACGAAGAGGAATGATCACTCGAATTCCCCAAAACAATACCCACCTTGAACAGTCAATTCAAGCTTTCTTGACACATATGGTTTCAGATCAGGATGCGGATGATGCGTTCTAGCTATTGTTTCTTTCAATATTGAATGTGAGAGGGAAGGAAGAGGAGGAGAGACAGAGGGAGGGGTGAGGCTGGCACCCCAGGGGCAACAATCAACCAGCTACCAGCCCAGCCCGGCGCGGGGTGGTGGCAGGACAGCACGCGGCTAGGCTAGGCCAGGCTGGGACAGGCTAACGGTCCTAGGGCCCGGGGAAAGTGGGGCCTCTCTCTCTCTTCCCCCTCTCCCTTACCTGCCAACTGGGCTCCCCGGGGCGGTCAAAGCTGTCGCCCTCTCTCCCAGTGTTGGGGGGAGAAGAGTTCGAGGCGATGCCATTGGTCACTCAGTCACTGCGATGACAGACAGCCTCAGCCACCCACCCACGCCCCTTCCCAACAGCAAGAACTTTCCATCAGTTCCCGAGACAACTCTGAGTGCGGCGTGGGAAAGAGGTCCCGGGCTTTGTCCGGTCACTAGCACCCTTTCTTCCCCCCCAATCACCTCTCCCCCCTCAAAGCATTTGTCCCCTCCAAATCATTTCTTCCCCCCAAATCACTTCTCCCCCCAAATCATCTCTCCCCTAATCAATCATCTCTTCCCCAATCAATCATCTCTCCCCCCACCAAATCTCTCTCCCCATCATCTGTCTCTGCCCCCCTCCCCATAATCTCCGTCTCTGCCCCCTCCCCATCATGTCTCTGCCCCCTCCCCATCGTCTAACTCTGCCCCCTCCCCATCATCTCTGTCTCTCCATCATCTTTCTCTCTCTCTCTTCCCCCTCTCCTGCCATCTCCCTTTGCTCCTCATGCCCCCTCCTCCCCAGTCCTCCTATGCTGCCACTCCCCAACCTCCCGGCGGCATGGTAGCACAGTGGTTAGTACTGCTGCCTCATAGCTCCAGGGACCTGGGTTCGATTACCGGCTTGGGTCACTGTCTGTGTGGAGTTTGCACATTCTCCTCATCTCTGCGTGGGTTTCCTCTGGCTGCTCCAGTTTCCTCTCACAGTCCAAAGATGTGCAGGTTAGGTTGATGGACCATGCTAAAATTGCCCCTTAGTGTCCTGAGATGTGTAGGTTAGAGGGATTAGTGTGCAAATATGTCAGGATATGGGGGTAGGGCCTGGGTGGGATTGTGGTCGGTGCAGACTCGATGGGCCAAATGGCCTCTTTCTGTACTGTGGGGTTTCTATGTTTCTATACCATATTCACCACCTTCCCCATCACTGGATCATTTCTGGTAAGCCTCTGAATTTGAGAGGTCACAACAAACGACCTACCAGTGAAAACTAAAGAACATTAGCAAAACCAGTTAATGGCATTTGTTCAGTAGGTAAAGGTAAGCATGAAAATTCATTAGCATTAGCATGACACTCTGATTGACAATACTTCATATCATAGGAGTGTGTAAATAAGATCAATGATCATTTTTGCAATTGACTGGGGCCTCACAGCTTCTATGTGGCCCAAAATAGTAAAGGGTCAATAATTAGTTAATAATTGAAAATGACAACCATATAAATATTAGAACATAGAACACTACAGCACAAACAGGCCCTTCAGCCCACAAGTTGCACCAATCACATCTATACCTACCAAGCCATAGAACTATCTGTAACTCCCAATGCCATTAAATCCCATATACTCATCCAGAAGTCTTTTAAAAGACCCCAGTGAGTTTGCCTCAACCACCACCGATGGCAGCCGATTCCACTCACTCACTACCCTCTGAGTGAAAAACTTTCCCCTAACATCTCCTCTGTACTTGCTTCCCAGCACCTTAAACCTGTGTCCTCTCGTAGCAACCATTTCAGCCCTGGGAAATAGCCTCCAAGAATCCACCCTATCTATTCCTCTCAACATTTTATAAACTCTATCAGGTCGCCTCTCAACCTTCGTCTCTCCAGGGAGAAGATACCTAGCTCCCTCAACCTATCTTCATAAGGCATGCCTCCCAATCCAGGCAACATCCTTGTAAATCTCCTCTGCACCCTCTCAATAGCTTCCACATCCTTTCTGTAGTGAGGCGACCAGAACAACGCACAGTACTCCAAATGGGGTCTGACAAGGGTCCTATAAAGTTGCAGCATTACCTCCCAACTCCTAAACTCAATCCCTCGATTAATGAAGGTCAGTACACCATACGCCTTCTTAACCACATCCTCCACCTGCGAGGCCGATTTAAGAGTCCTATGGACCCGGACCCCAAGATCCTTCTGCTCTTCAAATCAGCTACGACTCCTACCCTTGATATTGTACTCCTTCATCCCATTGGACCTGCCAAAATGGACCACTACACATTCATCCACATTGAAGTCCATCTGCCACTTCTCCGCCCAATCTTGCATCCTATTTATGTCACACTGCAACAGATCCCTGGTGCACCCCACTGGTGACCGATCTCCATGCAGAAAAAGACCCATCCACAACCACTCTCTGCCTTCTGCAGGCAAGCCAGTTCTGGATCCACAAGGCCAAAGCCCCTTGGATCCCATGCCCTCTCATCTTCTCAAGAAGTCTTGCATGGGGGACCTTATCAAACGCCTTGCTGAAGGCCATGTAAACCACGTTCACCGCTCTTCCTTCGTCAATGTGTTCAGTCACATTTTCAAAGAACTCAACTAGGCTTGTAAGGCACGACCTGCCTTGACAAAGCTGTGCTGACTATTCCTGATCATTCTAAACTTCTCTAAATGCTCATAAATCTTGTCCCTCAGAATCCTCTCCATCAACTTACCAACCACTGAGGTCAGACTCACCGGTCGGTAATTTCCCGGGCTATCCCTGTTCCCTTTCTTGAAAATAGGAACCACATCTGCAATCCTCCAATCCTCCGAAACCTCTCCTGTCTCCATCGACGATGCAAAGATCATCGCCGGGGCTCTGCAATCACTTCCCTCACCTCCCACAGCAACCTGGGGTATATCCCATCTGGTCCAGGCGACTTATCTATCTTGATAGAATTTAAAAGTTCCAACACATCCTCTTTCTTAGTATCCACATACTCAGTCTTTTCAGTCTGCCGCAAACCTGTAGTACAACTTCCCAGATCACTTTCCACCGTGAATACCGAGGCAAAGTACTCATTAAGCACCTCTGCCATTTCTTCCGGTTCCACACAGACTTTTCCCCTTTCACCTTTTATAGCTCCTATCCCTTCTTTTCTCATCCTTTTACTCTTCACATATTTGTAGAACGCCTTGGGATTCTCCTTAATCTTACCCGCCAAGGCCTTCTCATGTTCCCTTCTGGCTCTCCTAATTTCCTTTTTAAGCTCCTTTCTACAAGCCTTATACTCCTCTAGAGACTTAACATCTCTTAGCATTTAATGATGAAACTTTTATATGCCAAAAATTATTTTCAATGCTTTGTTTTCTAGCTGAGCATATTTGATTCGGCACTAGTCAGAATAGATGAAGCAAAAGCTATTGGTTGTTCTCCTGAAGGCATGAAATGTGAAACTGCTCCATATGGTGAAGCGTCGCAAGCAAGTAGTAAATGTGGTTTTAGATTAAAATTAACCAATACTTCAGATTTCTGCAAAGCATCTTTGACACCCATGTATGCTTTCTCACATTGTTGTCCCGTCCCATGACTGTTTCACACAGAGTAAATTATCATAGAATCCCTAAAGTGCAGAAACAAGTTATTCAGCCCATCGAATCTGCACCGACAACAATCCTATCTCGGCCTTATCCTTGTAACCCCACATATTTACCCCGCTAATTCCTCTAACCTACGCATCCTGGGACAATAAGTAGCAACTTATCAGGCCAATCCACCTAACCCACATCTTTTGGAGTGTGGGAGGTAACCAGAGCACCCAGAGGAAACCCATGCAGACACAGGCAGAACATGTAAATTCCACACAGATAGTGCCCCAAGCTGGGAATTGAACCTAGGTCACGAGCTGTGAGGCAGCAGTGCTAACCACTGTGTTGTGTAATGGTTTCAATAATGTAGCTGTTCGGAATAAGTTTGCCATAATAATTTACTAATCCTAGAAAGGATCTCCACTGCTTCACCTTCATTGGATGTGGTGCTTCTAAAATAGCTTCTATCTGTTTAGGTGCTTTAAGGAGGCCTTTACTATCAATAACATGACCCAAATACTGGACTGATTTTGCTTTCTTGATACACAGACCATCTACTTGAAGACATTACAATGTTGCCTCTAAATTATTCAAAATTGTTCACTGGACCCTGTATTTAGAATATCATCCAGGTAACATTGTACACCAGAGAGACCACTTAAAATCTTATTCATTGGTTTTTGGAGTGGGACTGGTAAGCACTGGTTGAAATTCAGCGGCTACATTCATCATGATGTCTTTTTTATTCATGAGATACGGGGATTGCTGGCTGTCCAGCATTTATTGCCCATCCTTAGTTGTCCAAGGGCAGCTGAGAGTCAATCACATTGCTGTGGACTCTGGAGTCACATGGAGCCTAGACCAAGTAAGGACGGCAGACTTCCTTCCCTAAAGGACATTAGTGAACTAAATGGGTTTTCCGACAATCGACAATGGTTTCATGATCATCAGTAGATTCTCAATGCCAGATTTTTTTTATTGATTTTAATCTGTCGTGGTGGGATTCAACCAGGGTCCCCAGAACATGAGTTGAGTTTGTAGATTAATAGTCTAGTGATAAGTAGTCTAGTAATAGTCTAGTGGGTCTGTACTCGTTGGAGTTTAGAAGGATGAGGGGGGATCTTATAGAGACGTATAAGATAATGAAAGGGACGGATAGGGTAGAGGTAGAGAGATTCTTCCCGCTCAGAAAGGACAGCAGGGCTAGAGGGCACAGCCTCAAGATAAGGGGCGGACAGTTTAGAACAGAGTTGAGGAGGAACTTCTTCACTCAAAAGGTGGTGAATCCCTGGAATTCTCTGCCCGTTGAAGTGGTGGAGGTTACCTCCCTAAATATATTTAAGACACGGGTAGATAGGTTTTTGACAGACAAGGGAATTAAGGGTTAAGGGGAGAAAGCGGGAAAGTGGAACTGATCCACTTCAGATCAGTCATGATCTTATTGAATGGCGGGGCAGGCTCGAAGGGCTGGATGGCCTACTCCTGCTCCTATTTCTTACGTTCTTATAATACCAAAAACAAAAACAAAATCAGCTCTGATGAGGGGTCATCAAGACTCGAAACATTGGCTCTATTCTCCCTCTATAGATGCAATCAGACCTGCTGAGATTTTGCAGCATTTTCTGTTTTCGTAGTGATAATACCATTTGGCCATCACCCCACTATTGGGAGAGGATCTCAGAAATGAAAATGAGTGAGGGACCACACAAAATGCCACGGATAATGACCACTTCCTCCTCTATCTCCTACATCTCCGCATCTCTCACTCCACCCCATCAGGGTGGCATGGTGGTACAGTCATTAGCACTGCTGCCTCATAGTGCCAGGGACCTGGGTTCGATTCCCAGCTTGGATCACTGTCTGTTTGGAGCTTGCACATTCTCCCTGTGTCTGCAAGGGTTTCCTCCAGGTGCTCTGGTTGATCCCGCATTCCAAAAATGTACGGGTTATGCAGATTGGCCATGCTAAATTGCTCCTTAGTGTCAGGGGGACTAGCTAGGGCGAATGCATGGAACTATGGAGAGAAGATCTGGATGAGATTGTGGTCGGTGCATACTTGATGGGCTGAATTGCCTTCTTCTGCACTGTAGGATTCTATGATCATCTGGTCTTTTCCCCTGCTAGCCCTTCTTCTTCCCAGTCCTCTCCTTTACCCCGACCTTCATCTGTCCCTCTTCCCCATCATCCCACTACACATCTCCCCATATACTCCCCCCACATCTGCTCTTCTTCCAGTCCTCTTCAAACTCCCCTGCTCCCCATCACTTCCCTTCTCCAAATCACCGATTCCTCCAACTCCCATTTCATCACCATTAATCCCCATCACCTGCATCTCTATCTCTCTATCATACTTTACCAACACCTCTCAGCTCCAGAGTCCTCCTCCCCAACTGTTCTCAAGATCGCGTTGCAATCTAGATAATCTTTTTCATTGTCCACTATGTCACCAATATTGCTGTCATCTGCAAACTTATTAACCATGCCTCATAAATTCTCATCCAGATCATTAATATGAAAGACAAATAACAGTAGACCCAGCACCAATCCCTGAGGCACAACACTGATCACAGGCCACCAGTTTGAAAAACAACCCTCTACAACCACTCTCTGGCTTCTGTCATCAAGCCAATTTTGTATCCATTTGGCCACCTCACCCTGGATCCCAGGAGATTTAACCTGATGCAACAACCTACCATGTGGTACCTTGTCGAAGGTCTTGCTAAAGACCAGGTAAACAACATCAACTGCACTGCCCTCAGTTACCTTCTTGGTTGCCCCTTCAAAAAACTCAATCAAATTTGAGACATGATTTTACACTCACAAAGCCATGCTGACTGTTCCTAATCAGTCTTTGCCTTTCTAAACGCCTGTAGATCCTGTCTCTCAGAATACCTTCCAACAACTTACTCACTATAGATGTGAAGCTCACTGGCCTGTAGTTCCCAGATTTTTCCCTGCAGCTCTTCTGAAACAAAGGCACAACATTTTCCACCCTCTAATCTTTAGGCACCTCACAGCTGTGGTTGTCAATGATTCAAATATCTCTGCTAGGGAATCTGCAATTTCCTCCCTAGCCTCTCACAATGTCCTGGGATACGCTTCATCAGGTGTCAGGGATTTATCTACTTTGATGCGCTTTAAGGCTTCCAGCACCTCCTTCTCTGTAATATGTACGCTCCTCCAGACATCACTATTTATTTCCCTAAGTTCCCTAACATCTGTGCTTTTCTGAACAGTAAATATTGATGAGAAATATTCATTTAGGATCTCACCCATCTCTTGTGGATCTGCAAATAGATGACCTTGTTGATCCTTAAGAGGCCCTACTCTTTCCCTAGTTATGCTTTTGCCCTTTATGTATATGTAGAATTTCTTTGTATTCTCCTTTGCCTTATCTGCCAAAGCAATCCCATGTCCCCTTTTTGTCCTCCCGATTTCTCTTAACTCAACTCCTATATCCTCTACACTCTTCAAGGGATCCACTTGATCCCAGCTACCTTTGCATGTCACATGCCTCCTTCTTCTTGACCAGGGCCTCCAAATTCCGAGCCATCCAGGTTCCCTACTTTTACCAGCCTTACCTTTCACTCTAAGAAGAATGTGTTTACCCTGAATCCTGGTTAACACACTTTTGAAAGCCTCCCACTTACCAGCCATCCCTTTGCCTGCCAACAGATTCCCCCAATCAACTTTTGAAAGTTCTTGTCTCATATCGTCAAAATTGGTCTTGCCCAACTTAGAACTTTAACTTCTGGGCCAGATCTATCATTCTCCACAGCTATCTTAAAACTAATGGATTTATGGTCATTGGTCCCAAAGTGATCCCTCACTAACACTTCAGTCATTACCATTCCTTATTTCCTAAGAGGAGATCAAGTTTTGCCCCCTCTCTAGTTGGGCCATCCACATATTGAATGAGAAATTCCTCCTGATAACACTCAACAAATTTCTCTCCATCCAAGCTCCTAATACTTTGGCTGTCTCAGTCCATATTGGGAAAGTTAAAGTCCACTACTTTACTTGATATTACTCAGTTAATGATAGGGCATTGGGGAGAGTTACAGAACAAAGAGATCTTGGGGTACATGTTCATAGCTTTTTGAAAGTGGAGATACAGGTGGACAGAATGGTGAAGAACGCATTCGGAATGGTTGGCTTCATTGGTCAGAACATTGAATACAGGAATTGGGACGTCTTGTTGAAATTGTACAAGACATTGGTAAGGCCACACTTGGAATATTGTGTGCAATTCTGGTCACCCTGTTATGGAAAGGATATTATTAAACTAGAAAGAATGCAGAAAAGATTTACTCGGATGCTACCAGGAATTGATGGATTGAGTTATAAGGAGAGGCTGAATAGACTGGGACTTTATTCTCTGGCATGTAGGAGGCTGAGGGGTGACCTTATAGAAGTCTATAAAATAATGAGGGGCATAGACAAGGTAGATAGTCAATATTTATATAGAAATTATAGAAACCCCATGGTACAGAAAGAGGCCATTCAGCCCATCGAGTTTGCACCGACCACAATCCCACCCAGGCCCTACCTCCATATCCTTACATATTTATCCACTAATCCCTCCAACCTATGTATCCCAGGACACCAAGGGCAATTTCAGCATGGCCAATCAACCTAACCCGCACATCTTTGGACTGTGGGAGGAAATTGGAGCACCCGGAGGAAACCCACGCAGACACGAGGAGAATGTGCAAACTCCACACAGACAGTGACCCAAGCCAGAAATTGAACCCAGGTTCCTGGAGCTGTGAAGCAGCAGTGCTAACCACTGAGCTACCGTGCCACCCAAATATCTTTTCCCAAAGGTAGGGGAGTCTAAAATTAGAGGGCATAGGTTTAAAGTGAGGGGTGGGGAGGAGATACAGAGGGGCAATTTTTTCAGAGGGTGGTGAATGTCTGGAACAAGATGCCAGAGGTAGTAGTAGAGGTGGGTACAATTTTATCTTTTAAAAAACATTTAGATAGTTACATGGGCACAACAAATATAAAGGGACATGGGCCAAATGTGGGCAATTGGGATTAGCTTAGGTATTTAAAAAAAAAGGGTGGCATGATCAAGTTGGGTCAAAGGTCCTGTTCCATGCTGTAAACCTCTATGACTGTAATATTGGGGTCCTTATCTGAGGAAGGATGTCCTTGCTATCGAGGGAGTATAGTGAAGGTTTACCAGGCTGATCCCAGATGGAAGGTCTGTCATATGAGGAGAGACTAAATTGGTTAGGATTATATTCACTGAAGTTCAAAAGATGAGGGAGGATCTCATAGAAACTTGTAATATTCTAACAGGGTAGATTCAAAAAGAATGCTCCCAATGCTAGGGATGTCCAGAACTAGGGTCATAGTTTGAGGATAAGGGGCAAACCTTTTAGAACTGAGACGAGAAGAAATTTCTTCACCTAGAGGGTGATGAATAAGTGGAATTCACTCCCACAGAATGTAGTTGAGGCTAAAATGGTGTCTGATTTCAAGAAAAAATTAGATAAAAGCTCTTGAGGTTAAAGGGATCAAGGGAATCAAGAGGAAGGGGGGAATCAGGATATGTAATTTGACAATTAGCCATGATCAAAATGATTGGCACAGCAGGCTCGAAGGACCAGTGGCCTACTCCCACTTCTAGTTTCTATGAATCCCCTCTTGCTCCATCTTCCTTCTTCCTCCCATTCTGTACAATCAGGCTGCTTGTGTTGCTAGAAGCTTGGCTCTGCCTGCACTCCCTTGAGGAACCAGTTTCTAAAATGGATTTCCTCACCTTTCTTTCAGTATCTTGAGCTGTGGTGTGACCACATCAATAAACGTGCTACCATGTACCTTTCAGCTTTGCAGCTGTACCATAGTGTCTCCAGCTGCCACTCAGGAAATTGGAGCTCAAGTTTCTACATTTGGGAGCACTTCCTACATGTATGATCATCTTGGATGCCTGTATAATCTTAATTGCTAACTTTTCCAATTATTTAGTGTTAAAAGATACTCTTTTTACCTTAACATAGTCTCCTTGCCAAATTCTACTCAGCCTAATTAACCTTGTGTGACTTATGATAATTACTTATCATGTTATTATGCTGGCTTTCATTTTAAATGTTTATTTAGAGTTTATTTATCAATGCCACAAGTTGGCTTACATCAACACTGTGTTATAATCCAGGTCAGAGACTGCAAGTTGTTTTGTGGAGTCAGCCTAAACCATAAATTTTGCACTTTGGAGTTTAACACAGTAGGCATAAGGGGCAGGGTTTCACAGCTTCATTCGAGTGAGACTGGAAATTCCTGCCCAAGATCAAAAGACATTTCTGTTGTCTAATTCCTGCCACTCCGATTCCATGGCAGGCGAGGCAGTAGAATTCCGGTGAAGATGTTTCACTCCAGATATGATTCAAATGACCCATTAGAGAGCTTTTATTGAACAGTTTTCTTAAGAATACAATTAACATACAGAAAGAAAATTAGCAATAACTTTTACCAATTACAAACAAGAAAAAGAACAACCATGATATTGCATTAACTTTAACAGCTATGAATACTGCTACAACACAACTACCCCGATCAACATACACCTCCATTCCAAGCTTAACAAAGAAAGTATATTCACCTGATGCTGAATTTTGCAGCTTTCTACCCCCTCTGTGATCTACTTCTTTAGATGGTGAATTGAAAATGCTGAGGTCTTCCGACCCTGATACTTTCAGCATACCTCAAGAGACAGAGGCACTCTTTGTCTCTGGTTACTAGTTAACCAGCCACCAAGAACTAAATTTCCAATCCCAGAGAGGGACACAGAAATACTGCTTGCAGCTTACAGTCTTAACAGCTTCTGCCTAGCCAGCAGAACTTCTAACACCAGCGAGAGGGAAAAAAACACTCTTTTCAGTCTGAAATTCAAAAGCCAAATTCTATCTAGCCAAGCTGAAAGTGAATCCTTGGATTCTTCTGTGGAAGAACTGCCTGACCTGTCAATCATTCTCCCGCCCAACAATTCAAAAGGGTCATAAAATTCCCTGAAATTGCATTTGACCCAAATTAAAAATAAACCAAAACTCTAGCAATATAAAAGACAGACAGCTCCATGCCTGTTTATAACCATGATGTGGAGATGTCGGAATTGGACTGGGATGGACACAGTAAGAAGTTTCACAACACCAAAGAACAAAGAACAGTACAGTACAGGAAACAGGCCCTTCGGCCCCCCAAGCCTGTGCCGCTCATTGGTCCAACTAGACCATTCATTTGTATCCCTCCATTCCCAGTCTGCTCATGTGACTATCCATGTAAGTCTTAAACGATCCAAGCATGTCCGCCTCCACCACCCTAATTGGCAGTGCATCCCAGGCCCCCACCACCCTCTGCGTAAAAAACGTCCCTCTGATATCGGAGTTATACCTCACCCCCCCTCACCTTGAGCCTGAGACCCCTCATGATCGTCACCTCTGACCTGGGAAAAAGCTTCCCTCTGTTTACCCTATCTATACCCTTCATAATTTTGTACACCTCTACTAGGTCTCCCCTCATTCTCCATCTTTCCAGGGAAAACAACCCCAGTTTACCCAATCTCTCCTCATAGCTAAGACCCTCCATACCAGGTAACATCCTGGTAAACCTCCTCTGCACTCTCTCCAAAGCCTCCACGTCCTTCTGGTAGTGTGGCGACCAGAACTGGACGCAGTGCTCCAAATGTGGCCTAACCAACTTTCTATACAGCTGCAACATCATACTCCAGTTTTTATACTCTATACCCCATCTTATAAAGGCAAGCATGCCATATGCCTTCTTCACCACCTTCTCCACCTGTGCTGCCACCTTCAAGGATTTGAGGACTTGCACACCTAGGTCCCTCTGTGTTTCTATACTCTTGATGGTTCTGTATAACTCCCCCCTACATTAGTTCTACCAAAATGCATCACCTTGCATTTATCTGGATAAAGTATAACAGGTTTATTTGGAATCACTCACCTATTGAAGGAGCAGCACTCTGAAAGCTCGTGATTCCAAATAAACCTGTTGGATTTTAACCTGGAGTTGTGTCCTGCTGATAACTGAAGAGAATATGCTTAAAATACATTCCTTACAGACACTGTAAAATCACAACTGCAATGAAGTTACTGTGAAAATCCCCTAGTTGCCCGCTCCAGCACTTGTTCAGGCACACTGAGGGAGAATTTAGCATGGGCCAATCCACCTGCTTCTCAGTTAATCCCTTAAAATTACATATTTCTAAATTATTGCTATTTAGGATCAGTTCCTTACCAGCCAATTCCAAGTCTCCCAACTTTACTCACCAATCAACTGCTCCCCCTTACCCTGCAGCATTTGCTGAATCCTGACATCACCTCAGGACTCTGTCTCTGGATTCAGTGAAGGTTCGTTGTGCTGCTCTTCTTCTTATGTCCTCGCTGTTCTGATCAGCCACTCCCCACCAGATCCGCTTTCACTCCAGCTTCCGGTGCTTTTTCCCAGTCTGCTTTATGGTGATGGTTACTGCAGGGCACTCTTCCTAGACCCTCAGGGGAAGATGGCAGCATAGTGGTGATGTCACTGGATCAGTAACCCAGAGGCCCTGGCAGCACAGTGACATAGTGGTTAACACTGTTGCCTCACAGCACCAGACACCCAGGCACTGATGCCTCAGAGTGCCAGAGACCCATGTTCAATTCCAGCCTCGGTTCAGTATCTGTGTGGAGTTTGCACTTTCTCCCTGTATCTATGTGGATTTTCTCCAAGTGCTTCAGTTTCCTCCCACAGTCCAAAGCTGTGCGGGTTGGATTGATTGGTTATGCTACATTAACCCTAGTGTCAGCGGGATTAGCAAGGTAAATGTGTGCCGTAATGGGAAAAGGGCCTGGGTGGGATTGTGTAGTCAAGATGCCAATGGTTAGAGCGGGGGTGAATCCAGGTTATGCATAGGCAGACGGAAGGTTGTGTTGGTGATGAGGAGGCCGTGTGCTGCACAGATCTTCAATAAGAGTAGGCCATTACTGTTACACTTGCCCACACCATGCCTCCCAATGACTCCCTGCCAGATTGCAGAGTTCCACCCTACTCTTGCATTGAAATCGCCAAGCAAGATCAGCTTGTCGGTACTTTTCACTGCTGATAGTACGGCGTCTAGTTCTTCGTAGAACTTGTTTTTCATCTCGTCAGGTTTATTCACTGGGGGGGCAAAGGCGCTGATCAGGGTGGCTTGGCTTCTGTTCTGCAGAGGAAGCTGTAATGTCATAAGCGATCATTCACACCCTTGGGCAGACTATCAAGTTTCTGAACAAGGTGATTCCTGACGGCGAATCCAACTCCAGCATCACGACGCTCATCGCTACCGCGACCGCTCCAGAAAAAATTGTATCCACCTCCAGTTTCAGTCAACTGACCTACGTTGGCAAGACAAGTTTCACTCAGGGCTGCACTGTCAATGTTGTATCTTGCAAGCTCTCTGGCAACTAAGGCTGTTCTTCTCTCTGGTCTGTCTGCTGTACGGTTGCCCAAAAGCATGCACACGTTCCAAGTGCCAATGGTGAGCGGTGTCACCTTGTGTTTAATATTGTGAGTTCAACCGTAAGTTGGGATCCCCGCCAGCCGCCGTAAACTGGCCAGGGTGTAGTGAAGCAGGCAATGTTTAGGGCACCTTTTTTAGCCCCTTCCTCATTCTACGGAAGCGAGCAGTGCGTTCCTGAAGAGGACTGCTTAGTCGCCCAGGTAGACGCCGAGTTCCACTGCTGCTTCGGTCAGCGGAAAACGACCATTTGACCTGGTGCGTGCAGGTCCGTGACTACAGCTCCCAGTGTATCCTCACCTGCTGCTTCACCACAGGACTTCAAGGGCTGAACAGGACACTGATGATGATGATGATGATGGTGTTGATCGTCATCATCATCAGTGTTCTGTTTTTCTTGTGTACAGTAGGCATTCTATGAATCATAGAGTCTTAGAAATTTACAGCATAGAAACAGGCCCTTCTGCCCAACTTGTCCATGCCACCCTTTTTTTTTAAACCCCTAAGCTAATCCCAATTGCCCGCATTTGGCCCATATCCCTCTATACCCATCTTACCCATAAAGCTATCCAAATGCTTTTTAAAAGACAAAATTGTACCCAACTCTCCTACTACCTGATGACACCAAAGTCGGAGGTGTGGTAGATTGTGAGGAAGGGTGTCGAAGTTTGCAGGGTGACTTGGACAGGTTGCAGAGCTGGGCCGCGAGGTGGCGGATGGAGTTTAATGCGGAGAAGTGTGAGGTAATCCATTTCGGTAGGAATAACAGATGTGTTGAGTATAGGGCTAACGGGAGGACTTTGAATAGAGTGGAGGAGCAGAGGGATCTAGGTGTATGTGTACATAGATCCCTGAAAGTTGGGAATCAAGTAGATAAGGTTGTTAAGAAGGCGTACGGTGTCTTGGCGTTTATTGGTAGGGGGATTGAATTTAGGAGTCGCAGCGTCATGTTGCAACTGTACACAACTCTGGTGCGGCCGCACTTGGAGTACTGTGTGCAGTTCTGGTCCCCACATTACAGGAAGGATGTGGAGGCTTTGGAGAGGGTGCAGAGGAGGTTTACCAGGATGTTGCCTGGTATGCAGGGGAGGTCCTATGAGGAGAGACTGAGGGATTTGGGGTTGTTTTCACTGGAAAGAAGGCGGCTAAGAGGGGATCTAATAGAAACATATAAGATGATTAGAGGTTTAGATAGGGTGGATGGTGATAGCCTGTTTCCTCAGATGGAGAAAGCTAGCACGAGGGGGCATGGCTTTAAATTAAGGGGGGGTAGTTATAAGACGGATGTCAGGGGCAGGTTCTTTACCCAGAGGGTGGTGAGGGACTGGAATGCCCTGCCTGCTGCAGTTGTAAATGCGCCTAGTTTGGGGGCGTTTAAGAGATTGGTGGATAGGTTTATGGACGAAAAGGGATTGGTTTAGATTAGTGGGTCAATGTTTTTTTTTAAAAATAAGACTGGTCGGCGCAACATTGTGGGCCGAAGGGCCTGTTCCGCGCTGTAATGTTCTATGTTCTATGTTCTATGTTCTACCTCTAGCAGCTTGTTCCAGATACTCACCACCTGTGTGAAAAAATTGCCTCCTGGACACTTTTGTACCTCTCCCTTCTCACCTTAAACCTATGCCCTCTAGTTTTAGACTCCCTTACCTTTGGAAAAAGATATTGACTATCTAGCTGATCCGTGCCCCTCATTATTTTATAGACTTCGATAAAATCACCCCTCAGCCTCCTAAGCTCCAGAAAAAGAAGTCCGAATCTATCCCGCCTCTCCTTATAACTCAATCCATCAAGTCCCAGTAACATCCTAGTAAATCTTTGCTGCACTCGTTCTAGTTTAATAATAGCCTTTCTATAATAGGGTGACCAGGACTGCACACAGTATTCCAAGTGTGGCCTTATTAATGTCTTATCCAACTTCAACAAGACGTCCCGACTCCTGTATTCAATGTTCTGACCAAGCATGTCGAACGCCTTCTTCACTGCCATGATCACCTGTGACTCCACTTTCAAGGAGCTATGAACATGTACCCCTAGATCTCTTTGTTCTGTAACTCTCCCCAACGCCCTTCCATTAACTGAGTAAGTCCTGCCCTCGTTCAATCAACCAAAATACATTATCTTGCATTTTTATGAAGATGTGACTAGTGCGGTAGACAGAGGGGAACTGGTGGATGTGGTGTTTTTAGATTTCCAGAAGGCATTCAATAAGGTGCCTCACAAAAGGTTGCTGCAGTACATGGAGTTGGGGATAAAGTGTTAGAGTGGATTGAGGATTGGCTATCTAACAGGAAGCAGAGAGGTTGGAATAAATGGATGCTTTTCTGGTTGGCAGTTGGTGACTAGTGACGTGCCACAAGGATCGATGCTGGGGCCTCAACTGTTTACCATATACATAGACGATCTGGAGGAGGGAGCTGAGTGTAGGGTAACAAAGTTTGCTGATGACACGAAGATGAGTGGAAAAGCGAATTGCATGGAGGACGCAGTAAGACTGCAGAGAGATTTGGATAGGCTGAGTGGGCAAGGACCTGGCAGATGGAGTATAACGTTGGCAAATGTGAGGTTATCCACTTTGGAAGAAATAAAAGTAGGATGGAATATTATTTAAACGGTGAAAAATTGCAGCATGCAACTGTGTAGAGGGACCTGGGGGTCCTTGTGCACGAATCGCAAAAACACAGTCTGCAAGTGCAGCAGGTGACCAAGAAGGCGAATGGGCCTTTATAGCGAGGGGGATAGAATATAAAAGCAGGGAGGTCTCCCTGCAACTGGACAAGTCACTGGTGAGGCCGCAACTGGAGTACTATGTGCAGTTTTGGTCCCCTTATTTGCGAAAGGATATACTGGCCTTGGAGGGAGTACAGAGAAGGTTCACCAGGTTGATACAGGAGATGAGAGGGTTAGCTTATGAGGAGAGATTGAGTAGATTGGGCCTGTACTCGTTGGAGTTTAGAAGGCTGAGGGGGAATCTTAAAGAGACATATAAGATAATGAAGGGGCTAAATAGGGTAGAGGTAGAGAGATTCTTTCCACTTAGAAAGGAAACCAAAACTAGAGGGCACAGCCTCAAAATAAGCGGGGGGTGAGTGGGGTGCAGTTTAGAACAGAGTTGAGGAGGAACTTCTTCATAAGAACATAAGAACATAAGAAATAGGAGCAGGAGTAGGCCAACTAGCCCTTCGAGCTTGCCCCGCCATTCAATAAGATCATGGCTGATCTGTCGTGGCTCAGTTCCACATTCCCGCCCCCTCCCCATAACCCTTGATCCCCTCTCTCATCAAAAACCCATCAACCCGCGTCTTAAAAATATTTAGCGAGGCAGCCTCCACCACTTCAACGGGCAGAGAATTCCAGAGATTCACCACCCTTTGAGTGAAGAAGTTCCTCCTCAACTCTGTTCTAAACCGCCCCCCCCTTTATCTTGAGGCTATGCCCCCTAGTCGTACTATCCTTTCTGAGCGGGAAGAGTCTCTCCACCTCTATCCTATCCATCCCATTCATCATCTTATACGTCTCAATGAGATCTCCCCTCATTCTTCTAAACTCCAACGAGTACAAGCCTAGTTTATTCAGCCTCTCCTCATAGCTCAACCCCTCAACTCCGGCATCAGCCTAGTAAACCTCCTCTGCACTCCCTCCAAGGCCAAAATATCCTTGCGTAAGTACGGCGCCCAAAACTGCACACAGTACTCCAGCTGCGGCCTCACCAACGCCCTATACAGCCGCAGCAAGACCTCCGTACTTTTATATTCAATCCCCCTCGCGATGAAGGCCAGCATCCCATTCGCCTTCCTGACCACCTGCTGCACCTGCAAGCTGGGTTTTTGCGACTCATGCACAAGGACCCCGAGGTCCCTCTGCACTGTCGTCTGCTGCAGTTTTTCTCCACGTAAGTAATAATCCTTCCTCCCATTATTCCTACCAAAGTGGACAACCTCGCACTTGCCAACATTAAATTCCATTTGCCATTTCCTGGCCCATTCGCCCAGCCTATCTAGATCCTTCTGTAGACTCTCCCCACCCTCCGCACAATTTGCCTTTCCACCAATTTTGGTGTCATCAGCAAATTTCGACACCCTACACTCGGTTCCCTCCTCCAGATCATCTATATAAATGGTAAATAGCTGCGGCCCCAGCACCGACCCCTGGGGCACTCCACTAGTCACCATCCGCCAATCTGAATAGCACCCATTGACCCCTACTCTCTGCCGATCACTCAGAGGGTAGTGAATCTCTGGAATTCTCTGCCCATTGAAGCAGTGGAGGCTACCTCATTGAATATATTTAAGTTACAGGTAGATAGATTTCTGATAGACAAGGGAATTAAGGGTTACGGGGAGCAGGCGGGTAAGTGGAACTGATCCACTACAGATCAGCCATGATATTATTGAATGGCAGGGCAGGTTCAAAGGGCTAGATGGCCTACTCCTGCTCCTACTTCCTATGTCTAATATCCCAGGGACAGTTAAATCTCATCATGACAACTGGTGGGATTTAAATTCAATTGGTTAAAAAAAAGACTGTGTTCTGACCCTAGTGTCAGTAAGGGTCATCCTGAGACTTAACCTTTCAACATTTCTGTAACCATTTTAAAAATTTGTTCATGGGACATGGGTGTCACTGGCTGGGCCAGCATTTATTGCCCATTCTTAATTGCCCTAAACAGAGTAGTTTGCTTGGCCATTTCAGAGTGCACATTGCTGTGGGTCTGGAGTCACATATAGGCCAGACCAGGTAAACCAATCCTCTATCCATGCTAATGCAAACAGTCAGATCCAGGGCACTTGTCAGTCTTTAACCCCATTAGTTTGACTAAAGTAGTTCTCTGGCGATTGTGACTGTTTTTAATTCCTCCCCTGTATTTGTTCTATTTCTGGGATGCCTGTACTATCCTACACAATAAAAACCGATGCAAAACATTTATTTAACTCTCTGCCATTTCCTTGTTCCCCATGATTTCCCCAGTTCAATTCTCTAAGGTGGGCTAATGCTTTTTTTAACCTCTAATTGCAAAACTCCCATCATTCCTTTCCTTTGGGATTTGTCACTTCCCAAATTGACTCCACATTCTCTGAGCCTAGATCATCAATTTGCTCATTGTTCGGCCAGAGCAAGCAGAGAGGAGCGATTTGTGGTGGGAGTGTGAAGGATAAGCGATTGACTTTTTTTCTTATTTTTTCGCGGGGTTTCTCTTTTTTTCCATTTTTTTTAACGGTAAAGCAGAAGTAGGCTGAAGAGTGACCTGGGAATGGTTTGTTAGTGTGCGAGGTTTAAAAAGCAGGTCACACTATACAGCGGGCAGCGTTAGTAGCGGGCAGCGGAGTGAGCAGGTAGCAGAGTGAGAGCTGAAGGGCTTTAGCTCAATGGGCTTAGGAGGAAACGGGTGAGGCAGGGTAGGTTTAGTTCTTAGTTTCTTTTCCTGCGGAATTTGAAGAAAAGGGGAATTATGAGTGTGAGGCCAGTTTGTTGTTCTCAGTGTCAGGTGTGGGAGGTCCTGGAGTCTCCTGGCCTTCCAGACGTCCATATCTGTGCCGGGTGCATTGAGCTGTGGTTCCTAAGGGACCGCATTAGGGTGGTGGAGCTGCAGCTTGAGGACCTTCGTCTGGTCAGGGAGAACGAGGAGGTGATGGAAGGGAGTTACAGGCAGGTGGTCACACCGGGGCCATGGGAGGCAGGCAAGTGGGTCACGGTTAGGAAGGGGAAAGGTCAGGTACTAGAGAGTACCCCACTGGATGTGCCCCTTAACTAAAAGTACTCCTGTTTGAGTACTTATGAAGTTAGGTTGAGGGAACTGGGTCTCTTTTCCCTGGAGACACGAAGGTTGAGAGGCGACCTGATAGAGGTTTATAAAATGTTGAGAGGAATAGATAGGGTGGATTCTCAGAGGCTATTTCCCCGGGTTGAAATGGTCGCTACGAGAGGACACAGGTTTAAGGTGTGGGGAGGAAAGTACAGAAGTGATGTTAGGGGTAAGTTTTTCACTCAGAGGGTGGTGAGTGAATGGAATCGGCTGCCGTCAGTGGTGGTGGAGGCGAACTCGCTGGGGTCTTTTAAAAGACTTCTGGATGAGTATATGGGGTTTTATGGGATTGGGGGTTATAGATAGGAGTTGATGTGATCGGCGCAACTCGTGGGCCGAAGGGCCTGTTTGTGCTGTAGTGGAAGCAGCAGTGGCCGTGCCCCCGGCGTGGAGTTTGGCCCTGTAGCTCAGAAGGGTAAGGAAAGGAGGAAAGCAGTAGCGATGGGGACTCTACAGTGAGGGTTCAGACAGGTGATTTTGTGGAGGCAGACGGGAAACGCGGATGGTAGTTTGCCTCCCTGGTGCCGGGATCCAGGGTGTTTCTGATCGCATCCAAGATATCTTGAAGTGAGAGGAGCCAGAGGTCGTAGTATATACTGGTATCAATGATATAGGTAGGAAAAGGGAAGGGATCATGAAAAGAGAATATAGGGGGTTAGGTCGAGAGTTGAGAAGGAGGAACGCAAAGGTAATAATCTCGGGATTGCTGCCTGTGCCACAAGAAAATGAGAGTAGGAATGGAATGAGGTGGAGGATAAATGCGTGGCTGAGGGATTGGAGCAGGGGGCAGGGATTCAGGTTTCTGGATCATTGGGACCTCTTTAGGAGCAGGTGTGGCCTGTATAAAAAGGACAGGTTGCACTTGAATCCCAGGGTGACCAATACCCTGGCGGAGAGGTTTGCTAAGGCTACTGGGAGAGTTTAAACTAGAATGGTTGGGGGGTGGGAATCAAACTGAAGTGATTGGGAGAGAGGAGGTTCGCTCACAATTAGAGAAAGCTTGTCGACAGTGTGAGAGGGAGGATAGGCAGGTGATGGAGAAGGGGAGCACTCAGAACAAAGGTTTGAGATGTGTCTATTTTAATGCAAGGAGTGTTGTGAACAAAGTGGATGAACTTAGAGCGTGGGTCACTACTTGGAAATGTGATGTGGTGGCCATTACAGAGACTTGGATGACTCAGGGACAGGACTGGATACTTCAAGTGCCGGGTTTCAGATGTTTCAGAAAGGGCAGGGAGGGAGGCAAAAGAGGTGGGGGAGTGGCACTGTTGATCAAAGATAGTGTCACAGCTGTAGAAAAGATGACGCCATGGAGGGATTCTCTACGGAGTCTCTGTGGGTGGAGGTTAGGAAAGGAAGGGGTCATTAACTTTTCTGGGTGTTTTCTATAGGCTGGCCAATAGTAACAGGGATGTTGAGGAGCAGATAGGAAAACAGATCCTGGAAAGGTGTAATAATAAGAGAGTTGTTGCGATGGGAGATTTTAATTTCCCAAATATCATTTGGAATCTCCCTAGGGTAAGAGGTTTAGATAGGGAGGAGTTTGTTAGGTGTGTTCAGGAGGGTTTCTTGACACAGTATGTGGATAAGCCTACAAGGCTGTACTTGATTTGGTATTGGGAAGTGAACCTGGACAGGTGTCAGATCTCTCAGTGGGAGAGCATTTTGGGGATAGTGATCATAACTCTATCTCCTTTACATTAGCATTGGAGAGAGATAGGATCAGACAAGCTAGGAAAGTGTTTATTTGGAGTAAGGGGAATTATGAGGCTATCAGGCAGGAAATTAGAGGCATAAATTGGAAAGAGGTTTTCTCAGGGAAATGTACAGAAGAAATGTGGCAAATTTTCAGGGAGCATTTGTCTGGAGTTCTGCATAGCAACATTCCAGTGAGACAGGGAAGTTATGGAAGGTTACAGGAACCATGGTGCATGAAAGCTGTAATGTATTTAGTCAAGAAGAAAAAAGCTTACAAAAGGTTCAGGGAGCCATGTAATGTTAGCGATCTAGAAGAGTATACGGCTAGTAGGAAGGATCTTAAGAAGGAAATTATGAGAGCCAGAAAGGGTCATGAGAAAGTCTTGGCAGGCAAGATTAAGGAAAACCCCAAGGTATTCTACACGTATGTGAAGAGCAAGAGGATAAGACGTGAAGGAATAAGAACATAAGAAATAGAAGCAGGAGTAGGCCATCTAGCCCTTCGAGCCTGCCCCGCTATTCAATAAGATCATGGCTGATCTGAAGTGGATCAGTTCCACTTTCCCGCTTTCTCCCCATAACCCTTAATTCCCTTGTCTGTCAAAAACCTATCTACCCGTGACTTAAATATATTTAGATTGTGAGGAAGGGTGTCGAAGTTTGCAGGGTGACTTGGACAGGTTGCAGAGCTGGGCCGCGAGGTGGCGGATGGAGTTTAATGCGGAGAAGTGTGAGGTAAATCCACTTTGGCAGAAATAATAGTAGGAAGGATTACTATTTAAAGGAAGAAAAGCTGCAGCATGCTACGGTGCAGAGGGACCTGGGGGTCCTTGTGCATGAGTTGCAAAAACCCGGTCTGCAGGTGTAGCAAGTGTTAAGAAGGCGTACGGTGTCTTGGCGTTTATTGGTAGGGGGATTGAATTTAGGAGTCGCAGCGTCATGTTGCAACTGTACACAACTCTGGTGCGGCCGCACTTGGAGTACTGTGTGCAGTTCTGGTCCCCACATTACAGGAAGGATGTGGAGGCTTTGGAGAGGGTGCAGAGGAGGTTTACCAGGATGTTGCCTGGTATGCAGGGGAGGTCCTATGAGGAGAGACTGAGGGATTTGGGGTTGTTTTCACTGGAAAGAAGGCGGCTAAGAGGGGATCTTATAGAAACATATAAGATGATTAGAGGTTTAGATAGGGTGGATGGTGATAGCCTGTTTCCTCGGATGGAGAAATCTAGCACGAGGGGGCATGGCTTTAAATTAAGGGGGGGTAGTTATAGGACGGATGTCAGGGGCAGGTTCTTTACCCAGAGGGTGGTGAGGGACTGGAATGCCCTGCCTGCTGCAGTTGTAAATGCGCCTAGTTTGGGGGCGTTTAAGAGATTGGTGGATAGGTTTATGGACGAAAAGGGAGTGGTTTAGATTAGTGGGTCAATGTTTTTTTTTTAAAAATAAGACTGGTCGGCGCAACATTGTGGGCCGAAGGGCCTGTTCCGCGCTGTAATGTTCTATGTTCTATGTTCTATGTTCTAACCGCCACCACTTCAACGGGCAGAGAATTCCAGGGATTCACCACCTTTTGAGTGAAGAAGTTCCTCCTCAACTCTGTTCTAAACTGCTCCCCCCCCCCCTTATCTTGAGGCTGTGCCCTCTAGTCCTGCTATCCTTTCTAAGCAGGAAGAATCTCTCTACCTCTACCCTATCCATCCCCTTCATTATCTTATACGTCTCTACAAGATCCCCCCTCAGCCTTCTAAACTCCAACGAGTAGACCCAGTCTATTCAGTTTCTCTTCATAGGCCAACCCCCTCATCTCCAGTATCAGCCTAGTGAACCTTCTCTGCATTCCCTCCAAGGCCAAAATATCCTTCTGCAAGTGCGGCGACCAAAACTGCACACAGTACTCCAGCTGCGGCCTCACCAGTACCCTGCACAGTTGCAGCAAGACCTCCCTGCTTTTATATTCTTTCCCCCTCGCTATGAAGGCCAACATTCCATTCGCCTTCTTGATCACCTGCTGCACCTGCAGACCGGGTTTTTACGATTCGTGCACAAGGACACCCAGGTCCCTCTGCACCGTAGCATGCTGCAGCTTTTCACCTTTTAAATAATAATCCCTCCTACTATTATTTCTACCAAAGTGGATAACCCCACGCTTGCTAACATTATACTCCATCTGCCAGGTCCTCGCCCACTCGCTCAGCCTATCCAGATCTCTCTGCAGACTTTCCACACCCTCTACGCAATTTGCTTTTCCACTCATCTTCGTGTCATCAGCAAATTTCATCACCCTACACTCAGCTCCCTCCTCCAGGTCATCTACGTAAATGGTAAACAGTTGAGGCCCCAGCACCGATCCCTGCAGCACTCCGCTCGTCACCAACCGCCAACCAGAATAGCACCCACCAAGTGTGACAGTGGGAAAGTTTGTATAGAAATGGCAGAGGTCCTCAATGAATATTTTACTACAGTATTCACAGTGGAAAAGGATCTTGGTGATTGTAGTGCAGACTTGCAGCGGACTGAAAAGCTTGAATATGTTGACATTAAGAAAGAGGATGTGTTGGAGCTTTAGAAAAGCATCAAGTTAGATAAGTCAGAGGGACCAGATGGGATGTACCCCAGGTTACTGTGGGAGGTGAGGGAGGAGGTTGCAGAGCCTCTGATGATGATCTTTGCATCATCAATGGAGACGGGAGAGGTTCCGGACAATTGGAGGTTTGCGGATGTGGTTCCTTTATTCAAGAAAGGGAGAAGAGATAGCCCAGGAAATTATCGACCAGTGAGTCTAACCTCAGTGGTTGGTAAGTTGATGGAGAAGATCCTTGGTGACTAGTGGGGTGTCACAGGGATCGGTGCTGGGGCCTCAGCTATTTACCATTTACATAAACGATCTGGAAGAGGGGGCTGAGTGTAGGGTGACGAAATTTGCTGATGACACAAAGATGAGTGGAAAAGCAAATTGCGTGGAGGGTGTGGAAAGTCTGCAGAGGGATCTGGATAGGCTAAGCGAGTGGGTGAGGACCTGGCAGATGGAGTATAATGTTGGCAAGAGTGAGATTATCCACTTTGGCAGAAATAATAGTAGGAGCGATTATTATTTAAAAGGCGAAAACCTGCAGCGTGCTACGGTGCAGAGGGACCTGGGGATCCTTGTGCACGAGTTGCAAAAACCCAGTCTGCAGGTGCAGCAGGTGATCAAGAAGGCAAATGGAATGTTGGCCTTTATAGCGAGGGGGATAGAATATAAAAGTAGGGAGGTCTTGCTGCAACTGCATGGACATCAGTCACCAGCGGAGAGCGCCAGGGATCTGTTCTGGGACCTTCTGGGATTTTTATAAATGACCTGGATAAGGAAGTGGAGGGATTGGTTGGTAAGTTTGCTGATGATACAAAGGTTGTGGAAGGTGTGGAGGGGTGTGAGACGTTGCAACGAGACATTAATAAGATGCAAGACTGGGCGGAGATGTCACGGATGGACTTCAATCCAGATAAGTGTGTGGTGATTCATTTTGGCAGGTCAAATACGATGACAGAATATAATATTAAGGGTAAGACTCTTGGCAGTGTGGAAGATCAGAACGATCTTGGGGTCTGGGTTCATAGGACGCTCAAAACAGCTTCGCAGGTAGAGGCTGTAGTTAAGAAGGCGAATGGTGTACTGGCATTCATCAATCGAGGAATTGAATTTAGGAGTCGGGAGATAATCCTGCAGCTGTATAAGACCCTGGTCAGGCCCCACTTGGAGTACTGTGCTCAGTTCTGGTCGCCTCATTACAGAAAGAATGTGGAAGCCACAGAAAAGGTGCAGAGGAGATTTACAAGGATGTTGCCTGGATTGGGTGGCATGCCTTATGAGGATAGGTTGAGAGAGCTCGGTCTTTTCTCCTTGGAGAGATGAAGGATGAGGGGTGACCTGATAGAGGTGTATAAGATGTTGAGAGGGGTATTGATTGAGTGGATTCTCAGAGGCTTTTTCCCAGGGCTAAAATGGTTGCCACAAGAGGTCACAGGTTTAAGGTGCTGAGGAGTAGGTACAGAGGAGATGTCAGGGATAAGTTTTTCACTCAGAGGGTGGTGGGTGCATGGAATTGGCTGCCGGCAGTGGTGGTGGAGGCGGATTTGATAGGGTCTTTTAAGAGACTCTTTGGATAATACATGGAACTTACTAAGATAGAGGGTTATAGGTGAGCCTAGTAGGTAGGGACACGTTTGGCATAACCTGTGGGCTGAAGGGCCTGTTTGTGCTGTAGTTTTTCTATGTTCTATCCCTCAAAACTGTAGCTACTTTGTCTCAGCAGAGCTACCCCACTGCAATTTCCTTCCTGCCCATTCTTCTTAAAAGTCAAATAATCCTGAATATTGACTTCCCAATTTGTATCTCCTTTAGCCATGTGTTGAGGATTAACCTGACAATGCACGCTGAGTACTCAAATCTTCTAAGCTTTTATTATTCCTAACAAGGAAATGAACCTAAGAGAGAGCGAGTGAACCTATGACGGAGCGAGTGAACCTACGAGGGAGCGAGTTATCTTAGATCTGGTACTGTGTAACGAGGCAGGTAGAATTAGGGATCTCCTTGTGAGGGATCCTCTTGGGACGAGTGATCACAATGTGGTTGAATTTCTGATGCAGATGGAGGGTGAGAAAGTAGGGTTCCAAACCAGAGTCCTTTCCTTGAACAGAGGGGAGTATGATAAGATGAGGGCGGAACTGGCTAATGTAGATTGGGGGCGCAGATTGGTTGGTAGGATGGCTGAGGAACAGTGGAGGATTTTTAAGGAGATCTTTTTCAGTACTCAGCAGAAATATATTCCAGTGATAAAGAAGGACTGTAAGAAAAGGGATAACCAGCTGTGGATATCGAAGGAAATAAAGGAGAGAATTAAATTAAAAACCAATGCGTACAGAGCGGCTAAAAATAGTGGGGAATTAGAAGATTGGGAAAGATTTAAAAAACAAAGAATGACTAAGAAAGCGATAAAGAAAGGAAAGATAGAGTATGAAACCAAACAAGCTCTAAATATAAAAAATGATAGTAAAAGTTTTTATAAAGAAGAAGAGACTGGCTAGAGTGAATGTTGGACCCTTGGAGGACGAGAGGGGGGATTTAACGAGGAAATGGCTGAGACTTTAAAGAAGTTTTTTGTGTTGGTCTTCACGGAGGAGGACACAAATAGTTTACTGAATATTAAAGATAGAGGGCTGGTAAGAGATGAGGTCCTTAATACAATTACTGTTACTAGAGAGGTAGTGCTTGGTAGACTAACGGGACTGAAGACAGACAAGTCCCTGGGACCGGATGGAATGCATCCCAGGGTTCTGAAAGAAATGGCAGAAGTAATAGCAGATGCCTTAGTAATTATTTATCAAAATTCGCTGGACTCTGGGGAAGTGCCGGCAGATTGGAAAACAGCTACTGTTACACCGCTGTTTAAAAAAGGTAGCAGACAAAAGGCAGGTAACTGCTGGCTGGTTAGCTTAATGTCCGTAGTTGGAAAAATGCTAGAATCCATCATTAATATGTGCATAGATCCCTGAAAGTTGGCACCCAGGTTGATAAGGTTGTTAAGAAGGTGTACAGTGTGTTAGCATTTATTGGTAGAGGGATTGAATTTCGGAGCCGTGAGGTCATGTTGCAACTGTACAAAACTCTGGTGCGGCCACGCTTGGAGTATTGCGTACAGTTCTGGTCACCGCATTGTAAGAAAGATGTGGAAGCCTTGGAAAGGGTGCAGAGGAAGTTTACCAGGATGTTGCCTGGTATGGTGGCAAGGTCTTATGAGGAAAGGCTGAGGGATTTGAGGTTATTTTCGTTAGAGAGAAGTTAAGAGGTGACCTAATTGAGGCATACAAGATAATCAGAGGGTTAGATAGGGTGGACAGTGAGAGCCTTTTTCCTCGGACGGTGATGGCTAACACAAGGGGACATAGCTTCAAATTAAGGGGTGGTAATTATTGGACAGATGTCAGACGTAGGTTCTTTACTCAGAGGGTAGTAAGAGCGTGGAATGCCCTGCCTGCAGCAGTTGTGGACACGCCAACTTTAAAGGCATTCAAATGGTCAGTGGATAGGCATATGGATAACACTGGAATAGTTTAGAGGGTCATTACATTCGTTCCACTGGCCGGCGCAACATCGAGGGCCGAAGGGCCTGTACTGCGCTGTAATGTTCTATGTTCTATTAAAGAAGAAATAGCAGGACACCTAGAAAAGAGCGGTTTGATCAAATAGAAGCAGCATGGATTCGTAAAAGGGAAGTTGTGTTTGACAAATTTACTGGATTTTTATGAAGATGTGACTAGTGCGGTAGACAGAGGAGAACCAGTGGATGTGGTGTTTTTAGACTTCAGCATGGTGCCTCACAAAAGGTTGCTGTAGAAGGTTAGGGTGCACTGAGTTGGGGGTAAAGTGTTAGCGTGGATTGAGGATTGGCTATCTAACAGGAAGCAGAGAGTTGGAATCAATGGGTGTTTTTCTGGTTGGCAGTTGGTGACTAGTGACCTGCCACAGGGATCAGTGCTGGGGCCTCAACTGTTTACCATATACACGGACGATCTGGAGAAGGGGCCTGAGTGTAGGGTAACAAAATTTGCTGATGACACGAAGATGAGTGGAAAAGCGAATTGCGTGGAGGACATGGAAAGTCTGCAGAGAGATCTGGATAGGATGAGTGAGTGGGCGAGGACCTGGCAGATGGAGTATAATGTTAGCAAATGTGAGATTATCTACTTTGGAAGAAATAATAGTAGCAAGGAATATTATTTAAAGGGTGAAAAGTTGCAGCATGCTACTGTGCAGAGGGACCTGGGGGTCCTTTTGCACAAATCGCAAAAACTTAAGTCTGCAGGTGCAGCAGGTGATCAAGATGGTGAATGGAATGTTGGCCTTTATAAAACATAGAACACTACAGCACAAACAGGCCCTTCGGCCCACAAGTTGCGCTGACCATATCCATACCTACCAGGCCATAGAAATATCTATAACTCCCAATCCCATTAAATCCCTTGTACTCATCCAGAAGTCTCTTAAAAGACCCCAGCGAGTTCGCCTCTACCACCACCGATGGCAGCCGATTCCACTCATTCACCACCCTCTGAGTAAAAAACTTTCCCCTAACATCTCCTCTGTACCTGCTCCCCAGCACCTTGAACTTGTGTCCACTCGTAGCGACCATTTCAGCCCTGGGAAATAGCCTCCGAGAATCCACCCTATCTATACCTCTCAACATTTTATAAACCTCTATCAGGTCGCCTCTCAACCTTCGTCTCTCCAGGGACAAGAGTCCCAGCTCCCTCAACCTATCTTCATAAGGCATGCCTCCCAATCCAGGCAACATCCTTGTAAATCTCCTCTGCACCCTCTCAATAGCTTCCACATCCTTCCTGTAGTGAGTCGACCAGAACTGTGCACAGTACTCCAAGTGGGGTCTGACAAGGGTCTTATAAAGTTGCAGCATTATCTCCTGACTCTGAAACTCAATCCCTCGATTAATGAAGGCCAATACACCATACGCCTTCTTGACCACATCCCCACCTGCGAGGCCGATTTAAGATTCCTATGGACCTGGACACCAAGGTCCTTCTGCTCCTCAACACTGCTAAGACTCCTACCCTTGATATTGCACTCCTTCATCCCATTGGACCTGCCAAAATGGACCACTACACACCTATCCACTTTGAAGTCCATCTGCGACTTCTCCGCCCAGTCTTGCATCCTATCTATGTCATGCTACAACTTCTGACATCCCTCTAGTCTATCCACAACACCACCAACCTTTGTGTCGTTGGCAAACTTAATAACCCATCCCTCCACTTCCTCATCCAGGTGATTTATGAAAATGACAAACAGCAAGGGTCCTAGAACAGATCCCTGGGCCACTCCACTGGTGACCGACCTCCATTCAGAAAAAGACCCATCCACAACCACTCTCTGCCTTCTGCAGGCAAGCCAGTTCTGGATCCACAAGGCCAAAGCCACTTGGATCCCATGCCCCCTCACCTTCTCAAGAAGTCTTGCATGGGGGGCCTTATCAAACGCCTCGCTGAAGTCCATGTAAACCACATGCACCGCTCTTCCTTAGTCAATGTGTTCAGTCACATTTTCAAAGAACTAGTCACATTTTCAAAGAACTATCATGAGGGGGATAGAATATAAAAGCAGGGAGGTCTTGCTGCAACTGTACAAGGCACTGGTGAGGCCGCAACTGGAGTACTCTGTGCAGTTTTGGTCCTCTTATTTGCGAAAAGATATACTGGCCTTGGAGGGAGTACAGAGAAGGTTCACCAGGCTGATACCGGAGATGAGGGGGTTAGGTTATGAGGAGAGATTAAATAGACTGGGCCTGTACTCGTTGGAGTTTAGAAGGCTGAGGGGGGATCTTATAGAGACTGACAAGATAATGAAGGGGCTAGATAGGGTAGAGGTAGAGAGATTCTTTCCGCTTAGAAAGGAAACCAGAACTAGAGGGCACAGCCTCAAAACAAGGGGGGTGCAGTTTAGAACAGAGTTGAGGAACATAGAACATAGAACATTACAGCGCAGAACAGGCCCTTCAGCCCATGATGTTGCGCCGACCAGTTAAAAAACAATGACCCACTAATCTAAACCAATCCCTTTTCGTCCATAAACCTATCCACAGATCTCTTAAACGCCCCAAAACTAGGCGCATTTACAACTGCAGCAGGCAGGGCATTCCAATCCCTCACCACCCTCTGGGTAAAGAACCAACCCCTGACATCCGTCCTATAACTACCCCCCCTCAATTTAAAGTCATGCCCCCTCGTGCTAGCTTTCTCCATCCGAGGAAAAAGGCTATCACTGTCCACCCTATCTAAACCTCTAATCATCTTATATGTTTCAATAAGATCCCCTCTTAGCCACCTTCTTTCTAGCGAAAACAACCCCAAATCCCTCAGTCTCTCCTCATAGGACCTCCCCTCCATACCAGGCAACATCCTGGTAAACCTCCTCTGCACCCTCTCCAAAGCCTCCACATCCTTCCTGCAATGTGGGGACCAGAACTGCACACAGTACTCCAAGTGCGGCCGCACCAGAGTTGCGTACAGTTGCAACATGACGCTGCGACTCCTAAATTCAATCCCCCCACCAATAAACGCCAAGGCACCGTATGCCTTAACAACCTTATCTAGTTGATTCCCAACTTTCAGGGATCTATGTACACATACACCTAGATCCCTCTGTTCATCCACATTATTCAAAGTCCTCCCGTTAGCCCTATACTCAACACATCTGTTATTCCTACCAAAGTGAATCACCTCACACTTCTCCGCATTAAACTCCATCCGCCACCTCTCGGCCCAGCTCTGCAACCTGTCTAAGTCTCCCTGCAAACTATGACACCCTTCCTCACAATCTACCACACCTCCGATTTTGGTGTCATCAGCAAATTTACTAATCCACCCAACTATACCCTCATCCAGATCATTAATAAAAATTACAAACAGCAGTGGCCCCAAAACAGATCCCTGAGGCACACCACTCGTAACCGAACTCCATGACGAATATTTACCATCAACCACCACCCTCTGTCTCCTATCTGCTAGCCAATTCCTGATCCAATTTCCTAGACTACCCTCAATCCCATACATCTGCAATTTCTGCAGAAGCCTACCATGGTGAACCTTATCAAACGCCTTACTAAAATCCATATATACGTCAACTGCCTTACCCCCATCCACCTCTTTGGTCACTTTCTCAAAAAACTCAATAAGGTTAGTAAGGCACGACCTACCCGCTACAAAACCATGCTGACTATCTCCAATCAATTCATTACTCTCCAAATAACTATAAATCCTATCCCTAATAATTTTTTCTAAAACCTTGCCCACAACAGAAGTAAGACTCACCGGTCTATAATTCCGGGGGAAGTCTCTGTTCCCCTTCTTAAACAATGGGACAACATTCGCTATCCTCCAATCTTCCGGTACTATACCAGAGACCAACGACGACCTGAAGATCAGAGCCAGAGGCTCTGCAATCACCTCTCTTGCCTCCCAGAGAATCCTAGGGTAAACCCCATCCAGACCAGGGGACTTATCTATTTTCAAACCCTCTAGAATATCCAGCACATCCCCCTTATCAACTGCAATACTGGAGGAGGAACTTCTTCACTCAAAGGGTGGTGAATCTTTAGAATTCTCTGCCCATTGAAGTGGTGGAAGCTACCTCGTTGAATATAATTCAGTCAAGGGTAGATAGATTTCTGATAGACAAGGGAATTAAGGGTTATGGGGAGCAGGCAGGAAAGTGGAACTGATTCACTTCAGATCAGCCATGATCTTATTCAATGGCGAGGCAGGCTTGATGGGCTAGGTGGCCTACTCCTGCTCCTATTTCTCATGTTTTTATGTTCTAAGGAGAACGTACACAGTGAATTTCACTATGATGTTCTGTTGATTCATACAGATAATGTAGCAGTTACAGTGCACTCTATTTTGTTCTTTGGAATTTTGTTATTGAAAGGGTCTTATTTCATTCTGTGACCAAGGCTAAGAACACACTGTTTATGAAACTGACACAAGGTTTAGATTAGTCCTTTATCCTGAATACGCAAACGTTGGCCTCATTGAAGGCCTTGTTGCTGAGATGTTTTCTATTTTCACTAACAGAGTTGTCTTGTTGTTGTTGTAACTTAATTTTCCGCACCAGTATCTGTAGTTTTTAACTGCTTTTAACTGTAGTTTCATTCTATGGTGCCTTATTTGAAGTCAGCATCCTTAACGTTACAGAACAAAGTGAATTAAATATTTGGCCATAGAACATAGAACATAAAACATAACAGCGCAGTACAGGCCCTTCGGCCTTCAGTGTTGCGCCTACCTGTGAAACCAATCTAAGCTGGAATCACAACTTAATTTCTACATGTTTCAATAATGGCTATCAGATCAGATCCATTTAAATCTATCTGTGCCATCAATTAATTTATCTAATTTGGTTATGCTATGTGTATTAAGATACACTACTCTTAACTTTGTTTTTCTACCATTTTTCCTCACATAAAGCCGAACTCTAGAGTCGAAGAAAATCGGAGCAGCAGGAAGCCTTAAACCTGCTCTGCCATTCACTGTGGTCATTGCTGATCATCCAACTCAATAGCTTCCTGGATGTTCAATTACCATCCCTGGTTACCCCGCAACATGTCTTTGTAATCCCAATTGTATCATATCCGTTACAACTATTTGCACAAATAATTCATCCAAGTTATTGTGAATACTCTGTGCCTTAAAGCACAAAGCCTTTAGGCTCGTCTTTGTAACATTATTGGTTCCATTCTTGATTCTCTGTCTATCACTTCTCGTATTTCCCTTCTTTCCTTTATTTTGCCCTTGATTCCTACTCCTTTGGCTCCTTCTATTGGTACCCAGCCTCCTACCATTCTAATTTGAATCCTCCTCAACCACTCTAGCAAATATTCCTCCAGAACATCAGTTCCAGTCCCATTGCCCCAAGGAATATGAAATTCTCTACTCCATCTCTTCAGGCACGGATTCATCCTATGTATCCTGCTTTTACTATTCTGACTGGCATGTGGCATTGGTAGAAATCCTGAGATCATTACCTTTGAATCCAGCTTCTCAACGTTTTTCCTAACTCCCTATATTCTAATTTTAGGATCTCATCCTTTTTTTTAACCTATGTCATTGGTACCAATGTATACCATAACCACTGGCTGTTCAGCGTCCTCTCCAGAATGGCTCGTATCTGCTCCAAGACAGCCTGGACCTGAGCACGAGTGTTATGAAGTTAGCATTTGTAAATTATAAAAAACTTGTAAAATGCTAAGAGTTGTAAGATTTTATGGTCTATTTAAAAACAAAGGTCGTTTTTTTCAGTATTTTTTTCTGTATGCATAGGTTAGAGGGATTAGTGGATAAAATATGTAGGGATATGGAGGTAGGGCCTGAGTGGGATTGTGATCAGTGCAGACTCAATGGGCCGAATGGCCTCTTTCTGTGCAATAGGATTTCTACTGTTCTGTGAAATGTTACTTATTGCTTTTTTCACAGTCTAGGGTAGTTATTTTGATTTGACCACTAAAAGTTGCTATAGTGCAGATATTATCCGTTCTCACACACTCTTTTGTACTTCTTTTTGAGTGATTGAGTGTTAGTTCTCAGAGAGATCAATCTTCCCCTTCATAACACTAGGCAGGCAGCATACCATCCTGAAGTCTCATTTACAGCCACGAGAATGCCTATCTATTCCCTTACAGCCACAGGAATGCCCATCTATTCTCGATGACCTTAGTCTAATCAGGGAGAATGAGGAATTAATAGAGAGACGTTCCAGGCAGGTAGTCACACCAGGGCCACAAGAGAAAGACACGTGGGTCACGGTTAGGAAGGGTAAAGGTCACGTACCAGAGAGTACCCTGGTGGCTGTCCCCCTTAACAGTAAGGGCTGGGTGACAGACAGGAGAGGGGAGGGGAGAGAGCAGTCAGTGAAGGAATCCCCTGTGGTTGTCCCTCTCCAAAATAAGTATACTCTATTGGATACTGTCAGGGGGTGGATGACCTTCCAGGGGTAAGCCACGGTGACCAGGTCACTGGCACAGAGTCGGGCTCTGTGGCTCAGAAGGGAAAGAGGGGGACTAGGAGAGCAATAGTAGTGGGGGACGCAATAGTTAGACACACAGACAGGCAGTTCTGTGGGCGTGAACGAGACTCCAGGATGGAAGTCTGCTCCCCTGGTGCTGGGGTCCTGGATGTCTCTGAGCAAATTCTCTGAGGTTTCAAATTCGTGGATCACTGGGAAATCTTCAAGAGAGGATGGCACCTGCACAAGAAGGACGGGTTACACCTAAACTGGAAGGGCACGAATATTCTGGCTGGGAGTTTTGCTAGTGTGGTTCGGGTGGGTTTAAACTAATGTGGTGGGGGGTGGGGATCAAAACAATAGGTCAGTAGGCATAAAGGCTGCGGATGAGCTTGGGGCCAGGACAAGGCTATCGAAGAGGAAGAGCATTCTGGGGAAGGATGACCTCAGTGGGCCTGGAGGTCTGGGGTGCATGTGCTTCAATGCAAGGAGCGTAATACAGAAACATAGAACATTACTGCACAGTACAGCCCCTTCAGCCCTCAATGTTGTACCAAGCTATGTCCAATCCCAAGATCAAGCTATCCCCTCCCTATAATTTTGGCGTGCTCCATGTGCCTATCCAATAACTGCTTGAAAACTCCTAAAGTGTCCGACTCCACTATCACAACAGGCAGTCTATTCCACACCCCAACCACTCTCTGAGTAAAGAATCTACCTCAGACATCCTGTAATGGGCAAGACAGACAAACTTAGAGCCTTAACGCTTGCGCGGAGCTTGGGTGTGATTGCAGTGACGGAGACTTGGTTAAAAGGACAGGTCAGGCAGCTGAATATTCCAGGGTATAAGTGTTTTCGGCAAGACAGAGGAGGTGCTAGAAGAGGTGGGGGAGTAGCAATACTGGTTAGGGAGCATATTACAGCAGTACAGAGGGTGGACAATTTAGAAGGGTCATGTAATGAGTCACTGTGGATGGAGCTCAGAAACAGGAATGGCACAGTCACTATGCTGGGGGTATACTACAGGCCTCCCAACAGCCCACAGGAAGTTGAAGAACGGTTATGTAAGGAGATTCTGGATAGGTGCAGAAAAAATAGGATTGTTGTCATGGGAAACTTTAATTTCCCTGGTATAGACTGGAAATTGCTTAAGGCTGGGACTCTGGACGAGGAGGGATTTATAAAATGCATACAGGAAGGTTCTTTCGAACAATACGTTGATTGTCCAACTAGAGAGGGAGCTATACTGCACCTAGTACTGGGGAATGAGCCCGGTCAGGTCATCAAAGTTTCAGTAGGGGAACATGTGGCATATAGTGACCACAATTCTGTAAACTTTAGGATAGTAATGGAAGAAGAGTGTTGTCCTATGGGTAAGGTGCTGAATTGGGGGAGGGCTAACTACAGCTGAATTAGGCAGGATTTGGTGGCTGTTGATTGGGAGAGGCTGTCTGAGGGTAAATCCACATCTGGCATGTGGGAGTCTTTTAAGGAGCAGTTGATAGGGCTGCAGGACAAGCATGTACCTATAAAAATGAAGGATAGGAAAGGTAGAATTCGAGAGCCGTGGGTAACCAATGAAATTGTGGGTCTAATCAAAAAGAAAAAAGAGGCATACATAAGGTCCAGGCGGCTAAAAACAGATGGAGCACTGGAGGAATACAGAGAAAGTAAAGAATTCAAAAGGGAGTTAGAAGGGCAAAAAGGGGTCACAAAATGTCCTTGGCAGACAGGATTAAGGAGAATACTAAGGCATTTTGTACATACGTCAGGAACAAAAGGGTTGTCAAGGAAAGAATCTGATCTCAGGGACAAAGGAGAGGAATTATGTTTAGAACCCAAGCAAGTAGAGGAGATCCTAAACAAACACTTTGCATCAGTATTCACAAAGGAGAGGGACATGTTGACTGGTAGTGTCTCAGAGGGATGTGTTGACCTGTTAGAAAAAATCTTAATTACAAGGGAGGAAGTGTCAGGTTTTTTAGGAAACATTAAGACAGACAAATCCCCAGGGCCTGATGGCATCTATTCTAGACTGCTCAGGGAGACAAGAGATGAAATCGCTGGGCCTCTAACAGAAACCTTTGTTTCTTCACTGAACACAGGTGAGGTCCCAGAGGACTGGAGGATAGCAAATGTGATTCCATGATTTAAGAAGGGTAGCAAGAATAACCTGGGTAATTATAGGCCAGTAAGCTTGACGTCCGTGGTAGCGAAATTGTTGGAGAGGATTCTTGGAGATAGGATATATACACGTTTAGAACTGAATGACCTCATTTGCGATAGACAGCATGGTTTTGTACAAGGGAGGTCATGCCTCACAAATTTGGTTGAGTTTTTTGAGGAGGTGACAAAAACAATTGACGAGGGAAGGGCCGTGGATGTCGTCTATATGGATTTTAGTAAAACGTTTGACAAGGTCCCTCATGGCAGGCTGTTACAAAAGGTTAAATCTCATAGGATAAAAGGTGAGCTAGCTAGATGGGTGGAGAACTGGCTTGGCCATAGAAGACAGAGGGTAGCAGTGGAGGTGTCTTTTTCCGGTGGGAGGTCTGTGACTAGTGGACTTCCGCACGGCTCTGTACTGGGACCTCTGCTGTTTGTGATATATATAAATGATTTGGAAGAAGATGTAGCTGGTGTGATCAGTAAGTTTGCAGACGACACAAAGATTGCTGGAGTTGCGGATAGTGATGAACATGGTAGTGTTCTATGTATGTTCTATGTGGCAGATGGACTTCAACGTGGATGAATGTGTAGTGGTCCATTTTGGCAGGACCAACAGGATGCAGGAGTACAATATCAAGGGTAGGAGTCTTAGCTGGGTAGAAGAGCAGAAGGATCTTGGGGTCCAGGTCTATAGGACTCTTAAATCTGCCTCACAGGAGGAGGATGTGGTCAAGAAGGCGTATGGTGTACTGACCTTCATTAATCAAGGGATTGAGTTTAGGAGTCGGGAGGTAATGCTGCAATTTTATAGGACCCTTGTCAGACCCCACTTGGAGTACTGTGCGCAGTTCTGGTCGCCTCACTACAGGAAGGATGTGGAAGCTATTGAGAGGGTGCAGAGGAGATTTACAAGGATGTTGCCTGGATTGGGAGGCATGCCTTATGAAGATAGGTTGAGGGAGCTAGGTCTCCTCCCTGGATACACGAAGGTTGAGAGGCGACCTGATAGAGGTTTATAAAACGTTGAGAGGAATAGATAGGGTGGATTCTTGGAGGCTATTTCCCAGCGCTGAAATGGTCACTATGAGAGGACACAGGTTTAAGGCGCTGGGAAGCAAGTACAGAGGAGATGTTAGGGGTAAGTTTTTCACTCAGAGGGTGGTGAGTGAGTGGAATCGGCTGCCATAGGTGGTGATAGAGGCGAACTCGCTGGGGTCTTTTAAAAGACTTCTGGATGAGTATATGGGATCTAATGACATTGGAAGTTACAGATAGTTCTATGGCTTGGTAGGTATAGATGTGATTGGCGCAACTTGTGGGCCGAAGGGTAATTATACCAAACTATTGCATTCCCACATTTTTACTCCTCCACTTTGCAGCATAATCAACTGTGGTGCAACAAATGTGGCTGTTGCTGTTTTCCCCACGAGGTCATTCCCTCAACAGTATCTAAAACAGTTATCTTTTTTTCAAGAAAATGGCCACAGGAAATTCCTGCACTGCCTGCCTCACCGTCTTGTTCTAACTGGTAGTCACCAATTCCCTTCCGATTGGAGAATCTTAACTTGTGGTGTGGCCTCCTTGCTGTACCTGCTATCCACAATATTCTCCACCTCACTTGCTCCAGAGTGTCCCCAGTCACCACTCAAGGTCCGAAATCCTGATTTCCAGGAGTTGCAGCTGGAGGCACTTCCTGCACACACGTTGGCTCCGGATAATGGAAATTTTCATGACTTCCCACATGGAGCTTGATGAGCACACCACAGCTTGGAACTCTTCTGCCATGACTTACCCCCTTTAAATTAAACTTTGGAAAATGCTTGATATCAGATTATATCCACTTCACAGAATTACAGAATACTACAATGCAGAGGAGGCGTTTCATCCATCCATTTGGCACCGACACATGGGCCCTGACCTGCCCATCTAATCCCACTTGCCAGCACTTGGTCCAAAGACTTTAATGTCATGGCATGTCATGTACTCATCCAGGTACTTTTTAAAAGATGCGAGGCATCGCGCCTGCACCACCCTCCCATACAGCGCATTCCAGACCATCACCACCCTCTTGATAAAGAAGTTTTTCCTCAAATCCCTCCTAAACCTCCCACCCTTCACTTTTAACTTCTGCCTGGCTTCATTCCCAGAATTCAGTCCAGCATTGCATCATCCCTTATTGAATCCTCTAATATTGACCTAAGAAGTTTTCTTGTATATCTTTTAAGAACTCTACTCCATCTCAGCCCTTAACATAATGGCTATCCCAATTAATGTTGGGAAAGTTGAAATGACTTAATATAATTACTTCTTATTATTTTTGCACCCCTCCGCGAATTGTGCATATATTTGCTCTTCAATTTCCTGCTGACTATCTGGGGGTGCACAATAAGCACCTAGCAATGTAGCTGTCCGTCTTTTATTCCTAAGCTCTACCCACAAGGTTTCATTATAAAACTGAAAAGAGTGCAGAAAAAATTTATTAGGATGCTACTGGGACGTGATGTTTGAGTTATAAGGAGAAGCTGGATAGACTTTTTTTTCTGGAGCATAGAAAGGGGTGATCTTATAGAGATCTATAAAATAATAAGGGGCATAGATCAGCAAGATAGTTAATATCTTTTCCCAACGGTAGGGGAATCTAAAACTAAACAGTGTAGGTTTAAGGTGAGAGGGGAGAGATACAAAAGGGTCCAGAGGGGCAATTTATTCACACAGAGGGTGATGAGGTCTGAAACAAGCTGCCAGAGGTAGTAGAACATAGAACATTACAGTGCAGTACAGGCCCTTCAGCCCTCGATGTTGTGCCGACCTGTGAAACTAATCTAAAGCCCATCTAGAATCATAGAACCCTACAGTGCAGAAAGAGGCCATTCGCCCCATCGAATCTGCACCAACCACAGTCCCACCCAGACCCTACCCCGAGATCCCTATATATTTTACCCTGTAATCTTTCTAACCTATGCATCTCAGGACTCTAAGGGGCAATTTTAGCATGGCCAATCAACTTAACCCGCACACGTTTGGACTGTGGGAGGAAACCGGAGCACCCGGAGGAAACCCATGCAGACACGAGGAGAATGTGCAAACTCCACACAGATAGTGACCCGAGCCGGGAATCAATCCAAGTCCCTGCAGCTGTGAAGCAGCACTGCTAACCACTGTGCTACTGTGCCACCCAACCTACATTATTCCAATATCATCCAAATGTTTATCCAATGACCATTTAATGACCATTTAAATGCCCTTAATTTTGGCAGGTCCACTACTGTTGCAGGCAGGGCATTCCACGCTGTTACTACTCTGAGTAAAGAACCTACCTCTGACATCTGTCCTATATCTATCATCTCTCAATTTAAAGCTATGTCCCTTCGTACTTATCATCGCCGTTCGAGGAAAAAGGCTCTCACTGTCCACCCTAACTATGCATCTATTAAGTCACCTCTTAACCTTCTAACGAAAACAGCCTCAAGTCCCTCAGCCTTTCCTCATAAAACCTTCCCAGCATACAAGATATCAGCAGTCATGGAGATTTACAGCATGGAAACAGGCCCTTCAGCCCAATCTGTCCATGTTGGCACTTTTTTTTAACCAATAAGCTAGCCCCAATTGCCTGCATTTAGCCCATAGCCCCCTACACCCATCTTACCACTGTGACTGTCTATATGCTTTTTAAAAGATAAAATTGTATCTGCCTCTACTACTACTAGAAATTGGCTAGCTGTAAGAAGACAGAGGGTGGTGGTTGATGACAAATGTTCATCCTGGAGTTCAGTTCCTAGTGGTGTACCGCAAGGATCTGTTTTCGGGCCACTGCTGTGTGTCATTTTTATAAATGATCTGGATGAGGGTGTAGAAGGATGGGTTAGTAAATTTGCAGATGCCACTAAAGTCAGTGGAGTTGTGGACAGTGTGGAAGAATGTTGCAGGTTATAGAGAGACATAGATAAGCTGCAGAGCTGGGCTGAGAGGTGGCAAATGGAGTTTAATGTGGAAAAGTGTGAAGTGATTCACTTTGGAAGGAATAACAGGAATACAGAGTACTGGGCTAATGGTAAGATACTTGGGAGTGTGGATGAGAACAGAGATCTCGGTGTCCATGTGCATAGAATCCTGAAAGTTGGCACCCACGTTGATAGGGTTCTTACGAAGGCATACGGTGGGTTAACTTTTATTGGTAGAGGGATTGAGTTTCAGAGCCATGAGGTCATGTTGCAGCTGTACAAAACTCTGGTGTGGCCGCACTTGGAGTATTGCGTACGGTTCTGGTCGCCGCATTATAGGAAGAATATGGAAGCATTAGAAAGGGTGTAGAGGAGATTTACCAAGATGTTGCCTGGTATGGTGGGAAGGTTTTATGAGGAAAGACTGAGGGACTTGAGGCTGTTTTTGTTAGAGAGAAGGTTAAGAGATGACTTAATAGAGGCATATAAGATGATCAGAGGATTAGATAGGGTGGATAGTGAGAGCCTTTTTCCTCAAATGGAGATGGCTAGCACAAGGGGACATAGCTTTAAATTGGGGGATGATATAGGACAGATGTCAGAGAGTAGTAAGAGCATGGAATGCCCTGTCTGCAACAGTAGTGGACCCGCTAAAATTAAGTGCCTTTAAATGGTCATTGGATAAACATATGGATGATATTGGAATAGAACAAAGAACAAAAACAGCCCGGGAAACAGGCCCTTCGGCCCAACGAGCCCGTGCCGCCATCTCAACACCATCAGTCCCCCTCTCCACCCACGACCCTTGTCTAATGTTTTATGGCCATCCAGATTGATGGAAACTGATTTCGGGACAATTTATTCCTGCCAGTCAGCCTAATAGCACATCTTTGGGGTGTGGGAGGAAACCGGAGCACCCGGAGAAAACCCATGCAAGCACGGGGAGAATGCGCAAACTCCCACAGACACCGGCCCAAATCCACGTGTCTGCACAGCAATCAGCGATAGTCACTGAGCTGTCGTCTTGCCCAGCATCTGGTCCAGTTTAGGCACACACTAACGACATGAAGCACTAGGCCAATCTCGAACAACCAAGAGCAGCCCCAGTACGACCTATCGCATGTATGCCCCTCGTTGGACACGAGGCGGACCGACTTATAACCTGTGAATGAAAAGGGAAAAAAAAACATTATTATTATACCATATCCATTTACCTTACCAGGGACGCCCCAATGCTAATGACCCTTATTTAAAAGGATCTCCTATATCCACCCATCTCCAACCCAGTCATGTGCCTGTCTAAGTTACTCTTAAATGACTCTAGCGTGTTTGCCTCCACCACCTTACTTGGCAGAGTATTCCATACCCCCACTACCCTCTGTGTGAAAAACCTCCCTCTAATATCTGTGTTGTACCTCTCCCCCCTCACCTTAAGTCCACGGCCCCTTGTCCTACGTGTCTCTATCATGGGAAATAGCTTACCTCTGTTTACTCTATCTATACCCTTCATAATCTTATATACCTCTATTAGATCCCCCCTCAGTCGGCGTCTTTCAAGGGAAAAGAGCCCCAATTTCTTCAATCTTTCCTCATACCCCAGTCCTTCCATACCAGGCAACATCCTGGTGAACGTCCTCTGCACTCTCTCCAGAGTCTCCACGTCCTTCCAGTAGTAAGGCGACCAGAACTGGACGCAGTACTCTAAATGCGGCCTAACCAACGTTCTATACAACTGCAACATTAGACTCCAGCTCTTATATTCTATACCCCTTCCTATAAAGGTTAACATACCATAGGCTTTCTTCACCACACTCTCCATTTGCACTGCCACCTTCAAAGACTTGTGCACTTGCACCCCCAGGTCTCGCTGCGATTCTATACTCCCTACGGACTTACCCTTTACCATGTAACTCCCCCCTACATTATTCCAGCCAAAATGCATCACCTCACATTTATCCAGATTAAACTCCATTTGCCATGTATCTGCCCAATCAACCAGCCTATCAATATCCCGCTGTATTGCCAGACACTGCTCCTCACTGCCCGCCAATCCAGCCATCTTGGTGTCATCAGCAAATTTGCTGATCACACCACCTACTCCCTCTTCCAAATCATTTATATACACTACAAAGAGAAGAGGTCCCAGCACTGAGCCCTGTGGCACACCACTAGTGACAGACCTCCAGCTAGAAAAGGACCCCTCCACTACTACTCTCTGACTCCTCTTTGCAAGCCAGTTCTCTACCCATCTAGATACCTGACCACATATCCCATGAGCTTTAATCTTCTGAACCAACCTACCATGAGGGACTTTGTCAAACGCCTTACTGAAATCCATATAGACGACATCAACGGCTCGTCCTTCGTCAACCGTTTTTGTCACCTCCTCAAAGAATTCTACCAGGTGCGTAAGGCAAGACTTCCCCTTTACAAAGCCTGCTGCGTATCCTTAATCAGATCGCAACGCTCTAAGTGCGCATACATCCTATCCCTAAGAATCCTCTCCATCGACTTACCTACCACTGACGTTAAGCTCACCGGCCTATAGTTACCTGGGCTATCCCTCCTACCCTTTTTAAACAACGGTACCACGTTTGCTATCCTCCAGTCCTCTGGGACCTCACCTGTGTCCAAAGAAGAGACAAAGATTCGCGTCAGAGGCCCAGCAATCTCATCCCTCGCCTCTCTAAGCAGCCTAGGATAAATGCAATCGGGCCCCAGAGATTTATCGGTTTTAATGCCAGCTAAAAGCCCTAACACTTCTTCTCTCGTAATCGATAGATCTTTCAATTGGTCTACCGCTCCCTCAATGACCGTACCAGACATCAAGCCCCTCTCCTTCGTGAATACCGACGCAAAGTATTCATTCAGGATCTCCCCCATTCCCTCTGCCTCTAAGCACAATTCCCCACGTCTGTTCCTGAGAGGACCGATTTTACCCCTAGCCACCCTTTTGTTCTTAAGATAGGAGTAAAACGCCTTTGGATTCTCCTTAATCCTACCTGCCAAAGCCATCTCATGCCCCCTCTTTGCTCTCCTAACTCCCCGTTTGAGATCCCTCCTACTCTCTCTGTATTCCTCCAACGCTCTCTCCGTTCCCAGTTGCTTAGACCTGACATACGCCTCTCGTTTCTTCCTAACCAGGTCTTCTATATCTCTAGTAATCCACAGTTCCCTAATCCTACCTTTCCCATCCTTTCTCCTAACTGGCACATGCCTTTCCTGCACCCATTGCAGCTTTCCCTTGAAAGACTCCCACATGCCTAACGTGGTCTTGCCTTCCAACAGCCTATCCCAGTCTGTATCCCTAAGCTCCTGCCTAATTCGGCTATATCTAGCCTTCCCCCAATTTAGCACCCTCCCCTTAGGACAGCAATCATCTTTTTCCATTCGTATCCTAAAGTAGACAGAGTTGTGGTCACTATTAACCACATGTTCACCTACCGCAACCTCAACCACCTGACCCAGCTCATTTCCCAGAACTAAATCCAGTATCGCCCCCTCTCTAGTCCGGCTATCTACATACTGTTACAAGGATCGTTCCAATACACATCTTACGAATTCCTCCCCATCCGACCCCCCCAGCTCTAGGCACTTTCCAATCCACCCCAGGGAGATTAAAATCTCCCACTACAACAACCCTGTTCTTCCTACACTTATCCAAAACGTCCCTACATATACCCTCTTCCACTGCCCGTGGGCTATCGGGCGGCCTATAGTACACTCCTAGCATAGTAATGGCCCCCTCCCTATTCCTCAACTCCACCGACAGAGACTCAATTCCCAACCCCTCCATGTTATCCTCCCTCTGCACCGCTGTGATCTGCTCCCGAACTATGAGCGCCACTCCCCCTCCTCTTTTCAACCCTCCCCTATCACGCCTAAAACACTTATACCCTGGAATATTTAGCTGCCAGTCCTACCCCTCCTTTAACCACGTCTCTGTCACTGCCAGCACATCTAAATTCCTCGTGAACATCAAGGCCCTAAGTTCATCCGACTTTCCCATCACACTCCTCGCATTAAAACAGATGCACTGAAGCAGGCCCTCTCAGATCCTCCTTCTCCTGGGAGATTTTCCTATCATCTAGACTTACTCTGACCTCCAACTCACTCCCACTCCCAGTGCCTGAGCTGTCTCTCTCCTCCCCACCCCCCCTCCATATTAGTTCAAACCCTGCCGAAACACTCCAGCCAGCCTCCCAGCTAAAATATGTGTACCCTTCCCATTTAAGTGTTCCCTATCCCTCTTACACAAGTGCCCTTCCTTTGCAAAGACTTCCCAATGGTCAACAAAACTAAAACCCTCTGTCCTGCACCAATCCCTCAAACACGCATTCAGCTGCGGGATCTCATTATTCTTATCCCTGCTATTGCTGGGCACTGGCAGCAGCCCAGAGATCGCCACCCTGGAGGCTCTACACTTCAGCCTGGCTCCCAACTCCGTGAACTGCCTACATATTTCCCCCCTACTCTTCCTTCCTACGTCCTTCTCACCTACATGTATAATTACATCTGCCTGGGTCCCTTGGCCCAGTGTACGTTGGATGGGCTTTAGTTTCACAGGTTGGCGCAACATCGAGGGCTGAAGGGCCTGTACTGCACTGTAATGTTCTATGTTCTACTACCTCTGGCACCTTGTTTCAGACATTCATCACCCTTTGTATAAACAAATCGCCCCTCTGGACCCTTTTGTATCTCTCCCCTCTCACCTTAAACCGACACCATTTATTTTTAGACCCCTCTACCTTTGGGAAAAGATATTAACTATCTTGCTGATCTATGCCCCTTATTATTTTGTAGACCTCTATAAGATCATCCCTCAGCGGCTTATGCTCCAGAGAAAAAACTCTCAGTCTATCCAGCTTCTCCTTATAACTCAAACATTATGTCCCAGTAGCATCCTAATAAATCTTTTCTGCACTCTTCTATAACAGGGTGACCAGAACTGTACACAGTAGTCCAAGTGTGGCCTTACTAATATCTTGTACAATTTCAACAAGACATCCCAACTCCTGTATTAAATGTTCTGACCAATAAAACCAAACATGCCGAATGCCTTCTTCACCACTCTGTCCACCTGTGACTCCACATTCAAGGAACTATGAACACGTATCCCCAGATCTCTTTGTTCCATAACTTCCTCCGTAACTAATAAGGCAATGTCTCCTCCTCTTTTACCCCTTCCTCTCACCTGAAGATTCTATATCTCGGGATGTTGGACTGCCAATCCTGCCCCTCATTCAACCACATCTCGCTGACAGCTATTAAATCATAATTACAGGTGTCAATCCTTGCCCTTAACTCATTTGTTTTACTTTTAATACTCCTGGCATTAAAATACAGGCCATCCAGCCTTGTCTTACTCCCTCAAAACTGACTTCCGCTGTATTCCTCTGACCTGATTGCTTTTCTATGTTACACTGCCAACCAACTGGGCCCCTCTCCCTGCCAAACTAGTTTAAATTCTCCCCAGCAGCACTAACAACCCACAAGCAAGGATGTTAGTCCCGCTCTGGTTCAGATGTAGACTGTTCTGCTTGTACAGGTCCCACCTTCCCCAAAAACAGTCCCAGTGGTCCAGGAATCTAAAACCGTCCCTCCTGCACCAACTTTTAATCCACGCATTCATCTGTGCTAGTCTCCTAATTCTGTACTCACTAGTTTGTGACACTGAGAGTAATCCAGAGATTACAACACGAGAGGTCCTGCTCCTCAGTCTATTACCTAACTCCCTAAATTCTTGGCGCAAGACTCATCCCTCTTTCTACCTATGTCACTGGTACCAACATGTACCACGACTTCTGTCTTATTATCTTCCTCCTTCAGGATGCCCTGCAGCCGTTCAGTGACATCCCTGACCCTGGCATCAGGGAGGCAACTTATCACTTGCACGTCTTTCAATTTGGTGTATTGCATTCGCTGCTCCTAATGTGGTCTCCTCTATATCGGAGAGACCAAGCATAGACTGGGTGATCGCTTTGCTGAGCACCTTTGGTCTGTGCGCAATCAGGACCCTGACCTTCCGATTGCTTGTCATTTTAACACATGATCCTGCTCCCATGCCCACATATCCATCCTTGGCTTGCTGCAATGTTCCAGTGAAGCTCAACGCAAACTGAAGGAATAGCATCTCATCTTCTGACTAGGCACTTGACAGCTTTCCAGTCTCGACATTGAATTCAACAACTTCAGATGATTTGCTCTACCCACCTCGGCCCCCTTTGTTTTCTTTTTTTTTTACTGTTCTCTACCTTTTATTTCTTTGGTGTCTTTCTTAATTTTTCTTCCCCCCCCCACCACTCTTTCCCCCGACTTTATCCCCTTTCTCTTATCTTTTCTCCCCCACTTCCCCTTTTCTACATTCTGTCCCATTCCCCCACCGCCCCCCACCTCCAGCCCAACAAGTTCATCTGTCACAGCTTACAGCTTCTCTGCCGTTTGGTCATTTGCATCGTTTATTCTCTCTGTGGGTAGTTATTAGCAGTCTTTTCCACTGGTTTCTATGGCTACGACTCATCTTTCATTCCCTCACCCCGCAGCATAAATATTTCCCACTTCCTATGCTTTTTAGCTTTGACAAAGGGTCATCTGGACTTGAAACATCAACTCTTTTCTCTCTTTACAGATGCTGCCAGACCTGCTGAGATTTTCCACCGTTTTCTCTTTAGGCAACATACCATCCTGGAGTTTCTTTGACAACCACAGAAGTGCCAATCTGTGCCCCTGACTACGAAGTCGTCTATGACTCTTGCTTTTTTGCGCTTTGACCCTCCCTGTTGAACAACAGAGCCAGGTATGGAGACATTGCGCTGGCTGCTGCTGGTGTTTTCCCCTGATAGGCCATTCCCCTCAACAGGATCCAAAGCGGTAAAACTATGAGAGAGGGAGACAGCCACGGGGGATTTCTGCACTGACTGCCTGCCTATCTGCTTGCACCTTGGGTGTGACCACATCTCTGTAACTCCTGTCTAAGATGCTTTCCGATACCTGCATGCTCCTCAGTGCGTCCAGCTGTTGCTCCAACTGAACAATGTGATCTGTGAGGAGCTGCCATTGGATGCACTTCCTGCAGATGTAGTCATCTAGAATGTCGGAGGCGTCATGGACCTCCCACATTTCACAGTTATAGCACTGCACCCCACTGACCGGAATTTCTAGTGTTAATTAATCAATCAAGAATAAAAGATTGGTTAGGGCAAGATTCGGGCCAGTCAGAGACAGTAGTGGGAAGTTGTGCGTGGAGCCTGAAGAGATAGAAGAGGCACTAAATGAATATTTTTCGTCAGTATTCACGCAGGAAAAAGTCAATGTAGTCGAGGAGAATACTGAGATACAGGCTTTAGACTAGACGGGGTTGAGGTGCATAAGGAGGAGGTGTTAGCAATTCTTGAGGGTATGAAAATAGATAAGTCCCCTGGGCCGGATGGGATTTACCCTAGGATTCTCTGGGAGGTTAGGGAGGAGATTGCAGAGCCTTAGGCTTTGATCTTCATGTCGTCATTGGCTACAGGTATAGTGCCGGAAGACTAGAGGATAGCAAATGTTGTCCCCTTGTTCAAGAAGGGGAGTAGAGACCATCCTGGGAATTATAGACCAAGGAGCCTTACTTCCGTCGTGGGCAAAGTTTTGGAAAGAATTATAAGGGATAGGATTTATAATCATCTAGAGAGAAATAAATTGATTAGGGATAGCCAACATGGTTTTGTGAAGGGTACGTCGTGCCTCAGAAACCTTATCAAGTTTTTTGAAAAGGTGACCAAAGAGGTGGATAAGGGTAAGGCAGTTGACGTGGTGTATATGGATTTTAGCAAAACGCTTGATAAGGTTCCCCGTGGTAGGCTACTGCAAAAAATGCAGATGCATGGGATTGAGGGTGATTTAGCAGTTTGGATCAGGAATTGGCTAGCTGATAGAAGACAGAGGGTGATGGTTGATGGGAAATATTCAACCTGGAGTTCAGTTACAAGTGGTGTACCTCAGGGATGTGTTTCAGGGCCACTGCTGTTTGTCATTTTTATAAATGACCTAGATGAGGGTGTAGAAGGATGGGTTAGTAAATTTGCTGACGACACCAAAGTCAGAGGAGTTGTAGACAGTAAGGATGGATGTTACAGTGTGCAGAGGGACTTAGATAAGCTGCAGAGCTGGGCTGAGAGGTGGCAAATGGAGTTTAATGCGGAAAAGTGTGAGGTGATTCACTTTGGTAAGAATAACAGGAGTACAGAATATAGGGCTAATGGAAGGACTCTTGGTAGTGTCGACGAGCAGAGAGATCTCGGTGTACATGTGCACAGGTCCCTGAAAGTTGGCACCCAGGTTGATAAGGTTGTTAAGAAGGCGTAAGGTGTGTTAGCTTTTATTGGTAGAGGGATTGAATTTCGGAGACATGAGGTCATGTTGCAACTGTACAAAACTCTGGTGCGGCCGCACTTTTGGAGTTTTACATATAGTTCTGGTCGCCGCATTATAAGAAAGATGTGGAGGCATTGGAAAGGGTGTAGAGGAGGTTTACCAGGATATTGCCTGGTATGGTGGGAAGGTCTTATGAGGGAAGGCTGAGGGACTTGAGGTTATTTTCGTTAGAGAGAAGGTTAAGAGGTGACCTAATTGAGGCATACAAGATGATCAGAGGATTAGATAGGGTGGACAGTGAGAGCCTTTTACCTCGGATGGTGATGGCTAACACAAGGGGACATAGCTTTAAATTGAGGGTTGGTAATTATAGAACGGACGTCAGAGGTAGGTTCTTTACTCAGAGGGTAGTCAGGGTGTGGAATGCCCTGCCTGCAGCAGTTGTGGACTCGCCAACTTTAAAGGCATTCAAATAGTCAGTGGATAGGTATATGGATAACATTGGAATAGTTTAGGTTAGAGGGTCATTAGATTGGTTCCACTGGTCGGTGCAACATCGAGGGCCGAAGGGCCTGTATTGCGCTATAATGTTCTATGTTCTATTTCAAATTAAATTGTTATTAAATTTAGCACTAATTAAGCCCTTCTTTCCTTGTCTTCGTCCAACCAATTCCAGCCATTACAGATTATGAACCACAATATGCACTTTCATATAAAAAGTGATAAAAGTTGTAAAGATTTACTGACCTGACCCACTACTTACCAATCAGCACTCTCACTTGTACACTTTGCTACCTGCTTCACCTAACTCCAAAAGCACTCTCACTTGGCAAGCAGTACTCACAGGGCAGCCGTTCTTTTCTGGTTCTCCTAACTACTGAATATAATTTACAAAGTATAAACCTCAAAAAGACCTCTGAAACTGCAAGTGATAAAAGTATAAATACTTACCCGACTTACCCTCCACTTAACAATCTGCTCTCTCACTTATGTCCTCTAACACTGCAGCAGGGCAAAACCACTCCCTTAAGATTTAAAGGGCAACCTCTGCAGGATGTGCCAGATCATCGACACGATATCACCATCACACAAGAGAACACCACCCACTAAGTAATCGGTACATTCTCATTTGACTCAGCCAATGTTGTCTACCTGATATGCTGCGGGTAAAGGGTGTCCCAAGGCATGGTACGTCAATGAGACCATGCAGGCACTGCATCATCAAGAATCACCAGACAGAAGTGTTCCCTTTCTGTCGGGGAACACTTCAGCAGTCAAGGGCATTCAGCCTCCGACCTTTGGGTAAGTATTCTCCAAGGCTGCCTTCAATTCACATGACAATGCAGAATCGTTGAGCAGAAACTGATAGCCAAGTTCGGCACACATGAGGATGGCCTCAACCAGGATCTTGAATTCATGTCACACTATATGTAACCCCCTAACATTTGGCCTGGGCTTGCAAAGTCCTACTAACTGTCCTGGTTTGAGACAATTCACAACTTTTTAATCTGAGCTTAACCCTCTGTCCACTTGCATTGTCTATACCTCTAAAGACTCGCATTCCAGCCATTATCTTGCAATTGAGTCTATGTCTATATATGTTGTGTGTGTGAACCAAACTCTCCACTCACCTGATGAAGGAACAGCGCTCTTCAAGCTTGTAATTCCAAATAAACCTGTCGGACTTTAACCTGGTGTTGTGAGACTTCTTACTATGCCCACCCAGTCCAATGCCAGCATCTCCACATCATTAAGATATAACAGTTAGAAAGCAAGGACAAAAAGCAAAAGGCACCTCGCTCCCCCCGTGCCGAATTCCCACTCAGCTCCAAATTGCTGACACCCAAACTATGGCTGGCTGCTCTCATCCCGGATGTTGCTCTCTCCTCTTCCTGCAGTAGGTATGTACAAAGCACATGGGGACAGAGCCACTCTGTTATCACTGCAGCTTATCCCCAGCTCTTCATCTTTTGCTTTCACTTTTTCTGCCTTTTGTTTCATACCCACTTTCCATCTCCCCTCCTCCCCATCACACCTAGTCCTTCCCCCCGCAACAATCACCTCTCCCGATCACAACAACTCCCCATTGCCCCTTCACATGTGCTCTCCATCACATCAATTCCCCACTGCTTCCCCATCATCCATTCCCTATCACCCCTCCTCAAATTCTCTCACCACCATCTCCCCTCGTCCACATCACATCTACTCCCCCTCCCTCCAGCAAACACCCTCCTCCCCATCACACCTGCTTGCCATTTCCCCTCCACATGCCCTCTCCATCACCCTTCTCCCTATCACACCTATTCACCATTGCCCCTCCACATGCATTCTCCATCACCCTCAAAAAACAAAGAAAATTACAACATAGGAACAGCCCTATCTGCCCTCCAAGCGTACACCGAACATGCTGTCCGACTTAACTAAAACCCCCGACCCTTCCGGGGACCATATCCCTCCATTCCCATCCCACCCATGTATTTGTCAAGATGCCCCATAAAACTCACTACCATATCTGCTTCCACTATCTCCGCCGGCAGCAAGTTCCAGGCACCCACCACCCTTTGTGTAAAAAGCCTGCCTCATACATGCCCTTTAAATCTTGCCCTTAAATCAATGCCCCCTTGTAATTGATTCTTCCGCTCTGGGAAAAAGTTTCTGACTATACACTCTGTCCATGTCTCTCATAATCTTGTAGACTTCTATCAGGTCGCCCCACAACCTCATTTGTTCCAGTGAAAACAAACCAAGTTTCTCCAACTCTCTTCACAGCTATTGCCTTTCAGACCAGACATCATCCTAGTAAATCTTTTCTGTACCCTCTCCAAAGCCTCCACATCCTCCTGGTAGTGTGACAACTAGAAATGAACACTATATTCCAAGTGCAGTCTAACTAAGATTCTATAAAGCTGCACCATGACTTGCTAATTTTTAAACTCAGTGTCCCGGCTGATGAAGGCAAGCATGCCATATGCCTCCTTGACTACCTTCTCCACCTGCGTTGCCACTTTCAGTGACATGTTATTCCTGTACACTGAGATCCCTTTGCCTATCAATACTCTTAAAGGTTCTGCCATTTACTGTATATTTCCTCTCTGTATTAGACCTTCCATTTTTCACACTTGTCCGGGTTAAACTCCATCTGTCATCTATCCTGCTGTGTACTCTGATGGTCCCCATCGCAATCCGTAAATCCACCAATCTTTGTGTCATCTGCAAACTTACTAATCAAACCAGTTACATTTTCCTCCAAATCATTTATATATATTACAAACAGCAAAGATTCCAGCACTGGATCTTTGGGCCCGCTGTTATTTGTCATTTACGTTGATGATTTGGATTAAAATATAGGGGGCATGGTTAGTAACTTTGCAGATGACACCAGGATTGGTGGCATAGTGGACAGTGAAGAAGGTTATATCCAATTGCAATGGGATCTTGATCAATTGGGCCAGTGGGCTGACGAATTGCAGATGGAGTTTAATTTAAACAAATGCGAAGTAAAGCATTTTGGTAGATTGAACCAGGACTTACTCAGTAAATAGAAGGGCACTGGGGAGAGTTACAGAACAAAGAGATCTAGGGGTACATGTTCATAGCTCCTTGAAAGTAGAGTCACAGGTGAACAGAGTGGTGAAGAAGGCATTTGGCATAGTTGGTTTCATCAGTCAGAACATTAATGTTGTCTGGATTGGGAGGCATGCCTTACGAAGATAGGTTGAGGGAGCTAGGTCTCTTCTCCCCGGAGAGACGAAGGTTGAAAGGCGACCTGATAGAGGTTTATAAAATGTTGAGAGGAATAGATAGGGTGGATTCTTGGAGGCTATTTCCCAGGGCTGAAATGGTCACTACGAGAGGACACAGGTTTAAGGTGCTGGGAAGCAAGTACAGAGATGTTAGGGGTAAGTTTTTCACTCAGAGGGTGGAGACTGAGTGGAATTGGCTGCCGTTGGTGGTGGTAGAGGCGAACTCGCTGGGGTCTTTTAAAAGACTTCTGGATGAGTATATGGGATCTAATGGGATTTGGAGTTACAGATAGTTCTATGGCTTGGTAGGTTTAGATGTGATCTGCGCAACTTGTGGGCCAAAGGACCTGTTTGTGCTGTAGTGTTCTACGGTCATTAAATACAGGAGTTAGGACGTCTTGCTAAAGTTGTACAAGACATTGGTAAGGCCACACTTGCAATACTGTGTGCTATTCTGGTCTCATTATTATAGAACGGATATTATTAAACTAGAAAGAGTGTCGAAAAGATTTACTAGGATGCTACTGGGACTTGATAGATTCAGTTATAGGGAGAGGCTGGATAGACTGGGACTTTTTCCTCTGGAGCCTAGGAGGGGTGACCTTATAGAGATCTATAAAATAATGAGGGGCATAGACAAGGTAGATAGTCAATATCTTTTCCCAAAGGTAGGGAAGTCTAAAAGTAGAGGGCATAGATTTAAGGTGAGAAGGGAGAGATACAAAAGTGTCCAGAGGGGCAATTTTTTCACACAGAAGGTGGTGAGTGTCTGGAACAAGCTGCCAGAGGTAATAGTAGAGACAGGTACAATTTTGTCTTTTAAAAAGCATTTAGATAGTTACATGAGTACGATGGTATACGGGGATATGGGCCAAATACAGGTAATTGGGTTAACTTAGGCGTTTTAAAAGAAAAATAAGAGCAGCGTGGACAAGTTGAGCCATAGGACCTGTTTCCATGCTGTAAACCTCTATGACTCTATGAAACTGATCTCTGAGGAACGCCACTTGTCAAATCCCTCCCACTGCTACTCTCTGTTTTTTATGACCTAGCCAGTTCTGTATCGACTTTGCCAGTTCACCTCTGATCCCATGCAACTTCACCTTCTGCAGCAGTCTGCCATGAGGGGCTTTGTCAAAGGCCTTACTGAAGTCCATGTAGACAACATCCACTGCCCTGCCCTCATTAATCATCTTCGTGACTTCCTCAAAAAACTCAATCAAGTTAGTGAGACACGACCTCCCCTTCACAAAAACATGTTGCCTCTCATTAATACGTCCAATTAGTTCCAAGTGGGAATAAATCCTGTCTCGAAGAATCCTCTCCAATAATTTCTCTACCACTGATGTAAGGCTCACTGGCCTGTAATTACCTGGATTATTCTTGCTACCCTTCTTAAACAAAAGAAAAACACTGGCTATTCTCCAATTCTCTGGGATTTCCTCTTTAACCAATGAGGATACAAAGATTTCTCTCAAGGTCCCAGAATTTCCTCCCTTGCCTCTCTTAGTATTCTGGGGTAGATCCCATCAGGCTCTGGGGACTTGTTTACCTTAACGTTTCTCAAGAACCTCAATACCTCCTCCTTTTTGATCGCAACATGACTCAAACTATCTACACACTTTTTACCAGACTCAACATCCAAAGTCCTTCTCTTCGGTGAATACTGACACAAAGTACTCATTTCCTCTGGTTCCATGCACAGATTCTCTCTCCTGTCCTTGAGTAGGCCAACCCTCTCTGTGCCTACCCTCTTGTTCTTCATATATATATAAGAACATAAGAAATAGGAGCAGGAGTAGGCCATCTAGCCCCTCGAGCCTGCCCCGCCATTCAGTAAGATCATGGCTGATCTATCGTGGCTCAGTTCCATTTTCCCGCCCTCTCCCCATAACCCTTAATCCCCTTGCCTATCAAAAACCTATCAACCCGTATATATAGTATATATATCTATATGTATACTATATATAAAAATATGTTATATAAACTTTCCGAGTCAGACTATCTACATACTTCAAGAAACCCTCCTGGATGCTCTTTATAAATTCAGTACCATCCATGCCCCTAGCACGAAGTGAGTCCCAGTCAATATAGAGGAAGTTAAAATCTCCCACCATAACAACCCTGTTACTTTTACACCTTGACAAAATCTGTCCACGTCTGTTCCCCTATTTCCCACTCGCTGTTGGGCGGCTTATAGTAAACCTCCAACATGTGACTACACTATCTCACTATCACATCTACTCCCCACTACCCTCCACATGTCCCCTGCCTCAGCCTCCACATGCACTCTCCATCACTCTCTACATGCCCTCTCCATCACCCTCTACATGCCCTCTCCCTCGCCCTCCACATGCCCTCTCCATCATTCTCCACATGCTCTTTCCCGCACCCTCTGCATGCCCTCTCCCTCACCTTCCACATGCCCTCTCTATCGCCCTCCACATTCCCTCTCCCTCACTCTCAACATGGAATCTCCCTTAGCCTCCACATGCACTCTGCGTCACCTTCCACATGCCCTTTCCATCACTCTCCACGTGCCATCTCCATCACTCTCCACATGCCCTATCCCTCACCATTTACATTCCCTCTCCCTCACCCTCCACATGCCTTTCCCCTCACCCTCCACATGCCCTCTCCTTCACCCTCCACATACCCACTCCATCACTATCCTCATGTCCTCTCCCTCACCCTCCACATACCCACTCTATCACCCTCCACATGGCCTCTCTCTCACCACATGCTCTCTCCCTCACCCTCCACATGCCCTCCATCACCCTCCACATGCTGTCACCCTCCACATGCCTTCTCCATCACCCTTCATATGCCCTTTCCCTCACACTCCACATGCCCTCTCCCTCACTTTCCACATGCGTTCTCCATCATTCTGCACATGCCCTCTTCCGCACGCCCTCTCCCTCACCTTCCACATGCCCTATCACCCTCCACATTCCCTCTCCCTCACCCTGCACCTGCCCTCTCCCTCAATATGGAATCTCCCTCATTCTCCACATGCCCTCTCCTTCACCCTTCATATGCCCTTTCCCTCACACTCCACATGCTCTTTCCATCATCCACCACATGCCCTCTCCATCATTCTCCACATGCCCTTTTCCGCACCCTCTGCATGCTCTCTCCCTCACTTTCCACAAGCCCTCGCTATCAACCTCCACATTCCCTCTCCCTCAACATGGAATCTCCCTCACCCTCCACATGCACTCTCTGTCACACTGCATATGCCCTCTCCATCACCCTCCACCTACCCTGTCCATCACCCTCAATATGCCCTATCCCTCACCATTTAAATTCCCTCTCCCTCCACATGCCTTCTCCCTCACCCTCCATATGCCCTCTCCCTCATTCTCCACATGCCCTCTCCCTCATTCTCCACATACCCACTCCATTACCCTCCTCATGTCCTCTCCCTTACCCTCCATGTGCCCTCTCCAGCACCCTCCACGTGCCCTCTCCGTCACCCTCCACATTCCTGTCCATCACCCTCCCCATGCCCTTGCCCTCATACTTCACATGCCGTCTCCATCATCCTCTATAAGCCCTCTCCCTCACTCTATGTACCCTCTCCATTACCCTCCATATGCCCTCTCCCTCACCCTCCACATTCCCTCTCCCTCCACACGCCTTCTTCATCTCCCTCCCTGCCAGCCCCGCCCCGCCCCGTGGTGCTCCCCTATTGGTTCCTTTGCCCTAATGGCCCCGCCCCCACTGTTCGGGCGGGACGGTGCGGTTGCTGCGCATGCGCGTTGCTGCGAGCTGGCGGGCTGGCGGGCGCGAGGATGAAGCGGTTAACGGCTGCCGGAGAGAGTGGGAAAGCGGTAATAACTTGGTGATCCACTGCCTGTGCGCCCGCCTGGGGATCCACTATCACCATGGGGACCCTTAGACATGACAGGAATCCATTGTCTCTCCAGGGATCCAGTGCATGCCCGGGAATTCATTGCCTGTGCGGAGACCCTTGGACGGCCCCAGGATCTACTGCCTTCCCTGAAACCACTAACTGCCCGGGAATCCACTGCATGTTTGGGGACCAATTGTTCCCAGGATCCACTCCAACCACAAAATCCATCAGTGTCACAGGAATCCACTGCCTGTCTGAGAATCCACTGATCCTGGGGATCCACTGAGTGGGAATCCACACACATCCAGGAATTCCCCCCATGTCCCAGGAATCCACTGACTGTCCCAGGAATCTGCCCTATGTCTGGGAATTGACGCAGTATTGGGAAATCCACCCACTGCCTGTCCAGGAATCCACCATCTGTCTGGCAGCACAATGTCCAGAAATCCACCAACTCCGTAATCCACTCACTGTCAGGGAATCCACCCAGCATCCCGGGAATAAATCCACCCATTATCCGATTGGAAATCCACTGTTTGTCCAGGAATCCATTGTCCATCGTCATATTGAATGGTGGTGAGGACTTGAAGGGCTGAATGACCTACTCAAAGAACTAAGAAAATTATAGTACAAGCACAGGCCCTTCGGCCTTCCAAGCCTGCACCGACCATCCTGCCGGACTGAACTAAAACCTCTTATCTTTCCAGGGACTTATCCCTCCGTCGTCATTCTATTCATGTAGTTGTCAAGGTGCCCCATAAAATTCACTATCGCATCTGCTTCTGCTATATCCCCCTGCAGCAAGTTCCAGACACCCACCACTCTTTGTATAAAAAACTTGCCTAGTACATCTCCTATAAACCTTGCCTCTCACACCTTAAACCTGTGTCCTCTAATAATTGACTCTTCCAGCCTGGGAAAAAGCTTCTGATTATCCACTCTGTCCATTCCTCTCATGATCTTGTAGACTTCTATCAGGTCACCCCTCAAGCTTGTTGTTCCAGTGAGAACAAACCAAGTTTCTCCAACCTCTCCTTGTACCTAATGCCGTCGATACCAGGCAACGTCCTGGTAAATCTTTTATGTACTCTCTCCAAAGCCTTCACATCCTTCTGGTAGTGTGGCAACTAGAATTGAACACTATATTTCCAAGTGCGGACTAACTAAGGTCCAATAAAGCTGCAACATGACTTGCTAATTTTTAAACATAATGCCCTGGCCAATGAAGGTAAGTATGCAGTATGCCTTCTTAACTACCTTCTCCACCTGCATTGCCACTTTCAGTGACCTGTATACCTGTACATAGAGATCCCTCTGCCTATCAATTCTCTTAAGGGTTCTTCCATTTACTGTATACTTCCTGCCTGTATTAGACTTTGCAAAATGCAGTACCTCACATTTGTCTGGATTAAATTCCATCTGCCATCTCTCCACCCAAGTCTCCAACTGATCTATATTCTGAAGTATCCTCTGATGGTCTTCATCGCTATCTGCAAATTCACCAATGAAACCAATTATATTTTTTTTCAAATCATATATATATTACAAACAGCGAAGGTCCCAGCACTGATCCCTGAGGAACACCACTTGTCACAGCCCTCCGTTCAGAAACCCACGCAGACACAAGGAGAATGTGCAAACTCCACACAGACAGTGAGCCGAGCCGAGAATCGAACCCAGGACCCTGGAGCTCTGAAGCAGCAGTGCTAACCACTGCTACCGTGCCACCACGTGTGGTGCTGACTACTGGACAGATCACAGGCTCATTGTCTCCAAAATGAGGCTCCGAATCAGACCCAAGAGGTGACCACTAGGAAGCAAGGTTATGAAAAGAATCAATGCGGCCAAGCTAAAGAACCCCAGAATAGCTTCAGCACTGGCTGAAGACTTAGAAATCAAGCTTGCTAACCTACGCCTTGCAGGCAGCGCTGAGGATGACTGAGAACGCTTCAGGGATGCTATCCATACATGTGCGCTGAAGATGCTTGGGCCCTCTACTCGCAGGCCACATGATTGGTTCAACGAGAATGATGAGGAGATACAGGCTTTACTTGCTGAAAAGCACGGTCTTCATCGAGCCTGTCAGAACAACCCATCTTCAGCTGCCAAGAAAAATACTTTTACCAGTGCTCGCAGGACAGTCCAGAATAAACTGTGTAAAAAGCAGGATGCCTGGCTGAGCGCCAAGACAGATGAAATACAGGGATATGCTGACAGAAATGACTTGAAATGATTCTATGAAGTCCTCAACACCCTCCATGGACCTCAATCTCTCAGGAGTTCCCCCCTCCTAAGTACAGATGGTACAACTCTCATTACAGAGGAAGATCACATCCTGCAGAGATGGGCTGACGCTTTGAAGCCGTCCTCAACAGACCATCATCTATTAATGATGAGGCAGTAGACAGGATTCCCCAGGTTGATAACAACAGCGCTATGGATGATCCTCCGGTAGTAGCCGAAGTCACGAAAGCTGTCAGCCAGCTATCAAGTGGCAAAGCCCCAGGGGCAGATGCCATACCTGCAAACATCTGTAAAGCTGCTGGTCCTGCACTTATTGAGAAGCTCACTGAGTTGTTCCAGTCCTTTTGGAAGCAAGGATCCATTCTTCAGGAACTGAAAGGTGCTTCCATCGTACACCTCTACAAGAGGAAGGGCAATCGGCAAGTATGCGACAACCACCGAGGGATCTCGTGCTCTCCATCACAGGAAAAACCCTTGCAAGAGTCCTGCTGTATCGTCTGGTCACTCATCTGGAGCTGGGCCTGCTTCCAGAGTCACAGTGTGGCTTCCACAAAGGACGTAGGACTACTGACGTGATTTTTGCTGTGTGCCAACTTCAGGAGAAGTGTCAGGAGCAGAATCGCGAGCTCTACACAACCTTTGTTGACCTCGCGAAAGCCTTCAACACTATAAGCTGACAAGTCCTGTGGAGGATCATGTCAAACTTTGGCTGCCCTCCCAAATTCATTCAGATGGTACGCCAGTTCCATTATGGCCAGAGTACTGGATGGCGGAGAATCCTCTGAGGCATTCCCAGTCACCAGTGGCGCCAGACGGGGCTGTGTGCTCACACCCACACAGTTCAGCATGATGGTTACTGCCATGCTGAATGATGCCTTCCAGGACAGCGTTGCTGGAATCAGCCTCAAGTACAGAGTGGATGGGAAGCTTTTCAACCTGAGGAGACGTCAAGCTATTACCAAAGTGAAGGAGACTGTTCTGAGAGATTTCCTCTTCGCCGATGACTGCGCCCTGTATGCTGGCTCAGAGCCAGAGATGCAAGTCAGTATGGACGAATTTTCCAGGGCTTGTGACAACTTTGGACTCACCATCAACATTAAAAAGACCGAATCATGCTCCAGCCTGTTCCTCATGCACCGTACACAGAACCCATAATCACAATCAAAGGGCAGAAACTACAAGCAGTGGACCAGTTCACTTATCTTGGCAGCACCCTCTTCCAAGAAGTGACTATTGATACAGAAGCTAACTGCAGAATAGCAAAGGCAAGTTCTGCTTTCGGTAGACTGCGCTCCACTGTTTGGGAACGTCGAGGAATCAGCCCAGCAACAAAACTGAAGGTCTAAAGTGCTGCAGTACTCACGACCCTCCTGTTTGCTTGTGAAACGTGGACTGTATATCGAAGGTATGCAAGACAGCTCAATCATTTCCACATGATTTGTTTTCGCAGAATATTACGCATCCGTTGGCAAGACAAAGTACCAGACACTGAAGTTCTCTCTAGAGCAAATCTACCATCAGTCCACACACTGCTGATGAGAGCGCAGGCCAGGTGGGCAGGTCATGTCATCCATATGTCAGTTACTAGCGGTGTGCCTCAGGGATCTGTTTTGGGGCCACTGCTGTTTGTAATTTTTATAAATGATCTGGATGAGGGTATAGTTGGGTAGATTAGTAAATTTGCTGATGACACCAAAGTCGGAGGTGTGGTAGATAGTGAGGAAGGGTGTCATAGTTTACAGAGAGACTTGGACAAGTTGCAGAGCTGGGCCGAGAGGTGGAGGATGGAGTTTAATGCGGAGAAGCGTGAGGTAATGCACTTTGGCAGGAATAACGGATGTGTAGAGTATAGGGCTAACGGTAGGACTCTGAATAGTGTGGACGAACAGAGGGATCAAGGTGTATGTGTACATAGATCCCTGAAAGTTGGGAATCAAGTAGACAAGGTTGTTAGGAAAGCATACGGTGTTTTGGCATTTATTGGTAGGGGGATTGAATTTAGGAGCCGCAGCGTCATGTTGCAACTGTACAAAACTCTGGTGCGGCCACACTTGGAGCATTGTGTGCAGTTCTGGTCCCCACATTATAGGAAGGATGTGGAGGCTTTGGAGAGGGTGCAGAGGAGGTTTACCAGGATGTTGCCTGGTATGGAGGGAAGGTCCTATGAGGAGAGACTGAGGGATTTGGGGTTGTTTTCGTTAGAAAGAAGGCGGCTAAGAGGGGACCTTATTGAAACATATAAGATGATTAGAGGTTTAGATAGGGTGGACAGTGATAGCCTTTTTCCTCGGATGGAGAAAGCTAGCACGAGGGGGCATAGCTTTAAATTAAGGGGTGGTAGTTATAGGACGGATGTCAGGGGTAGGTTCTTTACCCAGAGGGTGGTGAGGGATTGGAATGCCCTGCCTGCTGCAGTTGTAAATGCGCCTAGTTTGGGGGCGTTTAAGAGATCCGTGGATAGGTTTATGGATGGAAAGGGATTGGTTTAGGTTAGAAGGTCATTGCTTTTTAATTGGTCGGTGCAACATCATGGGCCGAAGGGCCTGTTCTGCGCTGTAATGTTCTATGTTCTATGAGCGCACACCCAAGCAGCTCCTTTTCGGGGAACTCTCTGCTGGAAGACGCTTGCATGGAGGGCAGAAGAAACGTTTCAAAGTCACACTCAAAGCCTCCCTGAAGTCGCTTGATATTGACACGATCACCTGGGAAACGCTGGCATGAAACCGCCCTACCTGGTGCTGCCTCATCCACAAAGGCTGTCAAGCTCACGAAGCAAGATGTATTGCTGAAGCATAACTTAAGCACGAGCTGCGCAAGTCCAGAGCCACCAGCACAACAACTACAGTGTCTACACAAGTCTGTCCAATATGTATCAGGACATTCCGTGTCCGAATTGGCCTGATCAGTCATCTTCGGACACACTGCAACCAGCCTCAAAATGTCTAATGGTGTCGAGGTCCTCATTGATGATGATGGACAAACAACAACAACTAGTCACTGATCGCCAACCAGAAAAACACTCATTTGCCCCCAGTCTTTGCTTTCTGTTAGTTAACCAATCCTCTATCCATGCTTATACATTACCCGTAACACTGTGCACCTTTATCTTATGTAGCAGTCTTTGGTGTGACACCTTGTCAAATGCTTTCTGGAAATCCAAGTACATCACATCCACAGTTTCCCCATTGTCCACTGCACATGTAATGTTCTCAAAGAATTCCACTGAATTAGTCAAACATGACCTGCCCTTCATGAACCCATGCTGCGTCTTACCAATGGGACAATTTATATCCAGACGTCTCGCTATTTCTTCCTTGATGATAGATTGAAGCATTTTCCCTACACAGAAGTTAAGCTAACCAGCCTATAATACCGTCTTATGTCTACCTCTTTTAAACAGTGGTGTCACATCTCTGCCACCGTATCGACCTTGCCAGCGATTTCGTCTTCTGCAGCAGTCTGCCGTAAGGGATGTTGTCAAAGGCCTTACTGAAGTCAATGTAGACAACATCCATTGCCCTGCCTTCAGCGATCATCCTTGTCACTTCCTTGAAAAACTCGATGAAATTAGTGAGGCACAATGTCCCCTTCACAAAATCATATTGCATCTCGCTGATACATCCACTTCTTTCCAAATGGGAGTAAATGCTGTCTTGAAGAATCCTTTCCCAATAATTTTCCTACCGCTGATGTAAGGCTCACTGCCCTGTAATTACCTAGATTATTCTTCCTCCCCTCTTAAAGGAACAGTATTTGCTATTCTCCATTCGTCTGGGACCTTCCCTGTCCTGTCACCAGTGATGATACAAAGATTTTTCTCAAGGCCCCAGCAATTCCTCTATTGCCTGTCTCAGTATTCTGGGGTAGATCCCATCAGGCCCTGGGGACTTGTCTACCTTAATTTTCTCAAGAACTCTTAAGAACTTTCTGATCTCAGCATGACCCATACTATATCACCTGACATCCTTCCCCAGTTTCATCATCAACCAAGTCCTCTTTGGTGAATACTGATGCAAAGTACTCATTTAATACCTCACTCATTTCCTCTGGCTCCACGCTTAGATTCCTTCCACTGTCCTTGAGTGGGCCAACCCTCTCCCTGTCTACCCTCTTGCAAATATACATATACACATAGAACATAGAAAAACTACAGCACAAACAGGCCCTTCGGCCCACAAGTTGTGCAGATCATGTCCCTACCTACGAGGCCAACTATAACCCTCAATCCTCGAATTCGCCCCCCCCACCACCAATGGCAGCCGATTCCACTCACCCACCACCCTCTGAGTGAAAAACTTAGGCCTGACATCTCCTCTGTACCTACTCCCCAGCACCTTAAATCTGTATCCTCTCATAGCGACCATTTCAGCCCTGGGAAATAGCGTCTGAGAATCCACCCGATCTATCTATACCTCTCAACGTCTTATAAACCTCTATCAGGTCCTGCACCTATTTTTTATATTTCTATGATCCCAGAAATCCAGCCAGTATCTTCTGAATTTATTGATCTCGGAAATCCACCCACTGTCTCCAGAATCCATCCAGTGTTCCCAGAACCCACCGACTGTTCCACTAACCCACTGACTCCTGATAATCCACCAAGTTTCCCAGTGATCCACTGAGGGTCCTGCTGATTCAGCAAATGTCCTGGTAATCCACTGACACTTTGAGCAACTGGGTCTGTCAGTGATCCACCCAATCTTGGTGAGCAGCTGAGTGTGGATAATGTGCTGACTCCCGGTAATGTGCTGACTCCCGGTAATCCACTGACTTGTCAGTGATCCTCTGTGCAATGATAATCTGCTGATTTCTGGTAATCCACTGAATTTTGTTGAGCAACTGGTTGTGTTGGTAATCCAGTTATGGTATTGCACTTGGTGTGTCAGTAATCCACTGGGTGTATCCTTCTGCAAAAGGATCATTTAGATCAAAAACATTAACTGTTTCTCTCCACAGATACTGCCAGTCCTGCTGAGATTTTCCAGCATTTTCTGTTTTATTAAGTCTAATGACTTTGTATCTTAATGCATGGAGCAATCACAAGATGGTAGATGAATTAACAGTGCAAATAGATAGAAACATTTACAGTATAATTACAATTACAGAAACATGACTGCAAAGGTTCCAAGGATGGGAACTGAACATCCAGAAGTATTATTATTTTGTAAGGACAGATGGAAACAGAAAGAAGTTGGGTTAGCATTATTAGCAATGGAGGAAATCTATGCAAAAGTGAGGATGTATGTTGTCTGAGAAAAATCATGTGGAATCTGTGTGGGTGCAGATAAGAAACAAAGGGGCAGAAAACATGGTTGGGAATTGTCTTATTGGCCCCAAACAGTGGAGGTATAAAGGAAGATATTAAACAAGAAATCCAAGATGCAATAAGGGGTACTTGTGCACAAAACGCAGAAAACTAGCAATCAGGTACAACAGGTAATCAGGAAGGCTAATGGAATGTTGGTCCTTATTTCAGGAGGGTTGGCATATCACAGTCATATAATCCCTACAATACAGAAGAAGACCATTCAGCCCATTGAGCCTGCACTGACACCCACCCAGGATCCCCATGTATTTATTCTGTTGATCCCTGACATCAAGGGGCAATTTTAGCATGGCCAATCCGCCTAACCTCCACATCTTTGGATGTGGGAGGTAACCAGAACACCCAGACAAAACCTGCAAACACATGGGGAGAACGTGTAAACTCTACACAGACAGTTAACTGAGGCTGGAATTGAACCAGGATCCCAGGCACTGTGAAGCAGCAGTGCTAACTACTGTGCCACTGGGAAGTTTTGCTGCAACTGTACAAGAGATCACATCTGGAGTAGTGAGCAGTTTTGGTCTCCTTATTTAAGGAAAGATTAACCAAAAATAGAGGCAATTTAGGGATGGTTCACCAGGGTAATCCTTGGTATAGAGGAACTGTCTTATGAGGAAAGGTTAAACAGGTTGGGACTCTATTCACTGGAATTTATAAGAATGACATAAGAACATAAGAAATAGGAGCAGGAGTAGGCCATCTAGCCCTTCGAGCCTGCCCCGCCATTCAATAAGATCATGGCTGATCTGTCGTGGCTCAGTTCCACTTTCCCGCCCTCTCCCCATAACCCTTAATCCCCTCTTTTATCAAGAACCCATCAACCCGCTTCTTAAAAATATTTAGCGAGGCAGCCTCCACCACTTCAACGGGCAGAGAATTCCAGAGATTCACCACCCTTTGAATGAAGAAGTTCCTCCTCAACTCTGTTCTAAACTGTCCCCCCTCTTTATTTTGAGGCTGTGCCCTCAAGTTCTGCTATCCTTTCTAAGCAGGAAGAATCTCTTTACCTCTACCCTATCTAGCCCTTTCATTATCTTGTAAGTCTCTATAAGATACCCCCTCAGCCTTCTAAACTCTAATGAGTACAGACCCAGTCTATTCAATCTCTCTTCATAAGCTAACCCCCTCATCTCCGGTATCAGCCTGGTGAACCTTCTCTGTACTCCCTTCAAGGCCAACATATCCTTTCGCAAACGCGGGGACTACAGCTGCACACAGTACTCCAGTTGCGGCCTCACCAGTGCCCTGAACAGTTGCAGCAAGACCTCCCTGCTTTTATATTCTATCCCCCTCACTATAAAGGCCAGCATCCCATTCGCCTTCTTGATCACTTGCTGCACCTGCAGACTGGGTTTTTACGATTCGTGCACAAGGACCCCCAGGTCCCTCTGCACTGTAATATGCTGTAGCTTTTCACCCTTGAAATAATAATCCCTCCTACTATTATTTCTACCAAAGTGGATAACCTCACATTTGCTAACGTTGTACTCCATCTGACAGGACCTTGCCCACTCACTCAGTCTATCCAGATCTCTCTGCAGACTTTCCGCGTCTTCCATGCAATTTGTTGTTCCACTCATCTTCGTGTCATCAGCAAATTTAGTTGTCCTACACTCAGCCCCCTCCTCCAGATCGTCTATGTAAATGGTAAATAGTTGAGGCTCCAGCACTAATCCCTGCGGCACTCCACTAGTCACCAACTGCCAACCAGAAAAGCACCCGTTGATTCCAACTCTCTGCTTCCTGTTAGACAACTAATCCTCAATCCACGCGAACACCTTATCCCCAACTCTGTGCACCCTAACCTTTTGCAGCAACCTTTTGTGAGGCACCTTATCGTACGCCTTCTGGAAATCTAAAAACACCACATCCACCAGTTCCCCTCTTGCTACCACACTAGTCACATGGTCATAGAAATCAAATAAATTCGTTAAACATGACTTCCCCTTCACAAATCCGTGCTGCGTCTGCTTGATCAAACTGTTCTTTTCTAGGTGTCTTGCTATTTCTTCTTTGATGATGGATTCTAGCATTTTTCCAATTACGATGTAAAGCTAACCGGCCTATAATTCCCTGCCTTTTGTCTGCTACCTTTTTTAAACAATGGCGTAACATGAGCTGTTTTCCAATCTTCTGGCATTTCCCCAGAGTCCAGTGAATTTTGATAAATAATTACTAAGGCATCCGCTATCACTTCTGCCATTTCTTTCAGAACCCTGGGATGCATTCCATCCAGCCCCGGGAACTTGTCTACCTTCAGTCCTGTTAGTCTATCAAGCACTACCTCTCTAGAACATAAAACACTACAGCACAAACAGGCCCTTCGGCCCACAAGTTACGCCGATCACATCTATACCTACGAAGCCATAGAACTATCTGTAACTCCCAATGCCATTAGATCCCATGTACTCATCCAGAAGTCTTTTAAAAGACCCCAACGAGTTTGCTTCCATCACCACCGGCGGCAGCCGATTCCACTCACTCTCCACCCTCTGAGTGAAAAACTTTCCCCTAACATCTCCTCTGTACTTGCTTCCCAACACCTTAAACCTGTGTCCTCTCGTAGCAACCATTTCAGCCCTGGGAAATAGCCTCCAAGAATCCTATCTATTCCTCTCAACATTTTATAAACCTCTATCAGGTCGCCTCTCAACCTTAGTGTCTCCACGGAGAAGAGACCTAGCTCCCTCAACCTATCTTCATGAGGCATGCCTCCCAATCCAGGCAACATCCTTGTAAATCTCCTCCACACCCTGTCAATAGCTTCCACATCCTTCCTGCAGTACGGTGACCAGAACTGCGCACAGTACTCCAAGTGGGGTCTGACAAGGGTCCTATAAAATTGCACCATTACCTCCTAGTACACCATATGCCTTCTTGACCACATCCTCCACCTGCGATGCCGATTTAAGAGTCCTATGGACCCAGACCCCAACCCCAAGATCCTTCTGCTCTTCAACACATCCAAGATTCCTACTCTTGATATTGTACTCTTGCATCCCGTTGGTCCTGCCAAAATGGACCACTACACATTTATCTGCGTTGAAGTCCATCTGCCACTTCTCCACCCAGTCTTGCATCCTATCTATGTCACGCTGCAACTTCTGACATCCCTCCAGACTATTCACAACACCACCAACCTTCGTATCATCGGCAGACTTACTAACCCATCCCTCCACTTCCTCATCCAGGTCATTTATGAAAATGACAAACAGCAAGGGTCCTAGAACAGATCCCTGGAGCACTCCACTGGTGACCGACCTCCGTGCAGAAAAAGACCCAACCACAACCACTCTCTGCCTTCTGCAGGCAAGCCAGTTCTGGATCCACAAGGCCAAAGCCCCCTGGATCCCATGCCCTCTCACCTTCTCAAGAAGTCTTGCATGGGGGACCTTATCAAACGCCTTGCTGAAGTCCATGTAACCACGTCCACCGCTCTTCCTTCGTCAATGTGTTCAGTCACATTTTCAAAGAACTCATCTAGGCTCATAAGGCACGACCTACCCTTGACAAACCCGTGCTGACTATTTCTGATCATTCTAAACTTCTCTAAATGCTCACAAATCTTGTCCCTCAGAATCCTCTCCATCAACTTACCAACCACTGAGGTCCAACTCACTGGTCAGTAATTTCCCGGGCTATCCCTGTTCCCTTTCTTGAAAATAGGAACCACTTCCGCAATCCTCCAATCCTCCGGAACCTGCAAAGGACAATGCAAAGATCATCGCCAGGGGCTCTGCAATCACTTCCCTCACCTCCCACAGTAACCTGGGGTACATCCCATCCGGTCCCGGCGACTTATCTATCTTGATAGAATTTAAAAGTTCCAAAAGGAAAGGATTGCAAAGATGATCCTAGATAGGTGCAAAAGTAACAGGGTAGTTGTTATGGGGGACTTTAACTTTACAAATATAGATTGGAAAAGCAATAGTTCAAGCACGTTAAAGGGGTCAGTTTTTGTCCAATGTGTGCAGGAAGGTTTCATGACACAGTATGTAGATAGGCCAACAAGAGGTGAGGCTACATTGGATTTGGTACTGGGTAATGAACCAGACCAGGTGTTAGACTTGAAGGTAGGTGTGCACTTTGGTGATAGTGACCACAATTCGGTTACGTTTACCTTAGTGATGGAAAGGGATAGGCATATACCGAAGGGCAGAAGTTATAGCTGGGGGAAAGTTAATTATGAGGCTATTAGGTGAGATTTAAGATACATAGGGTGGAGTAGGAAATTGCAGGGGCTGAGAACATCTGAAATGTGGAGCTTATTCAAGGAGCAGCTACCGCGAGTCGTTGATAAATATGTACCTGTCAGGCAGGGAGGAAGTGGTCGAGCGAGGGAACCGTGGTATACTAAGGAAGTTGAATCTCTGGTGAAGAGGAAGAAGGAAGCTTATGTAAAGATGAAACGTGAAGGCTCAGCTAAGACACTGGAGAATTATAAATTAGCCAGGAAGGAGCTAAAGAGAGAGTTAAGAAGAGCTAGAAGAGGACATGAGAAGACTTTGGCAGATAGGATCAAGGAAAATCCTAAAGCTTTCTACAGGTATGTCAAGAATAAAAGATTGGTTAGGGCAAGATTAGGGCCAGTCAGAGACAATAGTGAGAAGTTGTGCATGGAGCCTGAAGAAATAGGAGAGGCACTGAATGAGTATTTTTCGTCAGTATTCACGCAGGAAAAAGTCAGTGTAGTCGAGGAGAATACTGTGATACCAGGTAGTAGACGAGACAGGATTGAGGTACATAAGGAGGAGGTGTTGGCAATTCTTGACAGTGTGAAAATAGATAAGTCCCCTGGGCCGGATGGGATTTACCCTCGGATTCTCTGGGAGGCTAGGGAGGCGATTGCAGAGCCTTTGGTTTTGATCTTCATGTCGTCATTGGCTTCAGGTATAGTGCCGGAAGACTGGAGGATAGCAAATGTTGTTCCCTTGTTCAAGAAGGGGAGTAGAGACCATCCTGGGAATTATAGACCGGTGAGCCTTACTTCTGTTGTGGGCAAAGTTTTGGAAAAAATTATAAGGGATTGGATTTATAATCATGTCGAGGGAAATAAATTGATTAGGGATAGTCAACACGGTTTTGTGAAGGGTAGGTCGTGCCTCACAAACCTTATCGAGTTTTTTGGAAAGGTGACCAAAGAGGTGGATAAGGGTAAGGCAGTTGACGTGGTGTATATGGGTTTTAGCAAAGAGTTTGATAAGGTTCCCTGTGGTAGGCTACTGCAAAAAATGCAGATGCATGGGATTGAGGGTGATTTAGCAGTTTGGATCAGGAATTGGCTAGCTGATAGAAGACAGAGGGTGATGGTTGATGGGAAATATTCAACCTGGAGTTCAGTTACAAGTGGTGTACCTCAGGGATGTGTTTCAGGGCCACTGCTGTTTGTCATTTTTATAAATGACCTAGATGAGGGTGTAAAAGGATGGGTTAGTAAATTTGCTGATGACACCAAAGTCAGAGGAGTTGTAGACAGTGAGGATGGATGTTACAGTGTGCAGAGGGACTTAGATAAGCTGCAGAGCTGGGCTGAGAGGTGGCAAATGGAGTTTAATGCGGAAAAGTGTGAGGTGATTCACTTTGGTAAGAATAACAGGAGTACAGAATATAGGGCTAATGGAAGGACTCTTGGTAGTGTCGACGAGCAGAGAGATCTCGGTGTACATGTGCACAGGTCCCTGAAAGTTGGCACCCAGGTTGATAAGGTTGTTAAGAAGGTGTAAGGTGTGTGAGCTTTTATTGGTAGAGGGATTGAATTTCGGAGACATGAGGTCATGTTGCAACTGTACAAAACTCTGGTGCAGCCGCACTTTTGGAGTTTTACGTATAGTTCTGGTCGCCGCATTATAAGAAAGATGTGGAGGCATTGGAAAGGGTGCAGAGGAGGTTTACCAGGATATTGCCTGGTATGGTGGGAAGGTCTTATGAGGGAAGGCTGAGGGACTTGAGGTTATTTTCGTTAGAGAGAAGAAGGTTAAGAGGTGACCTAATTGAGGCATACAAGATGATCAAAGGATTGGATAGGGTGGACAGTGAGAGCCTTTTACCTCGGATGGTGATGGCTAACACAAGGGGACATAGCTTTAAATTAAGGGGTGGTAATTATAGGACAGACGTCAAAGGTAGGTTCTTTACTCAGAGGGTAGTAAGGTCATGGAATGCCCTGCCTGCAGCAGTTGTGGACTTGCCAACTTTAAGGGCATTCAAATGGTCAGTGGATAGGCATATGGATAACATTGGAATAGTTTAGGTTAGAGGGTCATTAGATTGGTTCCACTGGTCGGCGCAACATCGAGGGCTGAAGGGCCTGTACTATGCTGTGAAGTTCTATGTTCTAACACATCCTCTTTCTTAACATCCACATACTCAATCTTTTCAGTCTGCTGCAAACCTGGAGTACAACCTCCCAGATCACTTTCCACTGTGAATACCGAGGCTCATTAAGCACCTCTGCCATTTTTTCAGGTTCCACACAGACTTTTCCCCCTTCACCTTTTATAGGTCCTATCCGTTCTCTTCTCATCCTTTTACTCTTCACATATTTGTAGAAAGCCTTGGGATTCTCCTTAATCTTACCCACCAAGGCCTTTTCATTGTTCCCTTCTGGCTCTCCTAATTTCCTTTTTAAGCTCCTTTCTACAAGCCTTATACTCCTCTAGATCCTTAACATCTCTTAGCTTTCTGAACCTTTTATATGCCTTTCTTTCCTGACCAGGTTCACCACAACCTTTGTGCACCCCGGCTCCTGCGAGTCTAGTGACAGTAATTGCATTTAGGACCTCATCTCCTACCATTTTTCTGTCTTTAATATTCGGCAAGCTATTTGTGTCCTCCTCCATGAAGACCGACACAAAAAACTTATTTAAAGCCTCAGCCCATTTCCTCATTACCCACTGCTAAATCCCCCCTCTCATCCTCCAAGGGTCCAACATTCACTCTAGCTAGTCTCTTTATATATTTGTAAAAACTTTTACTATCATTTTTTATATATAGAGCTAGATTGGCTTCATACTCTATCTTTCCTTTCTTTTTCGCTTTCTTAGTCATTCTTTGTTGCTTTTTAAATCTTTCCCAATCTTCTAATTGCCCACTATTTTTAGCTGCTCTGAACGCATCAGCTTTTAATTTAATACTCTCCTTTATTTCCTTCGATAACCACGACCGGTTATCTCTTCTCTTACAGTCCTTCTTTACCATTGGAATATATTTCTGCTGAGTACTGAAAAAGATCTCCTTAAAAATCCTCCACTGTTCCTCAGCCATCCTACCAACCAATCTGCGTCCCCAGTCTGCATTTGCCAATTCTGCCCTCATCTTATCATACTCCCCTCTGTTCAAACAGAGGACACAGGTTTGGGACCCTACTTTCTCATCCTCCATCTGCATCAGAAATTCAACCATACTATGATCACTCGTCCCAAGAGGATCCCTCACAAGAAGATCCCTAATTCTACCTGCCTCGTTACACAGTACCAGATCTAAGATAGCTCGCTCCCTCGTAGGTTCCGTTACATACTGTTCAAGGAAACTATCCCGACAGCATTCCAAGAATTCCTTGCCATTGGGAGTTGTGAGGGCAAAGTCCTTGTGTATTTAACAATGAGATAGATAGATATTCCCAGTAAGGGAATAAAGAGAAAGGACAGGAAAAATGGATATGAGGAATATTGGAACATCCATAACCTTATTGATTGGTGAGCAGGCTCAAGGGGCGAATGGCCTTGTTCCTGTTCCTGTTTCATGTGGTCTTATGATTAACTAACAGCCTTGTTGTGCAGGATCCCTTGGAGAAAAGCAACCATAGTATGATAGAATTCTTAATTAAGATGAAGAGTGAAATAGTTGAATCCAAAACTATGGTCCTGAATCTTAATAAAGGGATCTGTGGGGATATGACAGGGCATCTTACCAGGCTTATCCCCTGCAGTATCCCTGCAATCTTACACATTTGCCCTGTCCCCCTTAACCTACACATCTTGGAACATGAAGGGGCAATTTACCATTGCCAGCTCACCTAATCTGTACATTTTTAGACTGTGGGAGGAAACTGGAATACCTGGAGGAAAACCACACAGATACAAGAAGAACATGAAAACGCTACACAGTCACCCAAGGCTGAAATTGAAACTGGGTCCCTGGCACTGAGGCTCTGGCACGGTGCTGCCCTGTTCATTCATTTCTGTCTGGTGCATTGTAATCCAGGTCAAAAACTCCAAGATGTTTTATGGTGTCAGCATAGATCATAAGTTTTATGCTTTGATGTTGGCAGGGATAAGTATAAGATGTTTCTCTCCAGGTGTAATTCAAATGACCCACTAAGGAGCTTTTATCAAAGAAAGTTTAATTAAGCTTACAGTTGACATATAGTAAGACAATTTGCAATAACTTTTACCAATTACACACAAGAAAAAAACAACCATAATAGACCTTAACAACTACAAATACTGTTCCAAGCCAATATTCTTAGGAACATAAACCTTGGTTCCAAGGTTAACACAGAAAGTAAGTATACTCATATGATACTGGACTGTACAGTTTTGCAGCACCTGCTGTGATTTAGTTCTTTGGATGGATAATTGAAACTCTGACTTCCCCGTTCTGAAGCGCCCAGCGCAACTTGAGTATAGATAGAGTCAGTGCTAGCCTCTAGCCTTTAGCCAATCAACCACTTCAAAAAACAGAGGCACTCCTTTCCTTTAGTTACTAGCTAGTCAGCCACCAAGATCGAAATTTCCAATGCCAGGGAGAGGCAGCAGATAGGAGACAGAGGCTAGCAGATAGGAGACAGAGGGTGGTGGTTGATGGAAAGTATTCGTCATGGAGTTCGGTTACAAGTGGTGTGCCTCAGGGATCTGTTTTGGGGCCACTGCTGTTTGTAATTTTTATTAATGATCTGGATGAGGGTATAGTTGAGTGGATCAGTAAATTTGCTGATGACACCAAAGTCGGAGGAGTGGTAGATAGTGAAGAGGGGTGTCATAGTTTACAGAGAGACTTGGACAAGTTGCAGAGCTGGGCCGAGAGGTGGCAGATGGAGTTTAATGTGGAAAAGTGTGAGGTAATTCACTTTGGCAGGAATAACAGATGTGTAGAGTATAGGGCTAACGGTAGGACTCTGAATAGTGTTGATGAACAGAGGGATCTAGGTGTATGTGTACATAGATCCCTGAAAGTTGGGAATCAAGTAGATAAGGTAGTTAGGAAGGCATACGGTGTCTTGGCGTTTATTGGTAGGGGGATTGAATTTAGGAGCCGCAGCGTCATGTTGCAACTGTACACAACTCTGGTGCGGCCGCACTTGGAGTACTGTGTGCAGTTCTGGTCCCCACATTACAGGAAGGATGTGGAGGCTTTGGAGAGGGTGCAGAGGAGGTTTACCAGGATGTTGCCTGGTATGGAGGGAAGGTCCTATGAGGAGAGACTGAGGGATTTGGGGTTGTTTTCTTTAGAAAGAAGGCGGCTAAGAGGGGACCTTATTGAAACATATAAGATGATTAGAGGTTTAGATAGGGTGGATAGTGATAGCCTTTTTCCTCGGATGGAGAAAGCTAGCACGAGGGGGCATAGCTTTAAGTTAAGGGGTGGTAGATATAGGATGGTTGTCAGAGGTAGGTTCTTTACCCAGAGGGTGGTGAGGGTTTGGAATGCCCTGCTTGCTGCAGTTGTAGATGCACCTAGTTTGGGGGCGTTTAAGAGATCCGTGGATAGGTTTATGGATGGAAAGGGTTTGGTTTAGGTTAGAGGGTCATTGCTTTTTAACTGGTCGGCGCAACATCGTGGGCCGAAGGGCCTGTTCTGCGCTGTAATGTTCTATGTTCTATGATGTGGTCAAGAAGGCGTGTGGTGTACTAGCCTTCATTAATCGAGGGATTGAGTTTATGAGTCGGGAGGTAATACTGCAACTTTTTACGACCCTTGTCAGACCCCACTTGGAGTACTGTGCGCAGTTCTGGTCGCCTCACTACAAGAAGGATGTGGAAGTATTGAGAGGGTGCAGAGGAGATTGACAAGGATGTTGCTTGGATTGGGACGCATGCCTTATGAGGATAGTTGAGGGAGCTAGGTCTTTCCTCCCTGGAGAGACGACGGTTGCGCGGCAACCTGATCGAGGTGTTTAAGATGTTCAGAGGTATAGATAGGGTGGATTCTCGGAGGCTATTTCCCAGGGCTGAAATGGTCGCTACGAGAGGACACAGGTGTAAGGTGCTGGGGAGCAGGTACAGAGGGGATGTCAGGGGTAAGTTTTTCACTCAGAGGTGGTGAGTGAGTGGAATCGGCTGCCGTCAGTGGTGGTAGAGGCGAACTCATGGGGTCTTTTAAAAGACTTCTGGATGAGTACATGGGATTTAATGGGATTGAGAGTTATAGATAGGCCTGGTAGGTAGGGATATGATCGGCGCAACTTGTGGGCCGAAGGGCTTGTTTGTGCTGTAATGTTCTATGTTCTATCCCGCTTCAAGCAAAGCGAGAGATACAGAGAAAACAGTCTCTCTCAAAACCAGCTTAGAACAGACTGCCTTGAGTTAGAATAGAATCGCTACAGTACAAAAGGAAGCTATTCAGCCCATCGAGTCTGCACCGACCATAATCCCACCCAGGCCCTATTCCCATAACTCCAATATTTACCCTAGCTAGTCCTCCTGACACTAAGAGGCAAATTAACATAGCCAATCAACCTGACCTGCACATCTTTGGACTGTGGGAGGAAACCAGATCACCCAGAGGAAACACGCAGACACTTAGAGAATATGCAAACTCCTATTCTCTGTGAAAGCCTAGCTGTACCAAGTCATATGACCTTATCTTTCCATAAGCCTAATCAAGCCCCATTCTGAAATATGCCAGGGGAAAACACAAAACAGCAGCACTCTGCATTAGTTCAGGTCAAAACAAATGCATCAGTTAAGATCAGTTATGTTGCTGCGGTCACAATACAGTGCTTCTGGATCCAAACACAACGCACCAATAAAATGGAAGGGACAATTAAACACATTCAGCATAGAAACATGACTAAAATACGTTCCTTAAAGGCACAGTATCGACACATACCTATGAGGAGAAATTGAACAGGTTAGGGTTATTTTCCTTGGTACAAAGAAGCTAAGAGGCAACTTTAGAACATTACGGCACTGTACAGGCCCTTTGGTCCTCAATGTTATGCCGAGCTATGTCCAATCCCAAGATCATGCCATCCCACTTCCTACAATTCTGGTGTGCTTCGTGTGCCTATCCAATAACCGCTTGAAAGTTCCTAAAGTGTCCGACTCCACAATCACAGTGCGCAGTCTATTCCACACCCTAACCACTCTCTGGGTGAAGAATCTACCTCGACATCCCTCCTATATCTCCCAGCATGCACCTTATACTTACGCCCTCTAGTAACAACTACATCCACCCGAGGCAATAGTCTCTGCACGTCCACCCTATCAATCCCTCTCATCATCTTACAAAGCTCTATTAAGTCGCCTCTCATCCTCCTCCACTCCAAAGAGAAAAGCCCCAACTCCCTCAACCTTTCCTCATAAGACCCGCCCTCCAAACCAGGCAGCATCCTGGTGAATCTCCTCTGCATTCTCTCCAATGCTTCCACATGCTTCTTATAGTGAGGTGACCAGAACTGTGCACAGTACTCCTAGTGGGTCTGACAAGGGTCTTATAAAGTTGCAGTATTACCTCCCGACTCCTAAACTCAATCCCTCAATTGCAGCAAGCCAAGGACAGACGTATGGGCATAGGAGCAGGATTGTGTATTAAAATGGCAAGCATCGGGAAGGTCAGGCTTCTGATTGCACACAGACAGAAGATGTTTAGCAAAACGAGCAACCCAGTCCATGTTTAGTCTCTCCGATATAGAGGAGACCACATTGGGAGCAGCGAATGCAATACACCAAATTGAAAGAAGTCTATTTCTCTCCCACCCATCTCCCCCCTCCCTCACATCTTCAGCTGTCACAGCTTACTCTCTGATTTCAGCTTTTCTGCCATTTGGCCATTCACATCTTTATTCTCTCTATGGACTGCCATTAGCAGCCTTTCCCCTTGTTTCTGTGGCTATGCCTTATCTTTCGTTCCCTTACCCTGCAGTATAAATATCTCCCACTTTCTACGCCTTTTAGCTTTGACAAAGGGTAATCTAGACTTGAAATGTCAGATTTTTTCTCTGCTTACAGATGCTGACAGATCTGCTGAGATTTCCTAGCGTTTTCTCTTTTGGATTCAGATTCCAGCATCCGTAGTAATTTGCTTTTATTAGCTGTGGGAACCAATAGGCATGTAATGGACACTGGTGGACAATCTATCACCAGAAATGGAACCGGAGAGGTAAAGGACGGGAAAAGAAGAGATGGACTATGTGAAGGTGATAGACGGGTGGAAATTGGACCTAAATTGATTTTTAAAATTTCCAGGTCCAGACGAGAGCATGAAGCGGCATCAAAATAATCATCGATGTCTCGATGAAAGAGTTGTGAAAGGGAGCCGGAGTAGAACTGGAACAGAGAATGGCCCACATGCCCCATAAAGAGACAGGCATAACTGGGGTTCATGGGGGTGCCCATAGTCACATCTGTTACTTGGAGGAATTGAGACAAGTTAAAGAAGAAATTGTTGCATGCGAGAACAAGTTCAGTCAGACAGAGGAGAGTGGCGGTCAATGGGATTGTTCAGGGCTTTGCTCGAGGAAGAAGCAAAGAGCTCTCAGACCATACTGGTGGGGAATTGGGGTGTAGAGGACATCCATGGTGAGGAGGGGGCGGTTTGGGCCAGGGAACTGGAAGTTGTTGATACGGCTTAGGTGTCGCCATTCAACACACCTTCCCTCATTCACCTGGTCAGCATTCTGCAGGGACTGTTCCATCCAGAGCATCTGGGTCCATTGCTCCATCACACCCATCACCTCACCTACCATCAATAGCACTTTCTCATGCAATCATACAAGGTGGAACACCGCACCTTCACCTTCCCCCTGTTCACCATCCCCAGAGCACAAACACTCTTCCGATGAAGCAGCACTTCAGATGTACCTCCTTCAATCTAGTCTGTTTTGGGGCCACTGCTGTTCGTAATCTTTATTAATGATCTGGATGAGGGTATAGTTGGGTGGATTAGTAAGTTTGCTGATGACACCAAAGTCGGAGGTGTGGTAGATTGTGAGGAAGGGTGTCGAAGTTTGCAGGGTGACTTGGACAGGTTGCAGAGCTGGGCCGCGAGGTGGCGGATGGAGTTTAATGCGGAGAAGTGTGAGGTAATCCATTTCGGTAGGAATAACAGATGTGTTGAGTATAGGGCTAACGGGAGGACTTTGAATAGAGTGGAGGAGCAGAGGGATCTAGGTGTATGTGTACATAGATCCCTGAAAGTTGGGAATCAAGTAGATAAGGTTGTTAAGAAGGCGTACGGTGTCTTGGCGTTTATTGGTAGGGGGATTGAATTTAGGAGTCGCAGCGTCATGTTGCAACTGTACACAACTCTGGTGCGGCCGCACTTGGAGTACTGTGTGCAGTTCTGGTCCCCACATTACAGGAAGGATGTGGAGGCTTTGGAGAGGGTGCAGAGGAGGTTTACCAGGATGTTGCCTGGTATGCAGGGGAGGTCCTATGAGGAGAGACTGAGGGATTTGGGGTTGTTTTCACTGGAAAGAAGGCGGCTAAGAGGGGATCTTATAGAAACATATAAGATGATTAGAGGTTTAGATAGGGTGGATGGTGATAGCCTGTTTCCTCGGATGGAGAAATCTAGCACGAGGGGGCATGGCTTTAAATTAAGGGGGGGTAGTTATAGGACGGATGTCAGGGGCAGGTTCTTTACCCAGAGGGTGGTGAGGGACTGGAATGCCCTGCCTGCTGCAGTTGTAAATGCGCCTAGTTTGGGGGCGTTTAAGAGATTGGTGGATAGGTTTATGGACGAAAAGGGAGTGGTTTAGATTAGTGGGTCAATGTTTTTTTTTAAAAAATAAGACTGGTCGGCGCAACATTGTGGGCCGAAGGGCCTGTTCCGCGCTGTAATGTTCTATGTTCTATGTTCTATGTCTGTTGTATTTTCTGCTCCCAATGTGGTCTATTCTACATCGGAGAGGTCATAGACTGGGTGAACGCTTTGCAAAACGCCTTTTGTCCGTCCACTAGCAGGACCCAGATCTTTCTGCCACTTGCCGCTTCAATACACTCCTGTACACATGTCAATCGTATGACTTTTGCAGTGTTCCAGGGAAGCTCAGTGTAAGCTGGAGGAACAGCGCCTCATCTTCCTATTGGGCATTTTTCAGCCTTCTGGACTGAATATTGAGGTTAACTTCAGAGCATGAACTCCCTCCTCCCCCTCCACTCTACCATCACTATTTATTTTATTTCATTACTCCTTTTCATTTTATTCATCCATTTTTATTACTTTGTGTCTTTTTTTGCACTTCTAAAATCTTACTTTCCATCTTGTTTCGTCTTCCTCCCCCACCCCACTACGGCCAACTGCCGCATTCCTATACTCTGCATCTTTGTTCTGCCACTTATTCCGATCTCTTAATGGACACTGTTAGCACCATTCTCAGCGTTTAGCATCACCTTTTACATTCTCTTTGTCTTCTTGTCTATGCCTTTCCTACCAACTACAGCAGTCCCCACCCCCCCACCCATAGTATAATTCTTATCCAATTTTCCTTGTCTTCAGCTCTGACAAAGAGCTATCCTGACTCGAAACATTGGCTCTATTCTCTCTCCACAGATGCCGTCAGACCTGCTGAGATTTTCAGAATTTTCTGTTTTTGCTCCAGCATCCGCAGTATTTTGCATTTACCTTAAGTTATCTCAGTTGACTGTGCTCCTTTTGCCTTCAATGTTTTATAATTAAACGCTGTCAGAGCTACATGCAGTTTAGCTATTTATCAATCTTTTGACCATTAATTATTTCTGTTTCAGAAGCCTGTGAGCAAAGATGAGTTTGTTAAAATTCGAAAGAAAGACTTAGAGAGACTAACAACTGAAACTATGCAAATCAAAGAGTTTCTGCCAAAAATACTCAATGGAGAATTCCTGGAAAGCTTTCACCAATTAGAAGCAGCTGAAGCAAGTGAGTTCTTTATTTGCTTTTGTTGAAACGCTGCTTCAGTTCATGAATAAGCAGCCATGACGATGTAGTTTATGGGAGAAAGCTGGAGGTATTCAAAAGATGTAGCAGTGTCTGGAAAGAAATAACATTGCAGCTTGGTAAAGAAGTTCTCCAAGAAATTCATCAACCTGAAACATTAATGTGTTTTTCTCCATAAAAGCTACCTGACCTGAGAGTTTTCTGTTTTCATTTCAGATCAGGCAGCACGGTGGCACAGTGGTTAGCGCGGCTGCCTCAGTGCCAGGGACCCATGTTCAATTCCTGATTTGGGTCACAATGTGTCCGGAATCTGCATATTCTCCCTGTGTCTCTGTGGGTTTCCTCTGGGTGCTCTGGTTTCCTCCCACAGTCCAAAAGATATGCTGGTTGGGTGCATTGGCCTTGCTAAATTCTCCTTCAGTGTACCCAAACAGGTGTCAGAGTGTGGCGACGAAGGGATTTTCACAGTAACTTCATTGCAGTGTTAATGTAAGTCTACTGGTAACACAAATAAATAAACTACAAAAAAGAGTTCCAGCACCTGTATTATTTAGCTTTTGCATAGGAATTTGATTGTTTGTTAACTGTTAACACTACACAAGTCGGGAGGAATTAGAGTCATAGCAGTTTACAGCTTGGAAACAGACCCTTCAGTCCAACTTGTCCATGCTGCCCTTTTTTAAAACGCCTAAGCTAGTACCAATTGGCGGCATTTGGTCCATATCCCATGTAACTGTCCAAACGCTTTTTAGAAAATAAAATTGTACCCACACTTACTACTACCTCAGGCAGATTGTTCTAGACATTCACCACCCTCTGTGTTAATACATTGCCCTTCTGAAACCTTTTGTATCTCTTCCCTCTCATCTTAAATTTATGCCTTTCGTTTTAGATTCCCCTACCTTTGGGAAAAGATATTGACTATTTAGCTGATCTATGCCACTCCTTATTTTATAGACCTCTATAAGATCATCCTTCAGCTTCCCATGCTCCAGAGAAAAAAGCCCTAATCTATCCAGCCTCTCCTTATAACTCAAACCATCAAGTGCAGTAGTATCCTAGTAAATCCTTTCTGCGCTCTTTCTAGTTTAATATTACCCTTTCCATACTAGGGTGATCAGAACTGTACACAGTATTCCAAGTTTGGCCTTAACAATGTCTTGTACAACTTCAACAAGACATTCCAAATCCTGTATTCAATATTCTGACCAATGAAACCAAGCATGCTGAATGCCTTCTTCGCTATTCTGTCTACCTGTGACTTTACTTTCAAAGAGCTATGAACCTGTACCCTTAGATCCCTTTGTTCTGTAAATCTCTCCACTGCCTTACCATTACTGAGAGGCAACATGGTTTTGTGAAGAGGAGGTCGTGTCTCACGACCTTGATCGAATTACTTCGAGAAAATAACAAAGGTGATTGATGAGGATAGGGCAGTGGATTTTGTCTACATGCACATCAGTAAGGCCTTTGACAAGGTCCCTCATGGCAGATTGGTGAAAAAGGTGAAGTTGCATGAGATCAGAGATGAGCTGGCAAGGTGGATACAAAACTGGCTCAGTCAAGGAAAATAGAGAGTAGCAGTGGAAGGGTGTGTTTCTGAGTGGAGGACTGTGACAAGTGGCATTCCTCAAGGATCAATGCTGGGACCTTTGTAATATATATAACTCATAGAAACCCTGCAGTGCAGAAAGAGGCCATTCGGCCCATCGAGTGAATGTAAAATCATGTCTCACAAATTTGATTGCGTTTTTTGAAGGGGTAACCAAAGTAAGTGAGGGCAGTGCAGTTGATGTTGCTTACATGGACTTTAGCAAGGCAACTGACAAGGTTCCGCATAGTTGTTGCTTAAGGTTAAATCTCCCAGGGTCCAGGGTGGGGTAGCCAATTGGATACAATCTCACCCAGATCCTACCCCCATATCTCTACATATTTTACCCACTAATCCCTCTAACCTACGCATCTCAGGACACTAAGGGCAATTTTTAGTATAGCCAATCAACCTAACCTGTACATCTTTGGACTGTGGGAGGAAACCGGAGTACCCGGAGGAAAGCCACGCAGACACGAGGAGAATGTGCAAACTCCACACAGACAGTGACCCGAGCCAAGAATTGAATCCAGGTCCCTGGTGCTATGAAGCAACAGTGCTAACCACTATGCTACCATGCTGCCCAAATGATTTGGAGGAAAGTGTAACTGGTTTGATTAGTAAGTTTGCGGACAACATGAAGGTTGGTGGATTTATGGATAGCGATGAGGACCATCAGATGATATAGCAGGACATAGATCGGTTGGAGACTTGGTGGAGAAATGGCAGATGGAGTTTAATCCGGACAAATGTGAGGTCATGCATTTTGGTAGGTCTAATACAGATAGGAAATATACAGTAAATGGCGGAGTATTGATCGACAAAAGGATCTGGGTGTACAGGTACACAGGGAGAAAGTATTCGAGAAGGCATACGGCATGCTTGCCTTCATTGACCGGGGCATTGAGTTTAAAAGGTGGCAAGTCATGTTGCAGCTTTATAGAACCTTAGTTAGGCCGCACTTGGAATATAGTGTTCAGTTCTGGTTGCCACACTACCAGAAGGATGTGGAGGCTTTAGAGAGGGTACAGAAAAGATTTACTAGGATGTTGTCTGGTCTGGAAGGCAATAGCTATGAAGAGAGTTGGAGAAACTTGGTTTGTTCTCATTGGAACGACGCAGATTGAGGGGAGACCTGACAGAAGTCTACAAGATTATGAGAGGCATGGGCGGAGTGGATAGTCAGAAGCTTTTTCCCCAGGGTGGAAGATTCAGTTACTTCGGTGGCATAGGTTTAAAGTGCGAGGGGCAACGTTTAAAGATGTATGAGGCAGATCTTTTGTACAGAGGGTGGTGGGTGCCTGGAACTCGTTGCCAGGGGAAGTAGGGGAAGCGGATACAGTAGTGACTTTTAAGGGACATCTTGATATATACATGAATAGGATGGGAATAGAGGGATATATTCCACGGAAGGATAGGGGGTTTCAGCTAAGTCGGGCAGCATGGTTGGTGCGGGCTTGGAGGCCGAAGAGCCCGTTCCTATGCTGTAATTTTCTTTCATCTTTGTTCTATTAACTTGGTAATTCCTGCCCTGGTTCAATCTACTAAAATGCATCACCTCGCATTTATCTAAATTAAACTCCATCTGCCATTCGTCACCCCACTGGCCCAATTGATCAAGATCCCATTACAATCCGAGATAACCTTCTTCACTGTCCATTATGTTGCCAATCTTGGTGTCATCTACAAACTTACTAATCATGCCTTCTATATCCTCATCCAAATCATAAATATAAATGTCAAATAACAGTGGACCAGCACTGATCCCTCAGGCACACCGCTAGTCACAGGCCTCCAGTTTGAAAATCAACCCACTACAACCACCCTCTGGCTTCTGTCAACAAGCCAATTTTGTAACCATTTGGCTACCTCACCCTGGACCCTGGGAGATTTAACCTTAAGCAACAACTATGCGGAACCTTGTCAGTTGCCTTGCTAAAGTCCATGTAAGCAACATCAACTGCACTGCCCTCATTTACTTTGGTTACCCCTTCAAAAAACTCAATCAAATTTGTGAGACATGATTTTACATTCACAAAGTATTGCTGATTGTCCTTAATCAGTCCTTGCAACTCTGAATGCCTGTGGATCCTGTCTCTCAAAATACCTTTCGACAACTTATCCATCACAGATATGAAGCTTACTGGCCTGTAATTCCCAGGCTTTTTCCCTACAGCTCTTTTTAATCAAAGGGAGAACATTTGCCTCCCTCCAATCTTCAGGCACCTCACCTGTGACTATCAATGATTCAAATATCTCTGCTAGGGGACCCACAATTTCCTTCCAAGCCTCCCACAATGTCCTGGGATACACTTCATCACGTCCTGGGGATTTATCTACCTTGATGCACTTTTAGACTTCCAGCCTCCTTCTCTGTAATATGTGCACTCCTCAAGATATCACTATTTATTTCCCCAAGTTTCCTAACATCCATGTTTTTCTGAACAGTAAGTACTAATGAGAAATATTCATTTAGGATCTCACCTATCTCTTGTGCATCCGCACATAAATTAACTTGTTGATCCTTAAGAAACCCTACTCTTTCCCTAGTTACGCTTTTGGCCTTTATGTATTTGTAGAAGCTCTTTAGATTCCTCTTTGCCTTATCTGTCAAAGCAATCTCGTGTCCTCTTTTTTGCCCTCCTGATTTCTCTCTTAACTCTACTCCTACACTCTCTGTACTCTTCAAGGGATCCATTTGATCCCAGCTGCTCATGCACGTCATGTGCCTCATTCTTCTTCTTGACCAGGACCTCAATATCACGAAGCATCCAAAATTCCCTATTTCTATCAGCCTATCCCTTCACTCCAAGAGGAATGTGTTTACCCTGAACTCAGGTTTACACACTTTTGAAAGCCTCCACTTACCAGCCGTCCCTTTGCCTTCCTACAGCACCCCCCAATTAACTTTTAAAAGTTCCTGTCTCGTACCATCAAAATTGGCTTTGCCCCAATTTAGAATTTTAACTTTTGGGCCACACCTATTATTATCCATAACTATCTTAGAACTAATAGAATTAGTGATCCCCCACTAATACTGTTGTGCCTGCCGCACAGTGTGTTTTAATCGTTATACAGTGGACACATAATTGTGAGTAGAGATCTGGTTATATCAATCAATATTTATTTAAGACACACAATCAATAATCACCCACCCAACCAACATTAAGTTATCTTTCAGAAAATACTAGAGTTCAAGCCCAATACAAGACCTTGACTTAACTTTGCGTGACTAGCAAGTACCCAAGCAGATATTGGCCTTTATCTGTGTGCTGATCTCAGTTGCCCTCTGTGTAATCTGGCCCTTTGGTCTGGTTTGGTACTCTGGCTCTGATTTTCCTTCCTTCTTGTGCTAGTCGTCGCTTGCGATGGTCACCGTGGTTGTAGCCCATTTGTGGGTTCAGAGAGAGAGAGATTCTTGGTTGTGCAGCACCCTTTATACCCCATTGGGTTTTGCACCCCTTTTGGCCATTGCCAATCAGGACTTGATCACCCTGATTGATAAAGTCCAATCGGGTGCTGCCACACTAATCTCTGGGTGTGTCCCCAATGATGTGGATATGCCGGCGTTGGATTGGGGTAAACACAGTAAAAAGTCATTCACCTGAAGAAGAGGGAAACCTCGAAAGAACAAAGAACAACCCAGCACGGGAAACAGGCCCTTCGGCCCAACGAGCCCGCGCCGCCGCATCATCCTACACCTATTCTACCCTGCTTGTCTACGAATGGAACCCCTAACTTAGCCAGATTCAGGGGAGAATAGTGTCAATTTGGTAAACCAATCAGCCTAAGAGCACATCTTTGGGGTGTGGGAGGAAACTGGAGCGCCCGGAGGAAACCCACGCAACCACAGGGAGAATGCGCAAACTCCCACAGACACAGGCCCAAATCCATGTTTCTGCACAGCTAGCAGTGCTAGTCACTGAGCTGTTGCGGCACCCGTCTACTGGTCCAGGATCAAGCACACACACCGACACGAAGTACTAGGCCACTCCCGGAACCTCCAAGAGCAGCCCACGCACGACCCACTGTGTGCATGCCCCTCGTTTGACAACAAGGTGGACTTCCACCTGCGGAATAAAAAGACAAAAACGTTAACATACAAGACTGCATTTCCGGTGTCTCCCGAGGCTCTGACCTTATTTAATACCCCCACTATAACCCTCCATCCTCGTTTCGCTCATGTGTCTGTCTAAGTGAACCTTAAATGAGTCCAACGTTCCTGCCTCCACCATCCTACTCGGTAGCGCGTTCCATACCCCCACGACCCTCTGCGTGAAGAACCTTCCTCTCACATCCAAATTATACCTCTCCCCCCTCACCCTTAGATCATGACCTCTTGTAATTGTACCCAGTCTAGGGAGCAGTCTCTTACTATTGACTTTATTTATTCCCTTCAGTATCTTATATACCTCTATCATGTCCCCCCTCAATCTCCGTCTTTCCAAGGAGAAAAGTCCCAGTTTCTCCAACCTTTCCTCATAACTCAGTCCCTCCATGCCAGGCAACATCCTGGTAAACCTCCTCTGCACCCTCTCCAGAGTCTCCAGAGTAAGCTAGTGAGTTTACTATCAAATAAATCGGTTGGACTTAAACCTGGTGTTGTCAGACTTTTTACTGTGTGTCCCCAGTGGCCATACCTGCAGGTGCTGGGGACATGTAGAATAGACACGACCCTCCCAAATAAGGGGTTACAGTGCCCCATGTCTGGTAAACTCCCCAGTTTGACCAGAAAGTCTCTTTTGTCCTAGAGATGACCCATTCACCCATTTGGGTTGCAGCCTGTTTATCTCTACCTTTTAGGCTGAAGCCTGTCATTTTAGTTCTTGCCCAGTTGTCCCAGTGCTTTACAAATAGTCATTTTAGGTGGCCTCTTTGGCCACACAACCCTCTAATACTACGGCTGTTCCGGTCAATGTTGGGAAAGTTAAAATTCCCTACTGTTACCACCCTCTTTTTCTTGGAGTTATCTGTAATCTCCTTACATATTTGCTCCTCAATTTCCTGCTGACTACTTGGAGGCCTATAGTACAATCCTATCAATGTGATTTCCCCCTTCCTATTTCTCAGTTCTACCCATATGGACTCAGTGACCGAACCCTCGGATATATCCCTTCTCAGTACTGCCATGATGATTTCTCCTCATCAAAAGTGCAACTCCTCTTCTGCTCTTACCTCCTTTCGATCTTTAGTATAGCATCTGTACCCTGGAACATTGAGCTGCCAGTCTTGTTGCTCCCTTAGCCATGTTTCAGTAATTGCTATAATATCCCAGTCCCTCGTACCCATCCATGCCCTGAGTTCATCTACCTTGCCCGTCAGGCCCCTTGCATTGAAATAGATGCAGCTTAATTTGGACTTCCCTTGCTCTCTGCTCTGCTTTTGCCTGTTCTGACTGGCACTAAAATTACTGACACTGCCTTTACTACTTAATGTTCTTTCTTTAACTTCTGTGCTGTACTCAACCTTTTCTTCTGCCTCCGTACTGCTTTGGGTCCCACCCCACTGCCAAATTCATTTAAAACCTTCCGAGTGGCTCTAGCAAATCTCTCCGCCAGGATATTAGTCCTGCTGTAATTCAGGTGTAACCTGACCCTCTTGAACAGAACAGCCCTTTTCCAGAAGAGATCCCAATAAATCACAAGTTTAAATCCCCCCTGCACCAGCTGTCAAGCCATGCATTCATCTGTCTAATCTTCCTGTTCCTACTCTCACTAGCATGTGGCACCAATAGTAATCCAGAAATTACTATCTTCGAGGTCCTGCACTTTAGCCTTCTGCCTAACTCTCTATATTCACACATCAGGACCTCATCCTTTTTTCTACCTATGTCATTGGCACCCACATGTACAATGACCTCTGGCTGGGTACAGTCAGTATAAGAAAAGGTGCCGGTTAAGCATATAGTGTTTTTCGGAAATGGAATGGGTTTAGGTTACTGTGTGTATCGGTTATATTATAGATTCATGCTATAGTTTATGTAGGATATGGGATTAGGATACATATGAGATATGTTTTTATTCGTTCACAGGATGTATCATCACTGGATAGGCCAGCATTTTTACTTTTCAACCATAATTGTCCTTGAGGTGGTGTCCAAAGATGTGCGAGTAGGTTGATTGGCTGTGCTAAATTGTCCCTTCGTTCAAGTGAATTAGCAAGGTAAATATGCGGGGTTACGTGTGTAGGACCTGAGTGGGATTGTTGTCGGTGCAGGCTCAATAGGCCAAATGTCGTGCTTCTGCACTGTAAGGATTCTATGGTGAGTAGTGTTATTGAACCTCTACAGTAGAAATGTGATATAGATACACCCACAATGCTGCTAACAAAGGAGTTCCAGTATTTTCACCCAGTGAAGGTGAAGGATCGGCGATATAGTTCCATGTCAGGATGGCCTGTGGTTTGAGGGCGAGGTTAGAGGTGGTAGTGTTCCCATGTATCTGCTGCTATTGACCTTCTAGATGGTAGAGGATATGTGCTTGGATGGTACTGATGAAGGAATGTTTAAGCACACTGTGTTGGTAAATATATAGTTTAAAGTATAGTGTGCATAGGATATGTGTATATATATATATGTGATACAATATAGAAACTGAACTAGACTAGCTATATAAATACTGTGGCTACTCAGGGCAGGTCAATGTCTAGGAATCCTGTGGCAAGTAACTCACTTCCTGATTCTTCACTATTTACAAGGCACAAGTCAGAAGTGTCATGTAATACTCTCCACTTACCTGGATGGATGCAGCTCCAATAACACTCAAGAACTTGACACAATCCAGGAAAAACAGCCTGTTTGATTTCTACCTCTTCCACAAACATTCACTCTGTCCACCACTCACAAATGTGGCAGCCATGTGTACCATCTATAAGATGCATTGCAGAAACTCACCTAGGCTCCTTGGGCAGCACCTTCTAAATGCACAACCACTACCATCTAGAAGGACAAGGACAGCAGATACCTGGGAACACCGCCACTTGTAGGTTCCCCTCCAAGTCACTCACTGTAGGCCTGGCCTATCCCTCATTCTACCACCATCAAGACAAGGCACCAACCTTGTTGCATTGAAAAGTACAGGAGACTATATCAGGACGTGTACAAGGCATGCTTAAAAAAACTGATGAAGCTACAACACATCTATTTGCATGCTGAAGAGAGGAAGCAATATGCAATATACAGAGGTAAGCAACCTCCAGAACCAAAGGATCAGTTTCAAAGTTCATCAGACCTGCCACATTCAGTCATGAATTCTAGTGCATGATTAAAAAACTAACAGGAAGAGGAGGCCCCACAAAATATCCCTGGGGGAGCCCAGCATGTCAGTGCAAAAGAGGACTGAAGCATTTTTTTAATCATCTTCCGCCAGAAGTGCTGACTCCATAACCTGTCTTTGTTTCCTTCTGAGGTCTGCAGCATCAATGATGCCAGTCTTCAGCCAATTTATTGACTCCACGTGATATCAATAAATGACTGAAGACACTGGATGCTGCTTCGGCTGTGTAGATATTCCATATAGTACTGAAGACTTGTGCTGCAGAACTTGCTGCACCCCTAGCCACACAATGACCTTCCCGCCATCATAAGGTCAAAAGTGGGCATGTTCACTGATGATTGTTCACCACTCATTCTTTGAAACTCTAGAAATACAGGTTCAGTTTTCCAAATCTCTCTTCATAAGACAGAGCTGCCATCCCTAGAATAAGCCCCGTGAACATTCATTACATTCCTTCTTTTGCAATACTATCATTTCTAAGTAAGTAGTTACACAACACCAGGTTTAAAGTTCAACAGGTTTATTTGGTAGCGCGAGCTTTCAGAGTACTGCTTCTCATGAGGTGAGGCATTCCATCATCAAAGAAGAAATAGCAAGACACCTAGAAAAGAACGGTTTGATCAAGCAGACGCAGCACGGATTCGTGAAGGGGAAGTCGTGTTTAACGAATTTATTGGATTTCTATGAAGATGTGACTAGTGCGGTAGTCAGAGGGGAACCAGTGGATGTGGTGTTTTTATATTTCCAGAACGTGTTCGATAAGGTGCCTCACAAAAGGTTGCTGCAGAAGGTTAGGGTGCACGGAGTTGGGGGTAAAGTGTTAGCATGGATTGAAGATTGGTTATCTAACAGGAAGCAGAGAGTTGGAATCAGTGGGTGCTTTTCTGGTTGGCAGTTGGTGTCTAGTGGAGTGCCGCAGCGATCAGTGCTGGGACCTCAACTGCAGAGAGATTTGGATAGGCTGAGTGAGTGGGCGAGGACCTGACAGATGGAGTATGACGTTAGCAAATGCGAGGTTATCCACTTTAGTAGAAATAATAGTAGGAGGGATTATTATTTAAAGGGTGAAAAGCTGCAGCATGATACGGTGCAGAGGGACCTGGGGGTCCTTGTGCACAAATCGTAAAAACCCAGTCTGCAGGTGCAGCAGGTGGTCAGGAAGGCGAATGGAATGTTGGCCTTTATAGCGAGGGGGATAGAATATAAAAGTAGGGAGGTCTTGCAGCAACTGTACAGGGCACTGGTGAGGCCGCAACTGGAGTACTGTGTGCAGTTTTGGTCCCCGTATTTGGGAAAGGATATATTAGCCTTGGAGGGAGTGCAGAAAAGGTTCACCAGGTAGATACCGGAGATGAGGGGGTTAGCTTATGAAGAGAGATTGAATAGACTGGGTCTGTACTTGTTAGAGTTTAGAAGGCTGAGGGGGGATCTTATAGAGACTTACAAGATAATGAAGGGGCTAGATAGGGTAGAGGTAGACAGATTCTCCCTGCTTAGAAAGGTTAGCAGAACTAGAGGGCACAGCCTCAAAATAAAGAGGGGGGGGCAGTTTAGAATGGAGTTGAGGAAGAACTTCTTCACTCAAAGGGAGGTAATTCTCTGGAATTCTCTGCCCATTGGTGAAGGCTACCTCGTTGAATATATTTAAGTCACAGGTAGATAGATTTCTGATAGACAAGGGAATTAAGGGTTATGGGGAGAAAGCAGGAAAGTGGAACTGATTCACTTCAGATCAGCCATGATCTTATTGAATGGCAGGGCAGGCTCGAACGGCTAGATGGCCTACTCCTGCTCCTATTTCTTATGTTCCAACGTCGGCAACTCCATAACATTGTTTCTAAGGTAAAGGGACTAAAACTGTAGTCCAAGTGCACCTAACCAAAGTTGTACAATTGAATCAAGACTTTGTTACTCCTGTATTGAAATCCTTTTGCGATAAAGGCGAATGTATCATTAGCTTTCCTGATTATTTGCTCCATCTGAATATTAATTTTCAGTGACTTATTGACAAGGATACCCAGGTCCCTTTGTACATCTACAATTTCTAATCTCCACCATTTAAGAAATTCTCTACACATCTGTTCATCTGGTTAAAGTTATACATTTTGTTTAAGCCAGACCAGAAACTCCTAAGTGTTTTATGAAGTCATCCTAGACCACAGGTTTTGCACTTTGATTTTGGCATTAGGTTGAGCATAAGGTGTTTCACTCCACATATGATTCAAGTGACCCACTAGGAATATTTCATCAAACAAAGTTTATTTAAGAACACAGTTAAACTAATAAGCAAAATCAGCTTAACTTTTACCAATTACAAAAGAACACCCACAATATTGTATAAACTTTCACTGTGAAGTATACTGTTTCAAATCAAGAAACCTCCACAGACATACACCACTTTCAGGACTTGGCACAGAAAGCGAGTTTGCTCACCTAATGCTGGATTTTGCAGCCTTTTAACTCCTGCTTTGAATTAATCATTTGGATGTTGGATTAAAACATTTCTTAGCCCTGGAATTTTCAGCATACATTGAGAGAGAGAGTGAGTGTGAGGTGACCTGATTGAAGCATATAAAATCCTAGTAGCTGGACAGACTAGATGTAGGAAGGGTGCTTACGCATGGGAAATTAATTTACAATGCTTCTTACATTTCAAGAACAGATTACAAACACAGAAACAATCAGACATCTGCCTTTGTATGGACAGTGGTTTTAAGAAGCATCTACCTGCATATTCAGACTTGCTCCACATTTTGCCTGTAGAAGACATAAATGTTGTACATTACTGATACAGAAAATGAATGTGTGCAGCTAAATTTGTGGAAAATCCATTGGACAGTGGGATTGAACCTTGGTGTGAAATATTGTATCTTGTTGCTGCATTATGACTTGGTGTGAAGCATGAATTTTTAAACAGTGTCAGAGTTACATAGCGCCTCATTGTAAATGTACTATTTCTGTTACAGCTTTGGAGAAAAGGGAGCAAGAAAATGAACAGTTACGACTGGATTGTGAACATTTTAAAGCTAGGCTGAAAACAGCACAGGCAGATTGCCAGAAGGAGCGAGAGGTAAAAACTCATTTAGTAATGTGAGCCCCCTGCTCCACCCACCTCACCCATCCAGGTTTACCCATTATCCTCGAACTATGACCATTGGTTCTGGACTCCCTCTAACATTGGGAACATTCTTTCTGAATCTACCCTGTCAGAATTTTATAAGATTCTAAAAATTTGATTTGATTTGATTTATTATTGTCACGTGTATTGGTGTACAGTGAAAAGTATTGCTTCTTGTGTGCTATACAGACAAAGAACATAAGAAATAGGAGCAGGAGTAGGCCATCTAGCCCTTCGAGCCTGCCCCGCCATTCAATAAGATCATGGTTGATCTGTCGTGGCTCAGTTCCACTTTCCCGCCCTCTCCCCATAATCCTTAATCCCCTCTCTTATCAAAAACCCATCAACCCACGTCTTAAAAATATTTAGCGAGGCAGCCTCCACCACTTCAACGGGCAGAGAATTCCAGAGATTCACCACCCTTTGAGTGAAGAAGCTCCTCCTCAACTCCGTTCTAAACCGCCCCCCCTTTATCTTGAGGCTGTGCCCCCTAGTCCTACTGTCTTTTTTGAGCGGGAAGAGTCTCTCCAGCTCTATCCTATCCATCCCATTCATTATCTTATACGTCTCAATGAGACCTCCCCTCATTCTTCTAAACTCTAACGAGTACAAGCCTAGTTTATTCAGCCTCTCCTCATAGCTCAACCCCCTCAACTCCGGTATCAGCCTAGTAAACCTCCTCTGCACTCCCTCCAAGGCCAAAATATCTTTGCGCAGGTGCGGCGCCCAAAACTGCACACAGTACTCCAGCTGCGGCCTCACCAATGCCCTATACAGCTGCAGCAAGACCTCCCTACTTTTATATTCAATCCCCCTCGCTATGAAGGCCAGCATCCCATTCGCCTTCCTGACCACCTGCTGCACCTGCAAGCTGGGTTTTTGCGACTCATGCACAAGGACCCCGAGGTCCCTCTGCACCGTCGCCTGCTGCAGTTTTTCGCCCCGTAGGTAATAGTCCTTCCTACCATTCTTCCTACCAAAGTGGACCACCTCACACTTGCCAACATTAAATTCCATTTGCCATTTCCTGGTCCATTCGCCCAGCCTATCTAGATCCTTCTGCAGACTCTCCACACCCTCCGCACAATTTGCCGTTCCCCCAATCTTGGTGTCATCAGCAAATTTCGACACCCTACACTCGGTTCCCTCCTCCAGATCATCTATATAAATGGTAAAAAGCTGAGGCCCCAGCACCGACCCCTGGGGCACTCCACTAGTCACCATCCGCCAATCCGAATAGCACCCGTTGGCCCCCACTCTCTGCCTCCTATTTGACAACCAATCCTCTATCCACGCTAACACCCTACCCCCAACTCCATGTCCCTCGACCTTCTGCAATAACCTCTTGTGAGGTACTTTGTCAAACGCCTTCTGAAAATCCAGAAAGTCCACATCCACTGGCTCTCCTCTATCCACCGCCCTAGACACATCCTCATAGAACTCCAGTAAATTTGTCAGACACGACTTCCCCTTAACAAAACCATGCTGCGTCTGCTCTATCAAGCAATTCCCCTCAAGATGCCTTGCTATTTCCTCCTTGATGACGGATTCTAACATTTTACCTACAACAGACGTTAAACTAACCGGCCTATAATTCCCTGCCTTTTGCCTGGCACCCTTCTTAAACAGCGGCGTAACATTAGCCGCTTTCCAATCTTCTGGCACTTCCCCGGAATCCAGCGACGTCTGGAAAATAACCACCAAGGCATCCACTATCACCGCCGCCATTTCTTTCAGAACCCTCGGATGCATTCCATCTGGTCCTGGGGACTTGTCCACAATCAGTCCCTCCAGTCTGTCGAGCACCGCCTCTCTAGTAACAGTAATGTCATTGAGACCCTCCAGTCCTACCACCTTTCCATCGCTAACACCTGGCAAATTATTCACATCTTCCTCCGTGAAGACCGAAACAAAAAAGTTATTCAAGACCTCAGCCATTTCCCCATCCCCTACCACTAAGTCCCCCCTCTCATCCTCTGAGGGTCCAACGTTCACCCTAGCCAGCCTCTTCCTTTTTATATATTTATAAAAACTCTTGCTGTCCTTTTTTATATTAAGCACTAGCCCAGCTTCATAGTTTCTCCTACCCTTCTTTATCAACTTCTTTGTCAATCTTTGTTGACATTTAAACCTCTCCCAATCCTCTTCTCGCCCACTACTCTTAGCTACTCTAAACACCTCCGCTTTTCATTTAACACTTTCCTTCACCTCCTTCGTTATCCACGGCTTATTACCTCTCCTCCTACGGTCCTTTTTAACCATCGGAATAAATTTCTGCTGAGCACCAAGAAAGATCTCCTTAAAGATCCTCCACTGCTCCTCAGCAGACCTACCTTCCAACGCGCTCCCCCAGTCAACATTCGCTAATTCTTCTCTCATCCTACCGTACTCCCCTCTGTTCAAACAAAGGATGCGCGTCCGGGAACCCACTTTCTCCTCCTCCATCTGCACCAGAAACTCCACCATACAATGATCACTCTCCCCAAGAGGATCCTTCACCGCAAGGTCCCTAATTCTACCCGCCTCATTACATAACATAGAACATTACAGCGCAGAACAGGCCCTTCGGCCCACGATGTTGCGCCGACCAGTTACAAAACAATGACCCACTAACCTAAACCAATCCCTTTTCGTCCATAAACCTATCCACGGATCTCTTAAACGCCCCCAAACTAGGCGCATTTACAACTGCAGCAGGCAGGGCATTCCAATCCCTCACCACCCTCTGGGTAAAGAACCTACCCCTGACATCCGTCCTATAACTACCCCCCCTTAATTTAAAGCCATAACACCAGATCCAAACTCCATTTAAGCCATTGAAATAGCAAGAAAAGGATTTCTTGCAGATGGCCTGGCAACAATGAGAAAAAAAAACTGAAAAAGTCTGTTTACAGCTGGAGAGAACATGATTAAAGAAAAAATCTGAAAGGTACACTAACGTTGCACCTCTCCCCTGAGCAAAAAATAAATCATCAACATTCAAAAATGGTTTCATTTTTCAAACCCTTTCAGTTTTCACACTATTAGTGTTCTACAATAAATATACACACGTCTTACAAAATCAAAACATGCAAACAGAACACTCGTATCATCCATTTCAGTCCTTGTCTTCTACGTCTCCAAAATTCTTCATCAATCCGGCATTGATTCAAGATCCTACTCAGTTTTATTGTGCAATTGGAACAGCATTTCCCACATCTACATCTATAACCATTTCAGTACTTCCCAACATATTCCCACATACTTGTCTATGTCCTATTAATAACTCTTTCAGGTCAGTTTGATTTTCCTCGGGAAGGTAACTCAATAACTTATCCCAATTTCTAATAAAGTCTCGATTATCCAATTTAATTTGAAAAATGTGAAATTCAGAGTCATTTGAATTCAGTTCTTCGCTGTGAGTTATAACATCGGCCTTCTACTCTCCTTCCTATCAAAATATCTTTTAATCATATTCATATGACACACTCTAAGTTTTCGTTTTATCTGGCATTCTTATCAAATAATTCACCTCACTCAATTTCCTTTCAATTTGATAAGGCCCGCTAAACCTTGCTTTTAAATGTTCATCTATCACTGGTAGCAATACTAAGACTTAATTCTCACTAGCAGAACTACAAACTTTTGATTTCTTATCCGCTTCCTGTTCATCACAATCTGTGCTACTTTTAAATGTTGTCAAATCAATCCACCTACACTATTCAACCTTTCCCTAAAATTTGATGCACGTGGCTCGATTTTACCATTTTGATTCTAAGTGCTGAATCTGGGCGCAATTCAGATCCGACTTGGAAAACTGTTCTCAGGCGCCCTCATATGCACTTAGTCTGAAAACAAAATCACAGGTCAGAGTTGCGCTGTGGGCAAAGCTTATCACGCTCAAAATGCTGCTGGTCTGATCGGAGGTTTTCACTGGCTACTAATACATGTGAAAATAATAAGTCAAATCAAAATTGATCTGATTGTATTTCTGTGAGTAGTCCATATCCGGTAAAACATTGAAGAAACTCCTTTACAATCCTTTTAGCTGTGATATTATGGAATGGCCTCTGGAAACCTAGTAGACACATCCATTATGGTGAATAGATATTGATTCCTATTTTTTGTTTCAGAAAGGGGTCCTACACAATCAATTAAGGTTCGTCAAATGCTGGAAAGGGAATAAAAGGTGCTGATTTTATCACTGCCTGAGGTTTCCCTATTCCCTGATATCTGTGACTGGCAAAATCTTCATGCAGTCCAGGCAAATAAAAATGTTTTTATATTTTAGCTTAAGTTTTCCTTACTCCCAAATGATGTCCTACTGGTACTTCATGTGCTGTCTGCACCATCTTCTTTCTATACCCTACCAGTAATACTACATGATGAACTTCTGCCCACTTTTCATCCATCTGCATATGTAAAGATCACCATTTCCTCATTAAGCCATCATTTTCAAGGTTAGAACATTTTGGTATATGCTCAGATTCCTCTTCCATGTACACTTTCTGCTGCAACTATTTTATTTCTATATCTTTCTGTCGTTACTCTGCCAACTTCCCAAATTAAAAATATCCACCTCATCCTCCACCTGTTTTTGTTCTTTTCCAACCATCTGATCAAAAATCATTTCTGATTATTGAACTTCAACTTCATTATCTTCACTCTTTGATTTCTCCTTTTGTGACTTTGTGACCTGGTTACCACTGTTATAAAGCAGCTTTGGATCCCCCGCTTTGAGAACTGCCACCAAAACACCCAAAGAGGAGTACCCTGCCCAAAAACCTGTAAAAAGCGTGTGGGAAATGGTACGATGTGCTCTTCAGTCACTCCTAGAGGTTGTATCAAAATAAATCCCTGACATCCTCAAAAATCAACATATAACAATTTATTTATCCAACTAACAGTGAGCACTAAACTATTAACCAAACCAAATAAAGCACGATTCTAATGGAACACTGTTCAGATAAATACAATTCCCACTCATTAACTAAATACAATTTAGTCACTCTCACCATTACACCAGGCTTGATGTCTTCGAACAAACAACAGTATGATATAAGGAAAGGCTCTTCGGCCCTCCAAACCTGTGCCGATCACGTTATACGATCTAGACCAACCGCTTGTATCCCTCTTCCCCAGCTGTTCATATGTCAATCCAGATAAATCTTAAATGTCACTAATGTATCTGCCCCAACCACCTTAATAAATATAACCAACATAAGAAATAGGAGCAGGAGTAGGCCATCTAGCCCTTCGAGCCTGCCCCGCCATTCAATAAGATCATGGCTGATCTGTCGTGGCTCAGTTCCACTTTCCCACCTTCTCCCCATAACCCTTAATCCCCTTGCCTATCAAAAACCTATCTACCCGCGTCTTAAATATATCTAGCGAGGCAGCCTCCACCACTTCAACAGGCAGAGAATTCCAGAGATTCATCACCCTTTGAGTGGAGAAGTTCCTCCTCAACTCCGTTCTAAACTGCTCCCCACTTATCTTGAGGCTGTGCCCTCTAGGCCTACTGTCCTTTCTGAGCGGGAAGAGCCTCTCCACCTCTATCCTATCCATCCCATTCATCATCTTATATGTCTCAATGAGATCTCCCCTCATTCTTCTAAACTCTAACGAGTACAAGCCTAGTTTATTCAGCCTCTCCTCATAGTTCAACCCTCTCAACTACGGTATCAGCCTAGTAAACCTCCTCTGCACTCCCTCCAAGGCCAAAATATCTTTGCGTAACTACGGCGACCAAAACTGCACACAGTACTCCAGCTGTGGCCTCACCAGTACCCTGTACAGTTGCAGCAAGACCTCCCTACTTTTATATTCAATCCCCCTCGCTATGAAGGCCAGCATCCCATTTGCCTTCCTGACCACCTGCTGCACCTGCAAGCTGGGTTTTTGCGACTCATGCACAAGGACCCCGAGGTGCCTCTGCACCGTAGCATGCTGCAGTTTTTCGCCATGTAAGTAATAGTCCTTCCTACCATTATTCCTACCAAAGTGGACAACTTCACACTTGCCAACATTAAATTCCATTTGCCAGTTCCTGGCCATTTGCCCAGCCTATCTAGATCCCTCTGCAGACTTTCCACACCCTCCACACAATTTGCCGTTCCACCAATCTTGATGTGATCAGCAAATTTCGACACCATACACTCGGTTCCCTCCTCCAGATCATCTATATAAATGGTAAATAGCTGAGGCCCCAGCACCGATCCCTGGGGCACTCCACTAGTCGCCATCCGCCAATCCGAATAGCACCCATTGACCCCCACTCTCTGCCTCCTATTTGACAGCCAATCCCCTATCCACGCTAACACCCTACCCCCAACTCCATGCCCCCTAACCTTCTGTAACAACCTCTTGTGCGGCACCTTATCAAACGCCTTCTGAAAATCAAGAAACACCACATCCACCGGTTCTCCTCTATCCACCGCACTAGACACATCCTCATAGAATTTCAAGACACATCCTCATAGAATTCCAGTGCATTCCAATACTTCACAGTGCATTGAAGGCCACCGTTATCCCCATGTAAAAAATTTTCCCCGCACACTTCCAGTGAACCTTCCCCCCTTACCTTGAACTTGTGCCCCCTTGTAATTGTCATTTTTGCTCTGGGAAAAAGCTTCCAACTGTTCACACTATCTATACCCCTCATAATTTTATAAATTTCTATCAGGTTGTCCCTCAGCCTCCATTTTTCCAGGCAGAACAATCCCAAATTATTCAATCTCTCCTCATAGCTCCTTCATACCAGGCAACATCTCCTCCAAAGCCTCCACACTCTTCAGGTAGTGTGGTGACCAGAATTGAACACAGTGTTCCAAATGTGGCCTAACCAACATTTTATATAACTAACATAATTTGCCAACTTTTTGATTCAATTTTAGACTCAATTCTGGACAATGAAGGCAAACATGCCATATGCTTTCTTCACCACCTTTTCCACCTGTGCTGCCACTTTCAAGGATCTGTGGACCTGTACTCCCAGATCTCTGTGTGTCTTTGCTCCTAATTGTTCTGCCATGTATGTTATAATTCCTACCTGAATTGGATCTACCAAAATGCATCACCTTACATTTGTCCGGATTAAATTCCATCTGCTATTTCTCCGTCCAATTTTCCAGCCTATCTATATCCTGCTGTATTCTCTGACAATCTTCATCACTATCCGCAATTCCGCCAATGTTAGTATTATGTGCAAACTTGCTAATCAAACCAACTACATTTTCTTTCAAGCCATTTTCATATATTACAAACAGCAGAGATCCCAGCACTGATCCCTGTGGAACACCACTACTTACAGACCTCCATTCAGAAAAACACTCTTCCACCGCTACCTCTGTCTTCTATGGCCAAGATGTGGAGTTGCCGGCATTAGACTTGAGTAAACACAGTAAGAAGTCTCACAAACTAGGTTAAAGCCCAACAAATTTATTTGGTAGCACAAGCCACAAGCTTTCGGAGCACTGCCCCTTCATCAGGTGAGTGGCAGTTCTGTTCACAAATGGTATGTAAAGACACAAACTCAATTTACAAAATAATGATTGGAATGCGAGTCTCTAAAGGTAATCAACTCTTAAAGCTACAGACAATGTGAGTGTAGAGAGGGTTAAGCACAGGTTAAAGAGATGTGTATTATCTCCAGCCAGGACAGATTTTGCAAGCCCAGGCAAGTTGTGGGGATTACAGATAGTGTGACATGAAGCTAATCTCATGTGTGCGGAACTTAGCTATGAGTCTCTGCTCAGCGACTGCATTGTCATGTGTCGTGAAGGCCACCTTGCAGAACATTTAGCCAAAGACCAGAGGCCGAATGCCTCTAAGGAGGTCAGTGCGGTTTTTCACTGTGGCATGTCGGAACTGTCGATCGATGAGTCGAGCACCATATCCTGTTCTTATGAAGGCACCTGGAGGTGTCTATTGCAATCCTCCTCATCTGAGCCCATCCTGTGAATATAGAGGGGATGCCTTCTTTAACATGTTTAGGGTGGAAGCTGGAGAAGTGGAGCATCGTGAAGTCATTGGTGAGCTTGCAGTACAGTGAAGTGCTGAGGTGACCATCCTTCATGGAGATGCTTGTGTCCAAGGATGCAACCCATTCTGGAGAGTAGTCCATGGCGAGTCTGATGGTGGGATGGAACTTGTTGATGCCATCAAATAGTTGTTTCAGTGATTGTTCACCATGAGTCCAAAGGAAGAAAATGTCATTGATGTATCTAGTGTATAGTTTCAGTTGAATGTTCTGTGCAGTGAAGACGTCTCATTCGAACCTGTGTATGGAGGTGTTGGCATATTGAGGTGCGAATTTGGTTCCCATGGCTGTTCCGTATGTCTGGATGAAAAACTGCTTGTTGAAGGTGAAGACATTGTGGTCCAGGATGAAGTGGATAAGTTGTAGAATTGCATCTGGAGATTGGCACTTGTTGGTGTTGAGTACTGAGGCAGTTGCAGCAATGCCATTGTCGTGGGGGATGTTGGCGTAGAGTGCCGAGACACCCATTGTGGCGAGGAGTGCTCCTGGTTCATCTGCTCCATGTGTGCTGAGTTTCTATAGGAAGTCCGTACTGTTGCGACAAAAGGTGGAGGTTCTTTGTACAATGGGTTTCAGGATGCCCTCGACATAGCTGGAGAGGTTCGCGCACAGGATTCCATTGCCTGATATGATGGGACGGCAGGGTGTGTTGGCCTTGTGTATCTTCAGGAGGCAGTAGAGGTCTCCAACGTGGGGAGTAATGCGGGATGAGAGCACAGAGGGTGCTCTGAAGGTCTGGGTCAAAAGTCTCAATCAGTCTGTTGAGTTGATGGGTGTGTTCTTTGGTTGGATCTGTCTGTAGTGTTCCTCGTTGTCGGTACACTTTTACCCTGCCACAGCAACCTTTGCAAGACATGCCGGATCATCGACATGGATGCCATCTTCTCACGTGAGAACACCAGGTACCCAGTACATACACTTGCAACTTGGCCAATGTTGTACGTTGGGGAGACCATGCAGACACTACGACAGTGGATGAATGAACACCGCTCAACAATCACCAGGCAAGAGTGTTCTCTTCCTGTTGGGGAACACTTCAGTGGTCACAGGCATTCAGCCTCTGATCTTCAGGTAAGCATTCTCCAAGGCGGCGTTCACAACACGCAACAACGCAGAGTCGCTGAGCAGAGACTGATAGCTAAGTTCCGCACATATGAGGGCGGCCTCAACTGGGATCTTGGGTTCATGTCATACTATCTGTAACTCCCCCAACTTGCCTGGGTTTGCAAAATCTCACTAACTGTCCTGGCTGGAGACAATACACATCTCTTTAATCTGTACTTAACCCTCTCTCCATCACATTTTCTGTACTTTTAAGATTTGATTATCTGTAAAGACTCGCATTCCAACCATTATTTTGTAAATTGAGTTTGTGTCTTTACGTGCCCTGTTTCTAAACAGAATTCCCACTCACCTGATGAAGGGGCAGCACTCCGAAAGCTTGTGGCTTGTGCTACCAAATAAACCTGTTGGACTTTAACCAGGTGTAGTGAGACTTCTTACTGTTCAATGGCCAAGCCAGTACTGAATCCATCTAGCTAGTTCACCCCTGATCTCATGAGATTTAATCTTTTGCACCATCAGGAGTGAATTAGGAAGCATGGATTGGATTAGGGGATTACAGGGACTGGGAACGTCTGAAATGTGGAGTTTTTTCAAGGAGCAGCTACTGCGAGTCCTTGATAGGTATGTCCCTGTCAGGCATGGTGGATTTGGTAGATCTAGGGAACCGTGGTGCACTAAAAGAGTTAAGTCGATGGTTAAAAAGAAAAAGGAGGCTTATGTTCGGATGAGATTGGAGGGCTCAGATAGTGCACTAGAAAGCTTTAGATTGGCTAGGAGGGAGTTGAAGAGTGAGTTGAGAAGGGCTAAAAGAGGACATGAGAAGACTTTGGCTGATAGGATTAAGGAGAATCCTAAGGCGTTCTATAGGTATGTCAAGAACAGAAGGTTGGTCAGGGCAAGATTAGGGCCAGTTACAGACAGCAGGGGGAAGTTGTGTGTGGAACCGGAGGAGATTGGAGAAGTATTGAACCAATATTTCTCTTCGGTGTTCACGCAGGGGGACATGAATATAGCTGAGGAGGACATTGGGTTGCAGGGGTGTAAAATAGACAGTATTACGGTTGATAAAGGGGATGTGCTGGAAATTCTTGAGGGGCTGAAAATAGATAAGTCCCCTGGTCCGGATGGGATCTACCCTAGGATTCTCTGGGAGGCTAGAGAGGTGATTGCAGAGCCTCTGGCTCAGATCTTCAGGTCGTCATTGGTCTCTGGTGTAGTCCCGGAGGATTGGAGGATAGCGAATGTTGTCCCATTGTTTAAGAAGGGGAACAGAGACTTTGCCGGGAATTATAGACCGGTGAGTCTTACTTCTGTTGTGGGCAAGGTTTTAGAAAAAATTATTAGGGATAGGATTTATAGTTATTTGGAGTGTAATGAATTGATTAGAAATAGTCAGCATGGTTTTGTAGCGGGTAGGTCGTGCCTTACTAACCTTATTGAGTTTTTTGAGAAGGTGACCAAAGAGGTGGATGGGGGTAAGGCAGTTGACGTGGTATACATGGATTTTAGTAAGGCGTTCGATAAGGTTCACCATGGTAGGCTTCTGCAGAAAATGCAGATGTATGGGATTGTGGGTAATCTAGGAAGTTGGATCAGGAATTGGCTATCAGATAGGAGACAGAGGGTGGTGGTGGATGGTAAATATTCATCATGGAGTGCAGTTACGAGTGGTGTGCCTCAGGGATCTGTTTTGGGGCCACTGTTGTTTGTAATTTTTATTAATGATCTGGATGAGGGTATAGTTGGGTGGATTAGTAAATTTGCTGATGACACCAAAGTTGGAGGTGTGGTAGATTGTGAGGAAGGGTGTCATAGTCTGCAGGGAGACTTAGATAGGTTGCAGAGCTGGGCCGAGAGGTGGCGGATGGAATTTAATGCGGAGAAGTGTGAGGTAATTCACTTTGGTAGGAGCAACAGATGTGTCGAGTATAGGGCTAACGGGAGGACTTTGAATAGTGTGGATGAACAGAGGGATCTAGGTGTGTGTGTACATAGATCCCTGAAAGTTGGGAATCAAGTAGATAAGGTTGTCAAGAAGGCGTACGGTGTCTTGGCGTTTATTGGTAGGGGGATTGAATTTAGGAGTCGCAGTGTAATGTTGCAACTGTACACTACTCTAGTGCGGCCGCACTTGGAGTACTGTGTGCAGTTCTGGTCCCCGCATTACAAGAAGGATGTGGAGGCGTTGGAGAGGGTGCAGAGGAGGTTTACTAGGATGTTGCCTGGTATGGTGGGGAGGTCCTATGAGGAGAGACTGAGGGATCTAGGGTTGTTTTCGTTGGAAAGAAGGCGGCTAAGAGGGGATCTTATTGAAACATATAAGATGATTAGAGGTTTAGATAGGGTGGATAGTGATAGCCTTTTTCCTCGGATGGAGAAAGCTAGCACGAGGGGGCATGGCTTTAAATTAAGGGGGGGTAGCTACAGGACGGATGTCAGGGGTAGGTTCTTTACCCAGCGGGTGGTGAGGGATTGGAATGCCCTGCCTGCTGCAGTTGTAAATGCGTCTAGTTTGGGGGCGTTTAAGAGATCTCTGGATAGGTTTATGGACGAAAAGGGATTGGTATAGGCTAGTGGGTCATTGTTTTTGTAACTGGTCGGCGCAACATCGTGGGCCGAAGGGCCTGTTCTGCGCTGTAATGTTCTATGTTCTATGTTCTAGCCTGCCATGAGAGTCGTTGTCAAATGTCAAATCAATTAAACTAGTGAAGCATGATCTCCCACGTACAAAACCATGCTATCTGTTGCAAAAAAAAAATTCACTTCCAAATGTGTATAAATCCTAATCCTAAGAATCTTTTCCAACATTTTTACGATCACTGATGTCAAGCTCACTGGCCTATAGTTACTTGGGTTATCCTTGCTGCCATTCTTAAATAACGGGACAACATTGGCTATTCGCCAATCCTCTGGGACCTCACTAGTGGCCAACAAAGAAACAAAAACTTCTGTTAGAGGCCCAGCAATTTCAATTTGTCTCAAAGAACAAAGGAAATTACAGCACAGAATAGGTTCTTCAGCTGTCCAAGACTGCACCAACCATGCAGCCTGACTGAACTAAAACCACCCCCCAGATTCCGTCGCCCTCCATTCCCATCCTTTTCATGTATTTGTAAAAATGCCCCTTTTCCATGAGATTGTTTTGGCAGATAAGGCAAAGGAGAATCCCAAGAGCTTCTACAAGTACATAAAGGGCAAAAGAGTAACTAGAGAGAGAGTAGGGCCTTTTAAGGATCAACAAAGTCACATATGTGTGGACCCACAAGAGATAGGTAATATCTTAAATGAATATTTCCCATCAGTGTTCACTGTTGAGAGAAACATGGATGTTAGGGAACTTGGGGAAATAAATAGTGATGTCTTGAGGAGCGTACATATGAGAAAGAGGCACTGGAAGTCTTAAAGCGCACCAAAGTAGATAAGTCCCCGGGACCTGATGAAGTGCATCCCAGGACATTGTGGAAGGCTAGGGAGGAAGTTGCGTGTCCCCTAGCAGAGATATTTAAATCATTGATAGTCACAGGTGAGATGCCTGAAGATTGAAAGGTGGCAAATGTTATGCCTTTGTTTAAGAAAGGCTGCAGGAAAAGCCTGGGAATTACAGGCTGGTGAGCCTAACATCTGTGGTGGGTAACTTGTTAGAGGTATTTTGAGAGACAGGATCTACAGGCATTTAGAGATGCAAGGACTGATTAGGGACAGTCAGCATGGCTTTGGAAGTGGAAAATCATGTCTCACAAATTTGATTGAGTTTTTTGAAGGAGTAGCCAAGATAGATGAGGGCAGTGCAGTTGATGTTGTCTGCACGGACTTTAGCAAGGCCTTTGACCAGGTACCACATGGTAGGTTGTTGCATAAGGTTAAATCTCAAGGGATCCAGGGTGAGGGAGCCAAATGGATACAAAATTGACTTGATGACAAAATGTGGAGATGCCAGCGTTGGACTGGGGTAAGCACGTTAAAAAGTCTCACAACACCAGGTTAAAGCCCAACAGGTTTATTTGATACAAAAGCCACTACCAAATTGACCTGTTGGAGTTTAAACCTGGTGTTGTGAGACTTCTTGATGACAAAAGCCAGAGGATTGTTTTTCAAACTGGAGGCCTGTGACCAGTGGTGTGCCTTAGGTATTGGTGCTGGGTCCACTGTTGTTTGCCATTTAGATTAATGATTTGGATGAGAATATAGGAGGCATGGTTCATAAGTTTGCAGATGGCACCAAGACTGCTGGCATAGTGGACAGTGAAGAAGGTTACCTAGGATTGTAATGAGATCTTGATCAATTGGGCCAGTGGGCTGACAAATGGCAGGTGGAATTTCATTTAGACAGATGTGAGGTGATGCATTTTGGTAGATCAGTCCAGGACAGGACTTACTCAGTTAATGGTAGGGCACTGGGGAGAGTTACAGAACAAAGAAACCTAAGAGTACATGTTCATAGCTCCTTGAAAGTGAAGTCACAGGTGGACAGAGTGGTGAAGAAGGCATTCGGCATGTTTGGTTTCATTGGTCAGAACATTGAATATAGGAGCTGGGACATCTTGTTGAAGTTGTATAAGACTTTGGCAAGGCCACACTTGGAATACTGTGTACAGTTCTGGTCACTCTATTATAGAAATATTATAAGTCACAGGAACAAAATTAGGCCACTTGGCCATTGAGTCTGCTCCGCCATTCAATCATGGCTGATATTTTTCTTATCCCCATTCTCCTGCCTTTTCCCCATAACTACTGATCCTCTTATTAATCAAGAATCTTAAAAACACTTAATGACCTGGCCTCCACAGCCTTCTGCGGCAAAGACTTTCATAGATTGACCACTCTCTGCCTGAAGAAATTCCAACTCATCTCTGTTTTAAAGGATCCCTTCATCCTGAGGTTGTGCCCTCTGGTTCTTGATTTTCCTACTAGTGGAAACATCCTCTCCAAATCCACTGTATCCAGGTCTCGCAATATCCTCCAAGTTTCAATAAGATCCCCCCTCATCCTTCTAAACTCCAACGAGTACAGACCCAGAATCCTCAACTGTTCTTCATAAAATAAGTTCTTCATTCCAGGGATCATTCTTGTGCATCTCCTCTGGACTCTTTCCAAGGCCAGCACCTTGCTAAAATTTGGGGCCCAAAACTGTTTAGAATATTCCAAATGGGTTTTGACCAAAGTCTTATACAGCCTCAGAAGTACATCTCTGCTCTTGTATTCTAGCCCTCTCGAGTTGAATGCTAACATTTCATTTGTCTTCCCAACTGCCGACTGAACCTGCACGTTAACCTCAAGAGAATCTTGAACAATGACTCCCGTGTCTTTTTGTGCTTTTGATTTCCTATTTAGAAGCATTTTCCTATTTAGAAAGTAGTCTATTCCTCCATTCCTACTTCCAAAGTGCATAACCTCACACTTTCCCACATTGTATTCCATCCGCCACTTCTTTGCCCACTTTCCTAACCTGAAAAAGTCCTTCTGCGGCCCCCTTTCTTCCTCAGTACTACCTGTCCCTCTAGATATCTTTGCGTCATATGTAAACTTAGCAACAGTGCCTTCAGTTCTCTCTTCCAAAGCATTAATGTATAGTGTGAAAAATTGTGGTCCCTGCACCGACCCCTGAGGCACACTACTAGTCACCGGCCATCCTGAAGACCCCTTTATCCCCACTCTCTGCTTTCTGCCAGTCAGCCAATCCTGTAACCATGCCAGGATCTTTTCCTTAACACCATGAGCACTTAACTTATTTAACAGTCTCCTATGTGGCAACTTGTCAAAAGCCTTGTGGAAATCTAAATAAATCATGTCCACTGGTTCTCCTTTATCTAACTTCCTTGTTACCTTCTCAAAGAACTCTAACAGATTTGTCAGACATGACCTCCCCTTGACAAAGCCGTGCAGACTCAGTCCTACTTTATCACGCACTTCCAAGTATTCTGCGATCTCATCTTTACTAATGGACTCTAAGATCTTTCCAGTGTCTGAAGTCAGGCTAACCAGCCTATGATTTCCCATCTGCTGTCTCTCTCCCTTCTTAAACAGTGGTGTTACCTTCGCTACTTTCCAGTCCTCTGGGATCCTCCCTGCCTCCAGTGATTCTTGAAAGATCATCATCAATCCATCCACAATAGAACATTACAGCGCAGAACAGGCCCTTCGGCCCACGATGTTGCGCCGACCAGTTAAAAAGCAATGATCCGCTAACCTAAACCAAACCCTTTCCATCCATAAACCTATCCACGGATCTCCTAAACGCTCCCAAACTAGTCGCATTTACAACTGCAGCAGGCAGGGCATTCCAATCCCTCACCACCCTCTGGGTAAAGAACCTACCCCTGACATCCGTCCTATAACTACCACCCCTTAATTTAAAGCTATGCCCCCTCGTGCTAGCTTTCTCCATCCGAGGAAAAAGGCTATCACTGTCCACCCTATCTAAACCTCTAATCATCTTATATGTTTCAATAAGGTCCCCTCTAAGCCGCCTTCTTTCTAACGAAAACAACCCTAGATCCCTCAGTCTCTCCTCATAGGACCTCCCCTCCATACCAGGCAACATCCTCTGCACCCTCTCCAAAGCCTCCACATCCTTCCTAGAATGTGGGGACCAGAACTGCACACAATACTCCAAGTGCGGCCGCACCAGAGTTTTGTACAGTTGCAACATGACGCTGCGGCTCCTAAATTCAATCCCCCTACCAATAAACGCCAAGACGCCGTATGCCTTCCTAACAACCCTATCTACTTGATTCCCAACTTTCAGGGATCTATGTACACATACACCTAGATCCCTCTGTTCATCCACACTATTCAGAGTCCTACCGTTAGCCCTATACTCTACACATCTGTTATTCCTGCCAAAGTGAATTACCTCACACTTTTCCGCATTAAACTCCATCCGCCACCTCTCGGCCCAGCTCTGCAACTTGTCCAAGTCTCCCTGTAAACTATGACACCCTTCCTCACTATCTACCACACCTCCGACTTTGGTGTCATCAGCAAATTTACTAATCCACCCAACTATACCCTCATCCAGATCATTTATAAAAATTACAAACAGCAGTGGCCCCAAAACAGATCCCTGAGGCACACCACTCGTAACTGAACTCCATGACGAATACTTACCATCAACCACCACCCTCTGTCTCCTATCCGCCAGCCAATTCCTGATCCAATTACCTAAATCACCCTCAATCCCATACATCTGCATTTTCTGCAGAAGCCTTCCATGGTGAACCTTATCAAACGCCTTACTAAAGTCCATATATACCACGTCAACTGCCTTACCCCCATCCACCTCTTTGGTCACTTTCTCAAAAAACTCAATGAGGTTAGTAAGGCATGACCTACCCTCCACAAAACCATGCTGACTATCTCCAATCAATTCATTACTCTCCAAATAACTATAAATCCTATCCCTAATAATTTTTTCTAAAACCTTACCCACAACAGAAGTATGACTCACCGGTCTATAATTCTCAGGGAAGTCTCTGTTCCCCTTCTTAAACAATGGGACAACATTCGCTCTCCTCCAATCTTCCAGTACTATACCTGTGACCAACGACGACCTGAACATCAGAGCCAGAGGCTCTGCAATCGCCTCTCTTGCCTCCCAGAGAATCCTAGGGTAAATCCCGTCTGGCCCAGGGGACTTATCTAATTTCAAACCCTCAAGAATATCTAGCACATCCTCCTTATCAACCGCAATACTGTCCAGTTTACAACCCTGTAACCCAGTGTTCTCCACAGCTACATTTATGTCCCCCTGCGTGAACACCGAAGAGAAATATTGGTTCAATGCCTCTCCAGTCTCTTCCGGTTCCACACATAAATTCCCGCTGCTGTCTCTAACTGGCCCTAATCTTGCCCGAACCAACCTTCTGTTCTTAACATATCTATAGAATGCCTTAAGATTCTCCTTAATCCTATCAGCCAAAGGCTTCTCATGTCCTCTTTTAGCCCTTCTTAACTCACTCTTTAACTCCCTCCTAGCCAATCTAAAGCTTTCTAGTGCACTACCTGAGCCCTCAAGTCTCATCCGGACATAAGCCTCCTTTTTCTTTTTAACCAGCGAATCATCTTTCCTAGTGCACCACAGTTCCCTAGCTCGATCAATTCCCCCCTGCCTGACAGGGACATACATATCAAGGACTCACAGTAGCTGCTCCTTGAAAAAACTCCACATTTTGGACGTTCCAAGACCCTGTAGTCTCCTAGTCCAACCTATGCTTCCTAATTCTCTCCTAATAGCCTCATAATTACCCTTCCCCCAGCTAAAACTACTGACCCGCGGTTCATGCCTATCCCTTTCCATCACTAAGGTGAACGTAACCGAATTGTGGTCACTATCACCTAAATGCACACCAACTTCCAAGTCTAGCACCTGGTCTGGCTCATTTCCCAGCACCAAATCCAATATAGCCTCACCTCTAGTTGGCCTATCAACATACTGAGTCAAAAAACCTTCCTGCACGCTTTGTACAAAAACTGACCCCTTTAATTTCCTCAGCTGTCTCTTTTAGAACCCCGGAATGCAGCCCATCCAGTCCAGGTGATTTATCCACCTTCAGACCTTTCAGTTTCCTCAGAACATTCTCCTTAGTGATAGCCACCACACTCACCTGTGCCTCCTGACTGCTAGAGCTCTGGCATCCCACTGGTGTTTTCCACCATGAAGACTGATACAAAGTAATTATTCAGTTCCTCCACTATTGCTTTGTTTCCTATTATCATTTCTCCAGTCTCATTTTCCAGTGGTCCAATAGCTATCTTTACCTCTCTGTTACCTTTTATGTATTGAAAAACCCTTCCTATCTTCTTTTACATTGCTATCTAGCTTACATTCATATTTCATCTTCTCCCCCCTTACTGCTTTTTTTAGTTGTTCTCTGTTCACTTTTAAAGGCTTCCCAATCCTCTGGCTTCCCACTAATCTTTGCCACTTTGTATGCTTTATCTTTTGTTTTTATGCTGTCCTTGACTTCCCTCATCAGCCATGGATGCCTCATCATCCCCTTAGCATGTTTCCTCCTCCTCCTTGGGATGAATTTCTGTTGTGCTTCCTGAATAACTCTCAAAACTCCTGCCATTGCTGTTCCACTATCTTCCCTGCTGGGGTCCCTTTCCAATCAACTCTGGCCAGCTCCTTCCTCATGCCTTTGTAGTTACCTTTATTTAATTGTAATTCCATTAGATCTGATTCCAGCTTCTCCCTTTCAAACTGCAGAGTAAATTCTATCATAAGTTTGAGTTATAAAGAGAGGCTGGATAGTAGCAGGCTTAGGTGTGATCTTATTGATGTCTTTTTCCAAAGATAGGGGAGTCTAAGAGGGCATAGGTTTAAGGTAAGAGGGGAGAGGGACAATTATTTCACACGGAGGATGGTGAGTGACTTGAACAAGCTGCCAAGAGGTAGTAGTAGAGATGGATACAATTTTATCTTTTAAAAAGCGTGTAGACAGTTACGTGGGTAAGATGAGTATAGAGGGATGCAGGCCAAATGCGGGCAATTGGGACTAACTTAAGGGTTAAAAAAGGGGGCAGCATGGACAAGTTGGACCAAAGGCCTGCTTCCGTGCTGTAAACCTCTATGACTCTATCACATGCGTTGCCACTTTCAGTGACCTGTGTACAGGTACATCCAGATCCCTGTGCCTATCAATGCTCTTAAGGGTTCTGCCATTTACTGTTTATTTCCCATCTGTATTAGACTTTCCAAAATGCATTACCTCACATTTGTCCAGATTAAATTCCATCTGCCATGTCTCTGCCCAAGTCTCCAACTGATCCTGCTATATCCTCTGACGGTCCTCATTGCTATCCGCAATTCCACCAACCTTTCTAATCAAACCAAATACATTTTTCTCAAAATCATTTATATACATTACAAACAGCAAAGGTCCCAGCACTGATCCCTGAGGAACACTTGTCATAGCCCTCCATTCAGAAACTCACCCTTCCACTGCTACCCTCTCTCTTTGACTGAGCCAGTTCTGTATCCATCTTGCCAGTCACCTCTGATACCATGTGACTTCACCTTCTGTACTAGTCTGCCATGAGGGATCTTGTCAAAGGCTTTACTGAAGTCCATGTAAACAACATCCACTGCCCTATCCTCATCAATCATCTTTGTCACTTCCTCAAAAAACTCGATCAAGTTAGTGAGACATAACCTCCCTTTCACAAAACTATGTTGCTTCTCGCTAATAAATCAGCTTATTTCCAAGTGGAAGTAAATCCTGTCTCTGAGGACCATGAGCTATTAATTATGGAAAATTGGTTCAAATTCATGAAAATTGCAGGGGACGAGGAGATGCCAACATCCCCAATGGACCTGGCCAGGTCGGGCATGCATCCTGCAAGCTTACTACTCACACCCTTATCTAGGCCAGACAAAATTTGGAATTCTGGGAATGGGGAGGGGAATCCTGGAATTGGGTCTCATTCACCATTTCTAAATGCTTCCAGAACCTTTCCAACTCCAAAATCCAGCCCAATGTCTGTAGTGCTAAAGAAGAGAAGATTCTACCCTTCTTAAACAAAGGAACAAATTGGCTATTCTCCAATCTTCTGGGACCTCCCCTGTAGCCAGTGAGGATACAAGATTTTTCTCAAGGCCCCAGCAATTTCCTCCCCTGCTTCTCTCAATATTTGGGGTATATCCCATCAGCCTCTGGGGACTTGTCTACTTTAATATTTCTCAAGAATCCCCAGTATTGGAGATAATGTATTGATGTGGATAGAGAACTGGTTGGTAGACAGGAAGCAAAGTGTAGGAATAAAGGGTCCTTTTCAGTGTGGCAGGCAGGAACTAGTGTGGTACCGCAGGGTTCAGAGCTGGACCTCCAGCTATTCACAATTTACATTAATGATTTGGATGAAGGAATTGAATGCAATATTTCCAAATTTGCAGACGACACTAAGCTGGATGATGGTGTGTACTATGAGGAGGATGTTAAGAGGCTGCAGGGTGATTTGGACAGCCTGGCTGAGTGGGCAAATACTTGGAAAATGCAATATAATGTAGGTAAATGTGAGGTCATCCACTTTGGTGGCAAAAACAGGAAGGAAGGTTATTATCTGAATGGTGGCGGTTTAAGAAAAGGGGAAGTGTAAGTAACCTAGGTGTCATGGTGGAACAGTCGCTGAAGGTTGGCATGTAGGTGCAGCAGGTGGTGAGGAAAGCTAATGGCATACTGGCCTTCACAGCAAAAGGATTTGAAAATCGGAGTAAGGATGTCTTGCTGCAGTTACACAGGGCCTTGGTGAGGCCACACCCTGAGTATTGTGTGCAGTTTTGGTCTCCTAGTCTGAGGAAGGACATTCTTGCTATTGAGGAGTGCAGCGAAGGTTCACCAGACTGATTCCTGGAATGGCAGGACTGACATATGAAGAGAGACTGGATTGTTTGAGCTTGTACTCACTGGAATTTAGAAGAATGAGAGGGGATCTCATAGAAACATTTAATAACTGGAGGGGCTAGATGTGGAAAGAATGTTCCCGATGTTGGGGAAGTGCAGAGCCAGGGGTCACGGTCTAAGAATAAGGAGTAAACCATTCAGGTCTGAGATGAGGAAGAACCTCTTCACTCAGAGAATTCTGATCCTGTGGAATCCTCTACCACAGAAAGCTGTTGGGGCCAGTTTGTTAGATATGTTCAAGAGGGAACTGGACATGGCCCTTGTGGCTAAAGGGATCAAGGGATATGGAAAGAAAGCAGGAGTGGGATAGCAAGATCCACTCTGTCCATGCCTCCCATAATCTTGTAGACTTCTATCAGGTCACCCCTTAACCTCCATCGTTCCAGTGAGAACAAACCAACTTTTTCCAACCTCTCCTCATAGCTGATGCCTCCATACCAGGCAACATCCTGGTAAATCTTTCCCATACCCTCTCCAAAGCTTCCACATTCTTCGGGTAGTGTGGCGACCAGAATTGAACACTATATTCCAAGTGTGGCCTAACTAAGGTTCTATAAAGCGTCAACATGACTTGTCAATTTTTAAACTCAATGCCCCTGCCGAAGAAGGCAAGTATGCCATATGACTTCTTGACTATCTTCTCTATCTGCATTGCCATTTTCAGTGACCTATATACCCAGATCCCTCTGCCTATAAATACTCTTAAGGCTTCTGCCATTTACTGTATATTTTCTATCTGTGTTAGAGCTTCCAAAATGCATTACTTCACATTTGTCCGGATTAAACTCCATCTGCCATCTCTCCGCCCAAGTCTCCAACTGATCTATATCCTGCTGTATCCTCTGATGGTCCTCATCACTATCTTCAAATCCACCAACCTTTGTGTCGTCCGCAAACTTACTAATCAATTCAGTTACATTTTCCTCCAAGTCATTTATACATATTACAAACATCAAAGGGCCCAGCACCGATCCCTGAGGAGCCGCATTTGTCACAGCCCTCCATTCAGAAACACACCCTTCCACTGCTACCCTCTGTCTTCTGATAAGTATAAAGGTAAGGTGCTTCACTCCAAGTATGATTCAAGTGACCCACTACGAAGCTTTTATCAAACAAACTTTATTGAAGAACACACTTAAAATATAATAAGAAAAATTAGCATAATCTTTCCCAATTAGTAAAATAATCATGATATTGTATAAAACTTAGCAGTTAACTATTATGATCCAGGTCAAAGAACACCCATAAACATACACTCATTTCTAGACTTGCCACAAAAAAGCAAGTATGCACAGGTGAGGATGGATTTTACAGCTTTTTAACACCTGCTGTGAATTGGTCCCTTGAGTTGATTAAAACCTTGAGGCTTCCTAGACCTGGAACTTTCAATATGCCTCTGGAGAGAGAGAGAGAGAAAAACAGAAACATACTGCCTTCTTCCATTGGTTTCTGACAGCAATTTACCAACAGCAGAATTTTTAACTCCAGAGAGAGAGACAGAAACACTGCATGCCTCTATCAATTTCAAGCTAGCAACTAAACTGAAACTAAAACCCTGAACCTTTCTGTGGAAAAAAATTGTCCAAGGCAGCACCTGACCTGTCAGTTATGACCTACCCAGCAATTACAAAAGGGTCATAAAACCCCAGGACACTGCATTAGTTCAGATTAAAAATATACTAGATACCAATTTTATTGCTTCAACAATTAACAATTAACTAACAGAAAGCAAAGAGTGGGGGTAAATGGGTGCTTTTCTGGTTGGCAGTCAGTGACTAGTGGAGTGCTTCAGGGATCAGTATTGGGACTGCAGTTGTTTAGAGTTTACATAGATGATTTGGAGTTGGGGACCAAGTGTAGTGTGTCATAGATCATACTATAAGATGAGTGGCAGAGTAAAGGACACTGAAAGCCTGGCAAGGGATAAAGATAGTCTAAGTGAGTGGGCAACAGTCTGGCAGATGGAGTACAATGTTGGTAAATGTGAGGTCATCCATTTTGGTAGGAATAACAGCAAAATGGACTATTATTTAAATGGCAAGATATTGCAGCAAGCTGCTGTGCAAAGGGACCTGGGGTGTCCTTGTGCAAGATACACAAGGAGTTGGTTTGCAGGTGCAGCAGGTAATTAAGAAGGCAAATGGAATTTTGTCCTTCATTGTTCGAGGGATGGAGTTTAAAAACAGTGAAGTTATGTTACAGCTGTATCAGATGCTGGTGAGGCTACACCTGGAGTACTGTGTACAGTTTTGGTCTCCTTACTTGAGAAAGGATATACTGGCACTGGTGGGGATGCAGAGGACATTCACTAGGTTGATTCTGGAGTTAAGAGGGTTGGTTCATGAGGAGAGAATGAGTAGACTGGGGCTATACTCATTGGAATTCAGAAGAATAAGAGGAGAACTTATAGAAACATAAGAACATAAGAGTCGAGAGCAGGAGTAGGCCATTTGGCCACTTGAGCCTGCTCCACCATTTAATGAGATCATGACTGACCTTTTTGTGGACTCAGCTCCACTTACCCGCCCGCTCACTATAACCCTTAATTCCTTTACTATTCAAAAATTTATCTATCCTTGCCTTAAAAACATTCAATGATGTAGCCTCAACTGGGCAGGGAATTCCACAGATTCACAACCCTTTGTGTGGAGAATTCTTCCTCAACTCAGTCCTAAATCGGCTTTCACTAATTTTGACGGCATGCCGCCTAGTTCTAGTTTCACCTGCCAGTGAAAACAACTTCCCTGCTTCTATCTTATCTATTCCCTTCATAATCTTATGTGTTTCTGTAAGATCTCCCTTCATTCTTCTGAATTCTAAAGAGTATAGCCCCAGTCTACTTGGTGTCTCCTCATAAGCCAACCCTCTCAACTCCGGAATCAACCTAGTGAATGTCCTCTGCATCCCCACCAGTGCCAGTATATCCTTTCTCAAGTAAGGAGACCAAAACTGTACACAGTACTCCACATGTAGCCTCACCAGCATCTTATACAGCTGTAACATAACCTCACTGTTTTTAACTCCATCCCTCCAGCAATGAAGGACAAAATTCCACTTGCCTTCTTAATTACCTGCTTCACCTGCAAACCAACTCCTTGAGATTCTTGCACAAGGACACCCCAGGTCCCTCTGCACAGCAGCATGGTGCAATTTTTTACCATTTAAATAATAGTCCATTTTGCTGTTATTCCGACCAAAATTGGTGACGTCACATTTACCAACATTGTACTCCGTCTGCCAGACCCTCACCCGCTCACTTAGATTATCTATATCTCTTTACAGATTTCAGAGTCCTCTGCACACTTTGCTCTGCCACTCATCTTAGTGTGATCTGCGAATTTTGACACACTACACTTGGTCCCCAACTCCAAACCATCTCTGTAAGTCATAAACAATTGCAGCCCTAACACTGATCCCTGAGGCACACCAGTAGTCATTGATTGCCAACCAGAAAAACAAACATTCCACCTTCTCTCTGCCTTCTGCTAGGTAACCAATCCTCTATCCGTGCTAATACATTATCCGTAACAATGTGCACCTTTATCTTACGTAGCAGTCTTTGGTGCAACACCTTGTCAAATGCCTTCTGGAAATCCAGATACACCACATCCACATGTTCCCCATTGTCCACTGCACATGTAATGTTCTCAAAGAATTCCACCAAATTAATCAAACATGACCTTCCCTTCGTGAGCCCATGCTGTGTCATACCAATGGAACAATTAATATCCAAATGTCTTGCTATTTCTTTGATGATAGATTCAAGTATTTTCCTTGCTATAGAAATTAAGCTAACTGGCCTATAGTTACCTGCCTTTTGTCTGCCTCCTTTTTTAAAACAGTGGCGTCATATTTGCTTTTTTCCAATCTGCAAGAACCATCCCAGAGTCCAGCAAATTTTGGTACATAAGAACATAAGAAATAGGAGCAGGAGTAGGCCATCTAGCCCTTCGAGCCTGCCCCGCCATTCAATAAGATCATGGCTGATCTGAAGTGGATCAGTTCCACTTTCCCGCTCACTCTTCATAACCTTTAATTCCCTTGTCTGTCAAAAACCTATCTACCCGTGACTTAAATATATTTAGCGAGGTAGCCTCCACCACTTCAACGGGCAGAGAATTCCAGAGATTCACCACCCTTTGAGTGAAGAAGTTCCTCCTCAACTCCAATCTAAACTGCCCCCCCCGCCTTATCTTGAGGCTGTGCCCTCTAGTCCTGCTATCCTTTCTAAGCAGGAAGAATCTCTCTACTTCTACCCTATCCATCCCTTTCATTATCTTATACGTCTCTATAAGATCCCCCCTCATCCTTCTAAACTCCAACAAGTACAGACCCAGTCTATTTAGTCTCTCTTCATAGTCCAACCCCCTCATCTCCGGTATCAGCCGAGTGAACCTCCTCTGCACTCCCTCCAAGGCCAAAATATCCTTGCGCAAGTGCGGCGACCAAAACTGCACACAGTACTCCAGCTGCGGCCTCACCAGTGCCCTGGTAAATTATCACTAGTGCATCCACTGTCTCTTTTAGTACCCTGGGCTGCATTCCATCAGGGCCAGGAGACTTGACTACCTTTAGTCCCATTAACTTGCCCAACACTAACTCTTTTGTGATAATGATAGTTTCTAGGTCCTCATCTGCCATAGCCTTCCTGTCATCAATTTTTGGCACATTATTTGTGTCTTCCATGTGAAGATCGACACAAAATACCTGAAAAATGCGTCAGCCATTTTCTCATTTCCACTTATTACATTCCCCCTTCTTGTTCTGCAAAGGACCAATGTTTACTCTAGCCACTCTGTTTCGTTGGCTGTATTTGTAGAAACATTTGCTATCTGTAAGATATAAGATTATGAAAGGAATAGATAAGATAGAAGCAGAGAAGTTGTTTCCACTGGTGGGTAAAACTAGAACTCAATGACATGGCCTCCAAATAAGTGGGAGTAGATTTAGAACTGAGTTGAGGAGGAACTTTTTCACACAAAGGGTTGTGAATCTGTGGAATTCCCTGCCCAGTGAAGCAGTTGAGGCTACCTCATTGAATGTTTTCAAGGCAAGGATAGATAAATTTTTGAACAGTAAAGGAATTAAGGGTTATGGTGAGAGGGTGGGTACTTTTACAAAGCTGAAAATGTCACTTCCAACAGTAGATGTGATGACGCAATTGGACAACACTTATTGAACAATCAGGGACCAGGCTCAGAATTACACTCATAACTAATGTAAGATTATCAGTTGGGATTGCAATATGGCTCACATCTTCTTGCTACAAGTTACATATAAGTGTATGCAGGCTTTGTCCTCTACAAAAAAAAGTCCACACATTATGCAGTTTACAGCTAAACGTAAGCTTGGAGGACAACCACTCGCTGATCCATTCATCATAGCAATTCTTCGACCGATCAGAGTTAACTTGGTTTATTAAATTTAAACCAAAGCCTGAGGGATAATTGTTTCCTGTGTGACAATACTGTGCCTTTAAGAAGTGTATTTTAATCATGTTTCTCTGCAGTTTTGAACTCCAAGTCCCCTCTGAACATCAATTCTGTTCAAAGTTTTGCCATTACCCTTAACATTTGATCTCCTAAAATTCAGCACCTTACACTTGCTCGGACTAAACTCTGCCTGCCATTTCTCTGCCCGTATCTGCAGCTGATCTATATCCCGTTGTATCCTTTGACAACCTTTTACACTATCCACAACTCCTCCTATCTTTGTGTCGTCTGCAAACTTACTAATCTACCCATCTATGTTTTCATCCAAGTCATTTATATATATCACAAATATCAGAGGTCCCAGCACGCAGGGCACCTGTAGTCACGGACCTCCAACTGGAAAACATTCTTCCATCACCACTTTCTGACTTCTGTAGGCAAGTCAATTCTGAGAAAAAGCGGCCAAGTCACAGTGGACCCGATGCATCTTATCTTCTGGATGCGCCTACCATGAGGGACCTTGAGAAAAGCTTTACTAAAACAACAAAGAACAACCCAGCACGGGAAACAGGCCCTTCGGCCCAACAAGCCCGCCCCGCCATTTCAACAGTGCATTTTCCTGCACCTACCCTGCCCCATGTGTATGTGAATGGTACCCCTAATGTAGCCAGATTCAGGGGAGAATAGTGTAGGGCCAATTTGGTACACCAGTCAGCCTAAGAGCACATCTTTGGGGTGTGGGAGGAAACCGGAGCACCCGGAGGAAACCCACGCAACCACAGGGAGAATGTGCAAACTCCCACAGACACAGGCCCAAATCCATGTATCTGCACAGCTAGCAGTGATAGTCACTGAGCTGTTGTGGTGCCCGTCTGCTGGTCCAGTATTAAGCACACACAACGACACAAAGTACTAGGCCACTCTCGAAACCTCCAAGAGCAGCCCACGCACAACCCACCGTGTGCAAGCCCCTTGTTTGACAACAAGGTGGACCGACTCCTGTGGATTAAAAGAGACAAAACATTAACATGTAATATTACATTTCCAGTGTCATCCCGAGGCTCTGACCCTTTTTAATACCGTTTTCTATAACCCTCCATCCCTGTTTCACTCATGTGCCTATCTAAGTAAACCTTAAACAAGTCCAACGTGCCTGCCTCCACCACCTTACTTGGTAGCGCATTCCATACCCCCACGACCCTCTGCGTGAAAAACCTTCCTCTAGTATCCAAATTATACTTCTCCCCCCTCACCCTTAGATCATGACCTCTTGTAATAGTTGTCCCCAATCTAGGGAAAAGCCTGCCACTATTGACTCTATTTATTCCCTTCATCATTTTATACACCTCGATCAGATCCCCCCTTAATCTCCGTCTTTCTAAGGAGAAGAGCCCCAGTTTTTCCAATCTTTCCTCGTAACTCAGTCTTTCCATACCAGGCAGCATCCTGGTAAACCTCCTCTGCACTCTCTCCAGGGTCTCCACGTCCTTCCGGTAGTAAGGTGACCAGGGCTGGATGCAGTACTCCAAATGCGGTCTAACCAAAGTTCTGTACAACTGAAGCGTTAGACGCCAGCTCTTATACTCTATACCCCTTCCTATAAAGGCTAGCATTCCATAAGCTTTCTTCACAACCTTCTCTACCTGTGTTGACACCTTCAGAGACTTGTGCACTTGCACTCCCAGGTCCCTCTGCATTTCTATACTCCTAATCGGTCTACCTTTTATCATATAACTCCTCCCTGCATTATTCCTTCCAAAATGCATCACCTTGCATTTGTCAGGATTAAATTCCATCTGACATCTATCTGCCCAGTATACCAACCTATCTATATCTTACTGTGTCACCTGACAATCCACCTCAGTATCTGCCAAACCTGCCATCTTGGTGTCATCTGCAAACTTGCTGATCACACCACGTAAGCCCTCTTCCAAGTCGTTTATATGTATTACAAAGAGAAGAGGTCCCAGTACTGAGCCCTGCGGCACACCACTGGTGACTGATCTCCAGTCAGAAAAGGACCCTTCCAGCACTACTCTCTGTCTCCTGTTGCCCAGCCAGTTTTCAATCCATCTAGCTACCTGTCCTTGTATCCCATGTGCCTTAACTTTTTCTACCAGCCTACCGTGAGGGACGTTGTCAAACGCCTTACTGAAATCCATATAGATGACATCAACGGCTCGTCCATCGTCAACCGTTTTTGTCACCTCCTCAAAAAATTCTACCAGATTCGTAAGGCAAGACCTCCCCTGAACAAAGCCATGTTGCGTATCCCTAATCAGATTGCAATGTTCCAAATGCTTATACATCCTATCCCTAAGAATTTTTTGCAATAATTTTCCTACCACCAATGTCAAACTCACTGGTCTATAATTACCAGGGTTATCCCTACTGCCCTTTTTAAACAGCGGTACCACATTAGCTACCCTCCAGTCCTCTGGGACCTCACCTGTGTCCAAAGAAGAGACAAAGATTTGCGTCAGAGGCCCAGCAATTTCATCTTTCACCTCCCTAAGCAGCCTGGGATAAATACCATCAGGCCCTGAAAATTTATCTATTTTTATGCTACCTAAAAACCCTAGCACTTCCTCCCTTGTAATGGATATTTCCTACAAATGATCTACAGCTCCCTCCAAGACATTACACGACACCAAACTCCTCTCCTTCGTGAATACCGACGCAAAGTATTCTTTCAGGATCTCCCCCATTCCCTCAGACTCGATGCATAGCTCCCCTCCTTTGCCCCTAAGAGGACCAATTTTCCCTCTAACCACTCTCTTGTTCCTAATATAAGAGTAAAATGCCTTTGGATTTTCCTTAATCCTATCAGCCAAAGCCATTTCATGCCTTCTTTTTGCCTTTCTAACTCCCCTTTTAAGCTCCCTCCTACTCTCTCTATATTCCTCCAGCGCTCTCTCCGTTCCCAGTTGTTTTGACCTAACATATGCCTCTCCCTTCTTCCTGACCAAGTCTTCAATACCCCCTGTAATCCACGGCTCTCTAATCCTGCCTTTTCCATCCTTCCTCTTTACCGGCACATGCCTTTCCTGCAACATTATCAGTTTGCCCTTGAAAGCCTCCCACTTAACAACCGTGGACTTGCCCGCTAACAACCCCTCCCAATCAGTGTCCTTCAGCTCCCTCCTAATCCGGCGATAGCTCGCCTTCCCCCAGTTCAGCACCCTCCCCTTCGGACGGCACTCATCCCTTTCCATTTTTATCCTAAAGTAGACGGGCTTGTGGCTACTGTTAGCCACGTGTTCGCCTCCTGCAACCTCAACCACCTGCCCCAGCTCATTACCCAACACTAAATCCAATATAGCCCCCTCCCTAGTCAGGCTAGTTACGTACTGCTCCAAGGACCTTTCCAACACACATTTTACAAATTCCTCCCCGTCCGTAACTCCAGCTCTAGGCACCTTCCAATCCACTCCAGGAAGATTAAAGTCACCCACTACAACCACCTTATTCTTTCTGCACCTATCTAAAATGCCTCTGCAAATACCTTCCTCCACTGACCTCGGGCTGTTGGGTGGCCTATAGTATACCCCTAGCATCGTAATCTCTCCCTTTTTATTCCTCAACTCCACCCACAGCGACTCGATCCCTAACTCCTCTATATTATCCTCCCTCTGCACTGCTGTGATGTGCTCCTTTACTAACAGTGCCACCCCGCCACCTCTCTTCAACCCTCCTCTGTCACACCTAAAACACTTATACCCAGGAACATTCAGCTGCCAGTCCTGCAACCACGTCTAAATTCCTCACGAACATCAAGGCCCTAAGCTCATCCGTTTTACCCATCACACTCCTCTCATTGAAACAGACGGAGTCCAACCCTCCAGGCCCACTCGGAACCTCCTTCCCCCTGATAATTTTCCTTTCACCCAAACCTACCCTATCACCCAACTCACTCCCGACTCCAGTGTCTAATGAGCTATCAGTCTCATCCCCACTCCCCCTCCCTATTAGTTTAAACCTCCCTGCTAAAACACTTGTCCCCCTCCCATTCAAATTCTCCCCATCCCTCCTGTACAGGTGCCCTTCTCGCACAAATAATTCCCAGTGATCTACAAAGGTAAAGCCCTCTACCTTGCACCAATCCCTAAGCCATGCATTCAGCTGCATGATCTCATTATTCCTAGCCCTGCTGGTACGAGGCAGAGAATGCCACCCTGGAGGTCCTGCTCTTCAGTTTGGACCCCAACTCCCTAAATTGCCTGCGTACATCTGCTCTACTCTGCTTCCTACGTCCTTCTCTCCTATGTGTATTATTACTTCTGCCTGGGTCCCTCCCCTTTCAAAATTCCCTCTATCCTCTCCGATATGTCCTGTACCCCTGCTCCAGGGAGGCAGACTACCATCCTGGAGTCACGCTTTTGCCCACAGAACCTCCTGTCAATTCCTTTGACCCGCCCGTCCCCCACCACTATCTCATTGCCAGCCCCCTTCCTTCCCTCTGAGTCATTCTGGCCCTCCTGTCTTTCCTTTTGTACCCCTGTCGATGCCTTTTGGGGGGCCACTGGGGTGGTCTTTGGACCAGGACTATTCTTCTTCTTCTTCCTCTTAACAGTTATCCATCCATCCTGCTCCTCAGCCCCTGGGACCTCCACTTGTTCATGGTTCATAGCCATTAACTCCTCATTCACTGTTCTACCTTCATTGATCACTTTTATCACTGACCTTGCTGGTGTATACTTAGCATACTTACAATTGTTCAGTAAGTGCCGTTCAATTATGGAATCACATCAACTATTGAACCTTTTGGGACTGGGTCAGGTGGCAGAGATTGTAGATTTCTCATATCTATGAATCCGGCCTCTAAAAATGCCTGCCAGATATTGAATTTTTGGACCAAGATAGGGTGGGCTGGATTAGAAGATGATGTGGAGGGGAGCTGGGCTGAAAGTCTCCCTCAGGGCTCTAGTACTGTTCAAAATCAAAGATCAAAACATGAAACATCCCTTCAACCTCTTTTGTTCCCTCTCCAAACACTGCCAGTGCCCCATCCGTGCCCACCCCTTAACCCCTGATACCCTCCACCTGTTGGGGCAGCATGGTGGCACATTGGTTAACACTGCTGCCTCACAGCACCAGGGACCCAGGTTTGATTCTGGCCTTGAGCTTTGACAGCATGTCTCTTTTTTCCACAATACTGAAGAGTTAATTTAGTGAGAATATGTTTGTGAAAGTGAAATAGATTTTTAATGATTGATTCAAATGGGTAATGGTGAATTGGTAACCTCATTAATACATGCCCAATTTTCTGTCTCATTGCTGAATCACTAACATCTGTTTCACTCAAACCACTGAAACCAATTTCAATCCCTCAGTTTATACTTATTTTTCTCTGGTACACTTAGAAATAATTTCTAAAAATGTCAAAAGCTGTTTCTTTTCAGTGTGCTGAATTATTGCTTCCGGTTGAAGTAACTTTTCATCTTTTTTATGAAGGAAAAATTGACATCGAGACTACAGTTGAATGAAGCAAGACAGCAACTACTTCAGCAAGCTGAATACTGCACAGAAATGGGTGCTGCGGTGTGCACTTTGCTCTGGAGTGTCTCCAGCAATGAAGAATCTGTTAAATTTATCCTTGGAGGAGTAGGTTGTACTGATATTTTGAAGTATATCACTTTCTCTGGCCTGTCAAACTCGTTGAAAGCTACGTTTAATTTTAAAAATGACAGTCTGTGCAGAGTTTGCACGTTCTCTTTGTGTCTCATGGGTTTCCTCCAGGTCCTCCAGTTCCTCCCATAGTCTGAAGAATTAAGTTGATAGGCCATGCACAATTGCCCTTTTGTGTCAGGACAATTCGCAGGGTAAATATGTGGGGTTAGGGGATGGGGCCTGTATGGGATTGTTGTTGTGCAGGCTCGGTGGGCCAAATGGCCTCTTCCTGCACTGTCGGTATTCCATAAGAATGAATGTTTAAATTTAAATTTGATTAACAAATGTTTGGCTAGGAGGAGAAAACAATAACCAAGAACTGTAAACTGGGGTTGGCTATGGCATCATAGAAAGACCAAAACAACAGGTATGACAATGTCCTAAAATTACAGAGAGTTGAAATCAGTTTTGACCATTTGTGCAATGTGACTCCTCCATACATAATTGGTGAGGAATATCGGATACAAATCAGAGTCAGTATGGTCTTATGAAGGGGAAATCTTGTTTGATAAAGTTTTTTTGAGGGTGTACATTAGAACATAAGAACTAGGAGCAGGAGTAGGCCATCTGGCCCCTTGAGCCTGCTCTGCCATTCAATAAGATCATGACTGATCTTTTCGTGGACTCAGCTCCACTTACTCGCCCACTCACCATAGCCCTTAATTCCTTTACTATTCAAAAATTTATCTATCCTTGCCTTAAAAACGTTCAGTGAGGTAGCCTCAACTGCTTCACTGGGCAGGGAATTCCACAGATTCACGACCCTTTGTGTGTAGAAATTCCTCCTCAACTCAGTTCTAAATCTGATTCCCCTTATTTTGAGGCCATGTTCCCTAGCTCTAGTTTCACCTGCCAGTGGAAACAACTTCCCTGTTTCTATCTTATCTATTCCCTTCATTATTTTGAATGTTTCTCTAAGATGTCCCCTCATTCTTCTGAATTCCAATGGATATAGTTCCAGTCTACTCAGTCTCTCTCCATAAGCCAAGTCTCTGAACTCTGGAATCAACTTAGTGAATCTCTTCTGCATCCCCTCCAGTGCCAGTATATCCTTTCTCAAGTAAGGAGACCAAAACTGTACATAGTACTCTAGGTGTGGCCTCACCAGCACGTTATACAGCTGCAACGTAAGGTCATAAGAACTAGGAGCAGAAGTAGGCCATCTGGCCCCTTGAGCCTGCTCCGTATTCAATAAGATCATGGCTGACCTTTTCATGGACTCAGCTCCGCTTATCTCCCAGCTCACCATAACCTTTTAATTCCTTTACTGTTCAAAAATTTATCCTTGCCTTAAGATTATTCAGTGAGGTAACCTCATCTGCTTCACTGGTCAGGAAGTTCCACAGGTTCACGTTTTGTGTGAAGAAGTTCCTCCTCAACTCAGTCCTAAATCTGCTTCCCCTTATTTTGAGGCATGCCCCCTAGCTCTAGTTTCACCTGTCAATGGAAACAACTTCCCTGCTTCTATCTTACCTATTCCCTTCATAATCTTATATGTTTCTATAAGATCTTCTCTCATTCTTTTGAATTCCAATGAGTATAGCCCCATCTACTCAATCTCTCCTCATAAGCCAACCCTCTCAACTCCGGAATCAACGTTGTGAATCTCCTCTGTCCCCCCTCCAGGGTCAATATATTCTTTCTCAAGCAAAGAGACCAAAATTGTACATAGTACTCCAGGTATTGCATCATCAGCACCTTATACAGCTGCAACATAACCTCGCTGTTTTTTTAAACTCCGGCAATAAGGACAAAATTCCATTTGCCTTCTTAATTACCTGCTGCACCTGCAAACCAACTCCTTAAAATTCTTGCACAAGGACACCCAAATCCCTCTGCATAGCCGCATGGTGCAATTTTTTACCATTTAAATAATAGTCTATTTTGCTATTATTCCTACCAAAATGGATGACCTCACATTTACAAACATTGTACTCCGTCTGCCAGAGCCTCACCCACTCACTTAGACTATCTATATCCCTTTGCTGACTTTCAGCATCCCCTGCACACTTCGCTGTGCCACTCATCTTAGTGTCATCTGCAAATTTTGACACATTACATTTGGTTCGCAACTCCAAATCATCTCTGTAAATTGTAAATAATTGCAGTCCCAACACTGATCCCTGAGGCATACCTCTAGTCATTGATCGCCAACCAGAAAGACACCCATTTACCCCCACTCTTTGTTTTCTGTTAGATAATCAATCCTCTATCCAGCTAATACATTACCCTTAACATTGTGCACCTTTATCTCATGTATCAGCCTTTGGTGTGGCACTTTGTCAAACGCCTTCTGGAAACCTAGATACATTCACAGATTCCCCATTGTCCACTACACGTATAATGTTCTAAAGAATTCCACCAAATTAGTCAAACATGACTTTTGCTTCATGAATCCATGAATGTCTTACTAAGGGGACAACTTATAACCTTCCTGTTTTTAAACTCCATCCCTCTAGCAATGAAGGACAAAATTCCATTTGCTTTCTTAATTATCTGCTGCACCTGCAAACCAACTTTTTGTGATTCTTGCACAAGGACATCCAGGCCCCTCTGCACAGCAGCATGCTGCAATCTTTTACTATTTAAGTAATAATGTTCTCAAAAAGTTCCATCAAATTAGTCAAACATGACCTGCCCTTCATGATCCCATGCTGCTAATTTCCAGTGGGACAATTTATATCCAGATATCTCGGTATTTTTTTCTTGATGATCGATTCAAGCATTTTCCCTGTTACTGAAGTTAAGCAAACCGGCCTATAGTTACCCGCCTTTGTTTACCTCCTTTTTTAAATGGTGATGTCACATTTGGTGTTTTCCAATCTGTGGGAACCAACCCAGAGTCCAGCGAATTACCATGCTATTTCCCCCGCCATCTCTTTTAGTACCCTGGGATGCATTCCATCAGAGCCAGGAGACTTATCTACCTTTAGCCCCATTAGCTTGCCAAAAACACTACCTCTTTCATGGTAATGATAGTTCTTAGTTCCTCACCTGCCATCACCTTCTTGTCATCAATTTTTGGTTTTTTTTGATGTCTTCCACTGTGAAGGTTCACACAAAATACTTGTTCAATGCCTCAGCCATTTCCTCATTTCCAGTTATTACATCCCCCTTCTCATCCTCTAAAGGACCAATGTTTACTTCAGCCACTCTTTTCCGTTTTACGTATTTGTCGAAACTTTTGCTATCTGTTTTTATATTCTGAGCTTGTTTACTGTCATATCCATCTTACATTTCTTTATAGTTTTTTTGTGGCTTTCTGTTGACCTTGAGAAATTTCCCAATCCTCTAGATTCCCACTAATCTTGACCACTTTGTATACATTTTCTTTCAGGTTGATAACCTTCTTTATTTCCACAGTAAGTAGTCTCACAACACCAGGTTAAAGTTCAACTGGCTTTTTTGGTAGTATTAGCTTTCAGAGCGTTTCAGGTGAGTGAAGAGTTTGGTTCCTATCCACCAAAGTCTTCTCATGTCCTCTTCTAGCTCTTCTTAACAGTCTCTTTAGCTCCTTCCTGGCTAATTTGTAACTCTCCAGTGCCCTAACTGAGCCTTCATGTCTCATTTTTACATAAGCTTCCTTCTTCCTCTTCACTAGAGATTCAACTTCTTTAGTACACCACGGTTCCCTCGCTCGACCACTTCCTCCCTGCCTGACAGGTACATATTTATCAAGGATTTGCAGTAGCTGCTCCTTGAATAAGCTCCACATTTCAGTTGTTCCCAGCCCCTACTCCAACCTACGTATCCTAAATCTCGCCTAGTAGCCTCATAATTACCTTTCCCCCAGCTATAACTTCTGCCCTTCGGTATATACCTATCCCTTTCCATCACTAAGGTAAACATAACCAAATTGTGGTCACTATCACCAAAATGTTCACCTACCTCCAAGTCTAACACCTGGTCTGGTTCGTTACCCAATACCGAATCCAATGTAGCTTCACCTCTTGTTAGCCTATCTACATACTGTGTCAGGAAACCTTCCTGCACACATTGGACAAAAACTGACCCCTCTAACGGAACCTGTGAATTCTGTGAGAAGTAGGGAAGTAGACCCTCAGAAGGTCTACTGCAGAAGGAAAGTATATAGTAAATAGCAGAGCCCTAAGAAATATAGGCATGCAAAGGGATCTGGGCGTGCAGATCCACAGTTTCCTGAAGGTGGCAACTCAGATAGACAAGGTGGTCAAGAAGGCATAAGACATGCTTGCCTTCAACGAATGGGGTGTTGTGTATAGGAATTTGAAAATGGTGTTCGAGCTGCATAAGATTTTGGTAAGGCTGCGTTTGGAGTATTACAAAGAACAAAGAACAACCCAGCACAGGAAACAGGCCCTTCGGCCCAATGAGCCTGCGCCGCCATCCTAACAAAGAATTTTCCTACACCTACCTTTCCCCGTGTGTATGCTAATGGTATCCCTATTGTAACCAGATTCAGGGGAGAATAGTGTAGGGTCAATTTGGTACACCAATCAGCCTAAAAGCACATCTTTGGGGTGTGGAAGGAAACCGGAGCACCCGGAGGAAACCCACGCAACCACAGGGAGAATGCGCAAACTCCCACAGACACCGGCCCAAATCCATGTATCTGCCCAGCTAGCAGTGATAATCACTGAGCTGTTGTGGTGCCCATCTGCTGGTCCAGGTTTAAGCACACACCATGACGCGAAGCATTAGGCCACTCTCGAAACCTCCAAAAGCAGCCCACGCACAACCCACCATGTGCATGCCCCTCGTTTGACAACAAGGTGGGCCGACACACTGCGGATTAAAAGAGACAAAACATTAACATGTAGTATTACATTTCCAGTATCGTCCCGAGGCTCTGACCCTTTTTAAAACTGTCGCCTATAACCCTCCATCCCTGTGTCACTCATGTGCCTATCTAAGTAAACCTTAAACAAGTCCAGCGTGCCTGCCTCAACCACCTTACTTGGTAGCGCATTCCATACCTCCACAACCCTCTGTGTGAAAAACCTCCCTCTAGTATCCATATTATACTTCTCCCCCCTCACCCTTAGCTCATGACCCCTTGTGATATTTGTCTCCAACCTAGGAAAAAGCCTGCCACTGTTGACTCTATCTATACCTTTCATTATTTTATACACCTCTATCAGATCCTCCCTTAATCTCCATCTTTCTAAGGAGAAGTGCCCCAGTTTACCCAATCTTTCCTCATATCCCAGTCCTTCCATACCAGGCAGCATCCTGGTAAACCTCCTCTGCACTCTCTCCAGGGTCTCCACATCCTTCTGGTAGTAAGGTGACCAGAACTGGACGCAGTACTCCAAATGCGGTCTGACCAACGTTCCGTACAACTGAAGCATTAGATGCCAGCTGTTATACTCTATACCCCTTCCTATAAAGGCTAGCATTCCATAAGCTTTCTTCGCAACCTTCTCCACCTGGGTTGCCACCTTCAGAGACTTGTGCACTTGCACTCCCAGGTCCTTCTGCATTTCTATACTCTTAATTGGTCTACCTTTTATCATGTAACTCCTCCCTGCATTATTCCTTCCAAAATGCATCACCTTGCATTTGTCAGGATTAAATGCCATCTGCCATCTATCTGCCCAGCATACTAGCCTATCTATATCCTGCTGTGTCACCTGACAATCTTCCTCACTATCCGCCAATCCTGCCATCTTGGTGTCATCTGCAAATTTGCTGATCACACCACGTACACCCTCTTCCAAGTCATTTATATATATTACGAAGAGAAGAGGTCCCAGTACTGAGCCCTGCGGCACACCACTGGTGACTGACCTCCAGCCAGAAAAGGACCCTTCCACTACTACTGTCTGTCTCCTGTTGCCTAGCCAGTTTGCAATCCTGGCTAGATACCTGTCCCTGTATCCCATGTGCCTTAACCTTTTCTACCAGCCTACCGTGAGGGACTTTGTCAAATGCCTTATTGTGTACAATTCTCGTTGCCACATTACCAGAAGGATATTGATGCATTGTAAAGGTGCAGAAGAGATTCACCAGGATGTTGCCTGTTTTGGAGGATATGGACTATGAAGAAAGGTTGAACAAACTTGGATTTTTTTTATTGGAGCGTCAGAGGATGAAGGGGGAGCTGATTATGACAGGCTTGGATAGAGTGGACAGTCAAAGTCTTTTTCCAAGGGTCGAAGGGTCAATTACTCAGGGGCATGGGTTGAGAGTGAGAGGGCGAGAGTTTAAGAGAGAGGTAAGAGGCAAATTTTTCATACAGGTGAATGCTGGAACGTGCTGCCAGAGGAGTGATGGAAGCAGATTCTACAACAACATTTAAGAGACATCTGGATAGATACACGAATAGGCAGGGAATAGAGGGATCTGGACCATGTCGAGGCTAGAAAATATTAGATTAGAGAGGCATCTGTGTCGGCATAGACTTGGTAGGCTGAAGGCCTGTTCCTGTGCTGCACTGCTAGTTGTTCTTATTTGATGTTTATTGAGGGAGGTGGATATTCAGTAAAACCTTGGTGACTTTGTGCATTAGTGACTGAGATTAAGCATGCAGATACAGCAGGCAGTAAAGACGGCAAATGGAATCAAATGTTATCATGTCAGCGCCAGCTGTATTCCAGAGGGCCATAGACCTAATCTTAACTGGGTTGCCAGGAGTCCAGCGTTACCTGGATGATATTTTGATAACTGGCTCTACCGAAGGAATGAGGAATTCGCAGATACAACAGGTAATAAAGAAGGCAGGTGATATGTTAACTTTCACGGGGAGAAGATTTGAGTATAGGAATTGAAATGTTTGACTGCAGTTGTATAGGGCGTTGGAGAGGCCACAGCTGGAGTGGTGTGTGCATTTTGGTGTCCTTATCTGAGGAAGGATGTGCTTGCTATAGAGGGAATGCAGCAAAGATTTACCAGGTTGATTCCTAATTACTCAGGCGCTTGTTCAGGTATACTGAGGGAGAATTTAGCATGGCCAGTGCACATAACCAGCACGCCTTTCGTACCATGGGAGGAAACCAGAGCACCTGGAGGAAACACGGGCAGACATGGGAGAACGTGAAACTCTGCACAGTTACCCAAGCAGGGAATTGAACCCGGGTCCCTGTGAGGCAGCAGTGCTAACCACTGCGTCATCATGCTTTCCATAGCAGATCTGTCACATGAGGAGAGGCAGAGTTGGTTCAGATTGTATTGATTGGAGTTTAGAAGAGTGAGGGATGATCTCTCAGAAATGTATGGAATTTAGACTGGATTAGACAGGGTTGTTCATCCATTGTCATCAATGAGGAACTCGACACCATTAGTCATTTTGAGGCTGGTTGCAGTGTGTCCGAAGATGACTGATCAGGCCAATTCGGGCACAGAATGTCCTGGCACATATTGGACAGACATGTGTAGACACTGTAGTTGTTGCGCTAGTAGCTCTGGACTTGCGCAGCTCACACTTACGTTGTGCTTCAGCAGTACATCTTGCTTCGTGAGCTTGACAGCCTTTGTGGATGAGGCAGCACCAGGTAGGGCGGTTTTGTGCCAGCATTTCCCAGGTGGTCGTGTCAATGTCAAGCGACTTCAGGGAGGCTTTGAGTGTGTCTTTGAAACGTTTCTTCTGCCCTCCATGCAAACGTTTTCCAGCAGAGAATTCCCCAAAAAGGAGCTGCTTGGGTATGAGTTCGTCTGACATACGGATGACATGACATGTCCACTGGGCCTGTGCTCTCATCAGCAGTGTGTGGACTGATGGTAGACTTGCTCTAGAGAGAACTTCAGTGTCTGGTACTTTGTCTTGCCATCAGATGCGTAATATTCTGCGAAGACAAGTCACGTGGAAATGTTTGAGCTGTCTTGCATGCCTTCGATACACAGTCCACATTTCACAAGCAAACAGGAGGGTCATGAGTATTGCGGCGCTGTAGACCTTCGGTTTTGTTGCTGGGCTGATTCCTCGACGTTCCCATACAGAGGGGCGCAGTCTACTGAAAGCAGAACTTGCCTTTGCTATTCTGCAGTTAACTTCTGTATCAATAGTCACTGCTTGGAAGAGGGTGCTGCCAAGATAAGTGAACTGGTCCACTGCCTGTAGTTTCTGCCCTTTGATTGTGATTATGGGTTCTGTGTATGGTGCATGAGGAGCAGGCTGGTGCATGACTTCGGTCTTTTTAACGTTGATGGTGAGTCCAAAGTTGTCATAAGCCGTTGAAAATTTGTCCGTACTGACTTTCGTCTCTGGCTTTGAGCCAACATACAGGGTGCAGTCATCGGCAAAGAGGAAATCTTTCAGAACAGTCTCCTTCACTTTGGTAATAGCTTGAAGTCTCCTCAGGTTGAAAAGCTTCCCATCCACTCTGTACTTGAGGCTGATTCCAGCAACACTGTCCTGGAAGGCATCATTCGGCATGGCAGTAAACATCATGCTGAACTGTGTGGGTGCGAGCACACAGCCCTGTTTGATGCCATTGGTGACTGGGAATGCCTCAGAGGATTCTCCGCCATCCAGTACTCTGGCCATCATGCCACCATGGAACTGGCATACAATCTGAATGAATTTGGGGGGGCAGCCAAACTTTGACATGATCCTCCACAGGTCTTGTTGGCTTACAGTGTTGAAGGCTTTCGCGAGGTCAACAAAGGTTGTGTAGAGCTCGCAATTCTGCTCCTGACACTTCTCCTGAAGTTGGCGCGCAGCAAAAATCGTGTCAGTAGTCCCATGACCTTCGTGGAAGCCACACTGTGACTCTGGAAGCAGGCCCAGCTCCAGATGAGTGACCAGACGATTTAGCAGGACTCTTGCAAGGGTTTTTCCTGTGATGGAGAGCAGCAATATTCATTGGTGGTTGTTGCATACTTGCCCATTGCCCTTCCTCTTGTAGAGGTGTACGATGGAAGCATCTTTAAGCTCCTGAGGAATGGATCCTTGCTTCCAAAAGGACAGGAACAACTCGGTGAGCTTCTCGATAAGTGCAGGACCAGCAGCTTTATAGATCTCTGTGGGTATGGCATCTGCCCCTTGGGCTTTGCCACTGGATAGCTGGCTGACAGCTTCATGATTTTGGTTACTACTGGTGGGTCATCCATGGCGCTGTTGATATCAACCTGGGGAATCCTGTCTATTGCCTCATTGTTAATAGATGACGGTCGGTTGAGGACGGCTTCAAAGTGTTCAGCCCATCTCTGTAGGATCTGAGCCCTCTCTGTAATGAGAGTTGTACCATCTGTACTCAGGAGGAGGGAGCTCCTGAGAGATTGAGGTCCATGGAGGGTGTTGAGGACTTCATAGAATCATTTCAAGTCATTTCTGTCAGCATATCCCTGTATTTCATCTGTCTTGGCGCTCAGCCAGGCATCCTGCATTTTACGCAGTTTATTCTGGACTGTCCTGCAAGTAGTGGTAAAAGCATTTTTCTTGGCAGCTGAAGATGGGCCATTCTGACAGGCTCGATGAAGACGGTGCTTTTCAACAAGTATTGCCTGTTTCTCCTCATCATTCTCATCAAACCAATCATGCTGCTTGCGGGTAGAGGGCCCGAGCGACTTCAGCGCAGATGTATGGATAGCATCCCTGAAGCATTCCCAGTTGTCCTCAGTGCTGCCTGCAAGGTGTAGATCAGCAAGCATGATTTCTAAGTCTTCAGCCATTGCTGAAGCTATGCTGGGGTTCTTTAGCTTGGCCGCATTGATTCTTTTCATAACCTTGCTTCCTTGTGGTCGCCTCTTGGGTCTGATGCGGAGCCTCATTTTAGAGACAGTGAGCCTGTGACCTGTCCAGCTGTCAGCAACACACATGGCCTTGGTTACTCTGACATCCTGCCTGTCTTCTCCTGACAATGACATAGTCGATAAGATGCCAATGCTTAGAGCGGGTGTGCATCCAGGAGGTCTTGTTACGGGTAGGCAGACGGAAGGTTGTGTTGGTGATGAGGAGGTCGTGTGCTGCACAGGTCTTCAGTAAGAGTAGGCCAGTACTGTTACACTTGCCCACTCCATGACTTCCTGCCAGGTTGCAGAGTCACAACCTACTCTTGCATTGAAATCGCCAAGCAAGATCAGCTTGTCGGTACTTTTCATTGCTGATAGTAGGGCATCTAGTTCTTCGTAGAACTTGTTTTTCATCACGTCAGGGTTATTCATTGGGGGGGCATAGGCGCTGATCAGGGTGGCTTGACTTCTGTTCTGTAGAGGAAGCTGTAATGTCATAAGCCGGTCATTCACACCCTTGAGTAGACTATCAAGTTTTTGAACAAGATGATTCCTGATGGCAAGTCCAACTCCAGCATTACGACGCGCGTCGCTGCTGCGACCGCTCCAGAAAAAAGTGTATCCACCTCCAGTTTCAGTCAACTGACCTACATTGGCAAGACGAGTTTTACTCAGGGCTGCAATGTCAATGTTGAATCTTGCAAGCTCTCTGGCAACTAAGGCTATTCTATTTACCATTTATATCGATGATCTGGAGGAGGGGGCTGAGTGTAGGGTGACGAAATTTGCTGATGACACAAAGATGAGTGGAAAAGCAAATTGCGTGGAGGGTGTGGAAAGCCTGCAGAGAGATCTGGATAGGCTGAGTGAGTGGGCGAGGACCTGGCAGATGGAGTATAACGTTAGCAAGCGTGAGGTTATCCACTTTGGCAGAGATAATAGTAGGAGGGATTATTATTTAAAAGGCCAAAAGCTGCAGCATGCTACGGTGCAGAGGGACCTGGGGGTCCTTGTACATGAGTCACAAAAACCCAGTCTGCAGGTGCAGCAGGTGATCAAGAAGGCGAATGGAATGCTGGGCTCTATAGCGAGGGGGATAGAATATAAAAGCAGGGAGGTCTTGCTGCAACTGTACAGGGTACTGGTGAGGCCACAGCTGGAGTACTGTATGCAGTTTTGGTCGCCGCACTTGCGCAAGGATATATTGGCCTTGGAGGGAGTGCAGAAGAGGTTCACTAGGCTGATACCAGAGATGAGGGGGTTGGACTATGAAGAGAGACTAAATAGACTGGGTCTGTACTCATTGGAGTTTAGAAGGATGAGGGGGGATCTTATAGAGACGTATAAGATAATGAAAGGGATGGGGTGATAAGGGGATGGAGTGATAAGATAAGGGGGGGGTGCAGTTTAGATCAGAGTTGAGGAGGAACTTCTGCATTCAAATCTCTGGAATTCTCTGCCCGTTGAAGTGGTGGAGGCTACCTCGCTAAATATATTTAAGTCACGGGTAGATAGGTTTTTGATAGGGGAATTAAGGGTTATGGGGAGAAAGCAGAAAAGTGGAACTGATCCACTTCAGATCAGCCATGATCTTATTGAATGGTGGGACAGGCTCGAAGGGCTAGATTGCCTACTCCTGCTCCTATTTCTAATGTTCTCTCTGGTCTGTTTGCTGTAGGGTTGTCCAAAAGCATGCGCACGTTCCAAGTGCCAGTGGTGAGCAGTGTCACCTTGTGTTTTATTTTGTGTGTTCAACTGCAAGATGGGATCCCTGCCAGCCGTGGTAAACTGGGCAGGGTGTAGTGAAGCAGGCAATGTTTAGGGCACCTTTTCTAGCCCCTTCCTCATTCTACGGTGGTGAGCAGTGTGTTCCTGAAGAGGCGTGGGCTCGTTGGGCCAAAGGGCCTGTTTCCTGGGCTATTTTTGTTCTTTGCTCTTTGACTGCTCAGCTGCCCAGGTAGACGCCGAGTTCCACTGCTGCTTCGGTCAGCGGAAAACGACCATTAGACCTGAGCTGCATGCGTGCAGGTCCCTGACTACAGCTCCCAGTGTATCCACACCTGCTGCTTCATCACTCACCCATCGCCACAGGACTTCAAGGATTGAACAGGACACATGATGATGGTGTCGAAACTAGCGCTTGATTTGGATTAAAGTGAGGGAGAGTTGCGCAGCATCAGCCTCACTCTCTCTTCCCAATTCCCATCTAGATCCAGTGGCAAGACAAGAGTCAAGACAAGGTAGATTCAGAAAGAAAGTTCCCAATGGTGGAGGAGTCACCATACTTTGAGGATAATGGAAAAATCTTTCAGGACTGAGGTGAGGAAAAGTTTCTTCACACAGAGTATTGAATGTGTGGAATTTAATACCACAGAAAATAGTTGGGGCCAAAACATGATTTCAAGCCGAAATTAGGTATAGCTCTTGGGGCTAAAGGAATCAAGGGATATGGTGGAAGGCAAGGTCAGGATATTGAATTTGATGATCAAAATGAATGGCAGAGCAATTCGAAGGGTTGAATAGCCTACTCCTGCTTCTATTTTCTATGTTTCTAAAGAATCAGTTCCTTGTTTTAGTACCCTATGATACAGGAACTGCAGGCTATTAATAGCTTCAGGGTTAGGGTTAGAACCCTAACCTAGCCTGTGTGTGTTTGCGACATATTTATGATATATATGTATATGCAATTGTGTGTGTACATATACTGGTGTGTGTATGTCTGTATTGGGCGCCCAGATGCAAATGGAGAAATATGTGGTATTATAAATAAGAGTGTTTCTGTATTTCCATCACAGTTTGCACCACCGTATGATATTTGAAAGCATCTCACAGACAATAATTACTTCTGTAGTAGTCACTGAAACTTGAGAGATGTGTGGAGATTACTACATAGTCGGACTTTTATGAGCAATTAATAGCTGAAAAAATGCACCTTGGAATTGTTTGTCTCATTGAAATGTGCCATGTTACTGAAAAGGTTGGGATCTACTGCCAGGAGGAATTCCAGGAATGTGTATAGGATAGTTTTCAGGACCAAAATATTGAGGAACAAACTCAAGAACAGGCCATCCAGTGCTGGGTATTATTTATTGAGAAAGGAATCATTGGCAATCTAGATATGCAAGACCCTTTGGGCATGAGATACTATAATATGGCAGAATTCTTCATCATGATGGAGAGTGACTAAGTTGATTGTAAGAGTAGGGTCCTGAATTGATGTATTGTTGCACAGGGCCTTGGTGAGGCCACATCTATTGTGTGCAGTTCTGGTCTCCTTATCTGAGGAAGGATGTTCTTGCTTTTGAGGGAGTGCAGCGAAGATTTACCAGGCTGATTCTGGGCATGGCGAGTCCGATGTATGAGGAGAGATCGGCTAGGTTAGGATGTTTTCACTGGAGTTCAGACGAATGAAGGGGGATCCCGGGAGACTTATAAAATTCTAACAGGACTAGACAGCTAGATGCAGGGAGGATGTTCCCGATGATGGGACTGTCCAGAACCAGGGGTCATAGTCTGAGGTTACAGGATCATCCATTTAGGATGGAGATGAGGAGACTTTCTTCACCCAAACAGTGGTGAGCCTGTGGAATTCATTACCACAGGAAGTAGTTGATGCCAAAACATTGAATGTATTCAAGAAACAGCTGGATCCAGCACTTGGGGTGAATGGAATTAAAGGTTATAGGGAAAAAGCAGGATTAGGCTGTGGAGTTGGACAGTCAGCCATGATCGTAATGAATAGCGGAGTAGACTCAAAGGCCCCTTTCCATCTTCCGTAGTTTCTATCTTAATGAAGGAAACTACGATGGTATGAGGTGCAAGTTGGCTGTGATGTATTGGGGAACATCACTTAATGAGACGACGATGGATAGGCAATCGCTAACATTCAAAGAGCGCATTGATAAACTAGAACAATTTTTCATTCCTGCCCGGCATAAAATTAAAAGAGGGAAGGTGGTCAAACCGTAGCTTACAAGGGAAATTAAAGATGCTATTAGATTCAAGGAAAAGGTGTACAAATTGGCCAGAAAAAACAGCAGACCTGAGGATTGGGGGCAGTTTTAGAATTCATCAAAGGAAGACCAAGGGATTGATTAAGAAGTGGCACGATAGAGTTTGAGAGAAAGTTTTCAGAGAACATAACTTTCTCTAGCTATGTGAAGAGGAAATGATTGGTGAAGGCACGTGACTTACAGTCAGAAACAAGGGGATTTATAATGGGGAACAAAGAAGTGGCTGACCAACTAAATCCATACTTTAGTTCTGTCTTCACAAGGGAACTTGCAAATAACATATCAGAAATGTTGGGAATGCAGAGTTTAGTGAGAGGGAGCAACTGAAGCAAATCAGTATGGAAATTGATGGATTTGAAGGCCAGTAAATCCTCAGGCCAATAAATAAATAATCTACATGTCAGAGTACTTAAAGAAGTAGTCATAGAAAAAGTGAATGCATTGGTGGTCATCTTCCAAGATTCTAGACTCATACTCTCCTTGCCTGTCCTGGTAGCTTTCTTTTCACTCTCCTCTAGGTGTTGCTGATAGTATGTCTGCTGTTCTGTTCTCACACTCTCCTCTAAGTGCTGCTGACTGCTTGTCTTAGTGTCCTCCTGTAGGTAATTCTGGCTGCCTATCTTTGTGTCCTCCTCTCGCATTCTTACCCAGGTGTTGCCGACTGCCCATTGTGGTGGCCTCCTTTCGCACTCTCCTCTAGCTGCCGCTGGTTGCCTGTCCCAGTGTCCTCCTTTCGCACACTCATCCTTTGAATGAGCAATATGACTTTGAATCATAGAATAAAAGAATCATAGACTTAGTGCCATTGGAGATTGTTTCTGTTCAAGTAGTCATCTAGTGCCCTCTTGAATGCCCTGATTAAACTTGCCTCCACACATCCAGGCAGTGCAGTCCAGCCATGAACCGCTCATTTTGTGAAAAAGTTTTCTCTCACATTGCACTCGCTTCTTTTGCAAATCACTTTGAATCTGTGCCCTCTCTTGATCCTTTTATATAAGGGAATAGTTTTTCCCTATCTACTCTGTCTAGCTCCTCATTTCCCAAAGACCTCATACAGCTCCTTCACCACTCCATTTCTTTTTTTCAGCCCTGACCCCTCCCCATATTCTCACTGCTTCCTCTATGTCTCACCTCCCAAACACTAGAGACCTCATCTGCTGCTTTTTTATCCATGCCAACTCTTCCTTCTCTGTCCCTCAATTGTCACATCCTTCTGCAGTTCTGATAAAAGGTTGTAGATGTGAAACATTTTTTCCTCCCTCGATAAATGCTGTCTGACATGCAAGTATTCCCAGCATTTTCCCAATATTCATTTCATATTTTCAACATTACAACATTTTTTGTTTTGCAAGATAATTTTTATTAAATAGTTTTAATTGGGGCATAGATAAGGTAGATAGTCAACATCTTTTCCCAAAGGTAAGAGAGTTTAAAACTAGAGGGCACAGTTTAAGATGAGAGGGGAGAGATACAAAAGGGTCCAGAAGGGCAATTATTTCACTCACAGGGTGGTGAGTGTCTGGACCGAGTAGTAATAGAGGTAGGTACAATTTTGTCTTTTGAAAAGCATTTAGACAGTTACATGGGTAAGATGGGTATAGAGGGATATGGGCCAAATGCAGGCAACTGGGACCAGCTTAGTGGTAAAAATTGGACAACATGGACAAGTTGGGCTGAAGGACCTGTTTCCATGCTGTAAACCTCTGATTCTAATTCATTTCTCAACATTGTAATATCTTTGTGTGTCTGCACATTAACAGAATTTGAACAGGATCCTTCTTGTTTAATTAACAGAGCAAAGCAGAAAGGTTCTTTAATATCGTGGGACAGACAATTGAAAGTTTTGTGAAATCTCTAGATGGAAGTGTCAAGGAGCAACAGAATCTGGATTCAGATGAAAACCAGTTTGTTCTGGCATTGGCAGGAATTGTAACAAGTAAGCTCCATTCCAGTTTAAAACCAGCTTCTGTATTCTGTAGAGCATTCTTAATACCTGTGCTAAATTTTTGATCATATCTGTTCCCTTACTAATTAAAAATCTATTTATCTTAGTCTTTAACTTACTCAACAACACAGCCTCTGCAGCAAAGATTTTCAGAGATTCACCGTCCTCAGAGAAGAAATTCTTCCTCATTTGTGTTTAAATAGATGACCCTATACTCTGTGTTGGACATATTTTTAATTAGTAAGGGAAGCAAAATTTATGGAAATAAAGCGAGAAAGTGGAGCTGAAGATCTCATTGGATGGTGGAGCAGACTTGATATGCCAAATGGCCTACTTCTGAACCCATATCTTATAGTCTCATGGATTGCTTGAGTATCTTGTTTGAGGCAAGATACCCTTTGGCAGTGACCATACACCCTTTGGGATAAGCCTTTGACAAGGAAACTGATGAAGGTAAAAGCACATAGGATCCAATAGTAACATGGAAAGATAGATCCAAGATGTCTTAGTGGTAGGACACAGAGGGTGGTGGTAGAAGACTGTGTGACTGGAGGTCAGTGTCCAATGTTGTAGCACTGGGCTCAGTGCTAGACCTCTTACCATTTGCGATACACTCAGAAGGAGCTGGGTGTGTTTGTCCACAGATGCCTAAAGGTAGCAGGACAGTTTAAAGGGCATTTAAGAAGGAATATGGGGCACTTGGGCGAATGGGGGGCTGATTGAGGTGTACAACATATGGTGATATAGAGAAGGTGGATAGGAAACAGCTATTCCCCTTAGGAAAAGGGTCGATAATGAGGGGGCATAATTTTAAAGTGAGGAGCAGGAGGTTTAGAGAGGATTTTGGAACAGACTTTTCATTGAGAGGGTGGTGGGTGTCTGGAATTCACTGCTTGGGAGGGTAGTAGAGGCAGGAAACCTGACAAACTTGAAAAGGCAAGTAGATGAGCACTTGAAATGTCATAACACTTAAGGCAAGGGCCAAGTGCTGGGAAGTGTAGAGTTAGTGTAGTTTTGTTGGTGCAGACTTTTGGCCTTGGAGGGATTTCAATGCAGGTTTGCAAGGATGATACCTGGACTTCAGGAGTTAAGCTACACAGAGAGATTAGACAAATTAGGCCTTTATTCCCTCAAATTCAGAAGTTTGAGGCGTCATCTTATAAAAGTTTGGATGAGAATATAGATTAGTAAGTTTGCAGATGACACCAAGATTGGTGACATAGTGGACGGTGAAGAAAATTATCTCAGATTGCAATGGGATCTTGATCAATTAGGCCAGCGGATGCTACAAATTGCAGATGGAGTTTAATTTAGACAAATGTGAGTTGATGCATTTTGGTAGATTGAACCAGGGCAGGACTTATTCAGTTAATGGTAGGGTGTTGGGAAGAGTTACAGAGCAAAGAGATCTAGGGGTACATGTTCATAGCTCCTTGAAAGTGGAGTCACAGGTGGACAGAGTGGTGAAGAAGGCATTCGGCATGCTTGGTTTCATCGGTTAGAACATTGAATACAGGAGTTGGAATGTCTTGTTGAAGTTGTATAAGACATTGGTAAGGCCACACTTGGAATACTGTGTGCCATTCTGGTCTCATTATTACAGAAAGGATATTATTAAACTAGAAAGAGTGCAGAAAAGATTTACTAGGATGCTACCAGGATTTAATGGATTGAGTTATAAGGAGAGGATGGATAGACTGGGACTTTTTTCTCTGGAGCGTAGGAGGCTGAGGGGTGATCTTATAGAGGTCTAAAACATAATGAGGGGCATAGATCAGCTAGATAGTCAATACCTTTTCCCAAAGGTAGGGGAGTCTAAAACTAAAGGCATAGGTTTAAGGTGAGAGCGGAGAGATACAAAAATGTCCAGAGGGGCAATTTTTTCACGCAGAGAGTGGTGAGTGTCTGGAACAAGCTGCCAGAGGTTGTAGTAGAAGCAGGTACAATGTTGTCTTTTAAAAAGCATTTAGGCAGTTACATGGGTAAGATGGGTATAGAGCGATATGGGCCATATGTGGGCAATTGGGATTAGCTTAGGAGTTTTTAAAAAAAGGGCAGTATGGGCAAGTTGGGCCGAAGGGCTTGTTTCCATGCTGTAAACTCTATGACTCTATAAGTTGACGAAGTATTTACAGAAAGGACAGGACAGTTGGATGAGAGTCAACTGTTTCCACTGTTGAAGGCTGTAGAGCCTGAGGCCATAATCTAAAAATTAGGGCCAAGCCGTTCAGGAGGGAACAGTCAGCATGTTTTGTTCAGGGGAGATCATGCCTGACCAACTTGATTGAATTTTTTTGAAGTGACCAGGTGTGTAGATGAGGCAAAGGCATTTGATGTAGTCTACTTGGACTCCAGCAAGGCTTTTGATAAGGTCCCATGTGGGCAACTGATAGCAAAGATAAGAGCCCATGGGATCCAAGGAAATTTGGCATCTTGGTGTGCAAGTACACTGGTCCCTTAAGGTAGCAGGACAGATGGATAAAGTGATTAAGAAGGCATATGGTATACTTTCCTTAATTAGTTGAGGCATAGAGTTTAAGAGCAGGAAGTGACTGCAGAAGGATAGAAAAGAGGTGCAGGAGTAGGCCATTCAGTCTTCGAGCCTGTGCCACCATTCAATATGATCACGGCTGATCATGCACTTTAAGTATCTCTGTTTGCTGCTTATGCTGTTTGGCACACAAGTAATTTTGTTTTGGTAGCTTCCTCAGGTTTTTAGGTATGGACGGTGCTGCTCCTGACATGCCTGCCTGCACTCATTATTGAGCTAGGTTTTACCCTTCCTTCCACAAAAGCTTTTAAACTCACTAAAACTATATGTCATTTCTAATATTTACCAATACAAATCCCTTAAAACTACCTTTGTTTTCCTAACAATCACTGTTGTTCTTATGTTCAGTATCATTTGAAACTTCTCAAATATGAAACACTCAGTAAAAGTTTTTTAAAATTTATTAAACACATGTAGGCTTACATTAAGAACCTAAGAACTAGGAGCAGGAGTAGGCCATCTCGCACCTCGAGCCTTCTCCGCCATTCAGTAAGATCATGGCTAATCTTCTCGTGGACTCAGCTCCCTTTAACCGCCCGGTCACCGTAACCCTTAATTCCTTTACTGTTCAAAAATTTATCTATCCTTGCCTTAAAAACGTTCAATGAGGTAGCCTCAACTGGACAGGGAATTCCACAGATTCACAACCCTTTGTGTGAAGAAGTTCCTCCTCAACTCAGTCTTAAATCTGCTCCCCCTTATTTTGAGGCCATGCCCCCTAGTTCTAGTTTCACCCGCCAATGGAAACAGCTTCCCTGCTTTTATCTTATCTATTCTCTTCATAATCTTATATGTTTCTATAAGATCTCCCCTCATTCTTTTGAATTCTAATAAGTATAACCCCAGTTTACTCAGTCTCTCCTCATAAGCCAACCCTCTCAACTCTGGAATCAACCTAGTGAATCTCCTCTGCACCACCCCCCAGTGCCAGTATATCCTTTCTTAAGTAAGGAGACCAAAACTGTACACAGTACTCCAGGTGTGGCCTCACCAGTATCTGATACAGCTGCAACATAACCTCACTGTTTTTAAACTCCATCCCTCCAGCAATGAAGGACAAAATTCCATTTGCCTTTTTAATTACCTGCTGCACCTGCAAACCAACTCCTTGTGATTCTTGTACAAAGATACCCAGGTCCCTCTGCATAGCAACATATTGCAATTTTTTACCATTTAAATAATAGTCCGTTTTGCTGTTATTCCTACGAATGGATGACCTCACATTTATTAACATTGTACTCCATCTGCCAGACCCTCGCCCACTCGCTTAGACTATCTATATCCCTTTGCAGATTTTCAGTGTCTTCTGCATACTTTACTCTGCCACTCATCTTAGTGTCGTCTGCGAATTTTGACACTACACTTGGTCCCCTGCTCCAAATCATCTAGGTGAATTGTAAACAATTGCGATCCTAACACTGATCCCTGAGGCACAGCACTAGTCACCGATTGCCAACCAGAAAAACACCCATTTACCCCCACTCTTTTGCTTTTTGTGAAAATCCCCTAGTCACCACACTCTGGCGCCTGCTCAGCCACACTGAGGGAGAATTTAGCACGGCCAATCCACCTAATCAGCATGTTTTTCAGACTGTGGGAGGAAACCGGAGCACCCAGAGGAAATCCACATATGCACAGGATGAATGTTCTGACTCCGCACAGTTAGTGACCCAAGCCAGGAATTGAACCCGGGTCCTGGTGCTATGGGGCAGCAGTGCTAACTGCTGTGCCAGTGAGGTCACTGGGGTGACGCCAGTGGGAATTCCCACTCAGCAGCGTTACCAGAGAATCGTGCTATTAGCAAACAATGCGCTACCTCCCGCTGGCGGGAAACACGCCACTGGGAGGTCGGAGAATCTTGCCCAAAATGTCTCAACCAGGTGATTGAGGGGAGCTTAGTCTATGTGCAGATCCACAAGAAATGGGTAAGATCCTAAATGAATAGAACAAAGCCAATTCAGCACAGGAACAGGTCCTTCAGTCCTCCAAGCCTGCACCGACCATGCTGCCCGACTGAACTAAAACCCCATCCCACTATTTAGCCTGGATTTGCAAAATCTTACTAACTGTCCTAGCTTGAGACAATTCAAACTTCCTTAACTGGTGCTTATCCCTTCTCCACTCACATTACCTGTAAAGACTTGATTACCTGTAAAGACTCACATTCCAACCAATATCTTACATTTGTGTCTCTGTCTATATATACCATATTTGTGCAACCTACTCCCCACTTACCTGGTGAAGGAGGAGCACTCCGAAAACTTGTGATTCCAAATAAACATGTTGGACTTTAACCTGGTGTTGTGAGACTTCTTCCTGTGCGTTCCCCAGTCCAACACCAGTATATCCACATTAAAGTGAGATTGACAGCCACAGGTTGAAGTGCATTTCTATTGTACTTCTGATGGTGATATTTTTACAGGAAATTCCAGTCCTTTACCAACTATGTACTTATGCTACCTATTACTTTTATGTTAATTACAGATGTGGCTGCTGTAGCCTGTGGTCGGGAATTCTTGGTTAATTCTTCTCAAATTTTGTTGGAAACGCTGTTGCAGCTCCTGGCAGAAATGAAGGCAGGTCTATGCACCAAGCTCAAAGTGTGAGTGTTGGATCAACACAAGCCTTACTGTTTTCTAGAAATCTACTTTGTCATGATTTTATTTATTATTGTCACATGTATTGGGATACAGTGAAAGGTATTGTTTCTTGCATGTTATACAGACAAAGCATACAGTTCATAGAAAACATAGGGGAAAAGAAAAGAATAGGACACAGAATATAGTGTTGCTGTTACAGATAGGGTGAAGAGAAAAATCAGCACAATATATGATAGAATCATTCAAAAGTCTGATGGCAGCAAAGAACAAGGCAAGAAGGAGTCACAAAATGTCCTTGCCAGACAGGATTAAGGAAAATCCCAAGGCATTTTATACATATATTTGGAACAAGAAAGTGGCTAGAGAAAGAGTTGGTCCACTTAAGGACAAAGGAGGGAAATTATGTGTAGAACCAAAGAAGGGGTGAGATCCTTAATGAGTCGTTTGCATCAGTGTTCACAAAGGAGAGGGACACGTCAATTGATGGTGTCTCGGAGGGGTGTGTAAACCCATTGGAAAAAGTGCCCATTACGAAAGAGGAATGTTTTAGGTGAATTAAAAAGCATTAAGGCAGACGAATCCCCAGGGGCAAATGGCATCTATCCCAGACTACTGAGGGAGACAAGCGAGGAAATTGCTGGGCCTCTAACAGAAATTGTTGTTTTCTTATTAGCCACAAGTGAGGTCCCAGAAAATTGGAGGGTAGCCAATGTTGTCAACAAAGAACAGTACAGCCCAGGAAACAGGCCCTTTGGCCCTCGAAGCCTGCACCGCTCATGCTTCCAACTAGACTATTCATTTGTATCCCTCCATTTCCAGTCTGTTCATGTGGCTATCCAGATAAGTCTTAAACAACCCCAGCGTGTCCGCCTCTACCACCTTGCTTGGCAGTGCATTCCAGGCCCCCACCACTGTTCACCCTATCTATGTCCTTCATAATTTTATACACCTCTATTAGGTCGCCCCTCATCCTCCGTCTTTCCAGGGAGAACAACTCCAGTTTGCCCAATCTCTCCTGAAATTTAAGAAGGATAGCAAAGATAACCTGGATAATTATAGGCCAGTGAGCTTGACATCAGTGATAGGGAAGCTGTTGGGGAAGATTCTTAGGAGTAGGATCTATACACATTTGGAACTGAATGGTCTTGTTAGCGACAGACAGCATGGTTTTGTGCATGGGAGGTCATGTCTCACTAATTTGAGTTTTTTGAGGAGGTGATAAAAACGATTAACGAGGGAAGGGCTGTGGATGTTGTCTATATGGACTTTAGTAAGGCATTTGACAAGGTCCCTTATACCAGGTAGGTGTAACAGATTAAAATTTCACAGAATCAGCAGTGAATTAGCTAGATGGATTCAATTTGGGCTAAATTTTGAGAATCTTGCCCAAAACGTCTCAACCAGGTGACTGAGGGGAGCTTTAACTCCAATGAATATAATCCTAACCGCTGTAGTCTATGTGCAGTTCCACAAGAGATGGGCGAGATCCTAAATGAATAGAACAAAGTCAGTTACAGCACAGGAACAGGCCCTTCGGCCCTCCAAGCCTGCACCGACCATGCTGCCTGTCTGAACTAAAACCCCCTACCCCACCACTTGGCTTGGGTTTGCAAAATCTTACTAACTGTCTTGGCTTGGTAAACACTGATTTATCATACCATGGGCATTTCTGAGATTCATTTTTCTGCTACCATTCTCCATATCCTTCCTCTTGCTATGGGTATTAAAGAGGTTTTTGTGCTCATATTTTCTGGGTTTCAACCTTCTGCCATACTCTCACAGCCGGTTTGTGCCTGTATGATCTCACCATCCTGTTAATAGCGTATCTGCTACAGTCCACCACTGACTGACCCATTTTTATCATAAAAGCCGAAGAGATAGAATGTTTCCCTAAAAAAAAAGTTTTAATTTGGTCATATAAGGGATCTTTATCTCCAGATTTAACTCGTGTCAAAAACAGCCTATCCATATTTGTCATTTTTAGTATAATCCACAAACTTAAATGCCAACACAAACTGTGGAATTTCCAACCAGTGTTTATGCAGCTTTATATATAGTCTGCTAAATTCCATCACATCTTCCTCAATATAAATATTCTCTGATTTCCAAAATTTAACCAGGCTTCATACACACTCAATAAGTCATCCTTTTGATAGATCTTATCCATAAAGGTTAAGAAAGTGTCCAGTCCTTCCTCTAAGTCCAAATGCTCCAACTCCAATTCAGAAAATACTTCGTGTCTAATTTTTTTTTCCCCACTCAAAGGGTGGTGAATCTCTGGAATTGTCTGCCCGTTGAAGTGGTGGAGGCTACCTCGCTGAATATATTTAAGTCACGGGTAGATAGGTTTCTGATAGACAAGGGAATTAAGGGTTATGGGGAGAAAGTGGAACTGATCCACTTCAGATCAGCCATGATCTTATTGAATGGCAGGGCAGGCTCGAAGGGCTAGATGGCCTACTCCTGCTCCTATTTCTTATGTTCTTAATTTCCCTTCTATATGGTAAAGAAAGAGCCAAGGCCATTCCTTGTTTTCTTTTTCTCAAATCAGCTTTCATAGTCCACATGATAACTTCATTTTTCCATTGGTAATAAGGTTCAGTTTCTGAAAATAATGGTGAATAGTCATATCCTGATACTTTTACTCTGGGTTCAGTCATTTTGTTGTCTCCTACACACTCCTTTGTTGGTTAGAATTTGAGTGAAGTCTCCTTTTTTTTAAAAAAAAGTCATCATTTGCAGTCCTTTACTTAGAACCATCCTCTGCTACCACTGTTTGAGCCTCTCAATTGTAGTTCAGTAAAGGAGACACAAGATCAGCTTCTTCATAAACCACCTTTATTTCTTTGATCTAGTTCCACACACAATTCTTCTTCAACCCACAGTGTCACCTGTGTCCCCTGTGTCTATCAGTGACTTTTATTGAATACTTGACATCAAATTCAGACTTAATTGGAAGGTCTGTTAACGCATTCCTAACATCCACCACCCTGCCGCCGGGCAGCGGACGTCCCCGTTGGAGATCCCCCTGTGGAGGGATCCCCTCCACTATCTTGGGGAGCTGAGGTAGAGGGTGCTGCACACAGCATTACTGTATAACCATAGGTTTTTCTGGTTCATGGACTCCGAAGTGTGCTCTTTTTGCAATCTTGTAGAGTTCCTGGACCATGTCCATGTTGCATGTTATAGGCTGCACAACCTTTTCAGTTTTCTGAAGAATCCTTTATTGATATGTTATTTGCACTTCAGTCCCACATTCCTGATCTACAAGTGCCTGGTGTGTGTGTGTGTGTGTGTGTGTGTGTGTGTGTGTGTGTGTGTGTGTGTGTGTGTGTGTGTGTGTGTGTGTGGCGGGGGGGACCTCCTCGTGAAACTCCTCGTGAACCTAGCAAGACATTTCACCAACACATCCAGGCAATGGGTAATCATGGGAGTCATCCAACCTGTCCGCCTCTTTACTGTGGCTATATTTGCGGCCAGGTGTCCCTGGAAAGGGAGCATGCAGTGTCCAGGGGCACCGTTAACACCTTCCATGCCCACTGGGCACCACAAGAACTGAGGTGTATTATTGACCCCATTAATCACATTTTAATTTGATGTTTTACGTTTTCTTTCCACTTTGTTTTCCATTTTGGGCTGTTCCCCTCCTTTTAGGGAGCTGCCCTTTTTAAGTTGTCCCTAAGTTAATTTGATTTTGCACAGTAAAAGAATTCATAACACTCACCACCCTCTGTGTAAAAAGCTTCCCCTGCACATATCTACTGGATCATTCCCCCTTTCCCTGAAACTTGTACCTCCCTGTAATTGTCATTTCTGTCCTGGGAAAAAGCTTCCAAGTGTTTACCTTATCTATGTCTCTCATAATTTTATAAACTTCTATCAGGTTGCCCCTCAGCCTCCATTTTTCTAGGGAAAATAGTCCCAGTTTATTCAATCTCTCTCATAACTAATACATAGAACACAGAACATTACAGCGCAGTACAGGCCCTTTGATGTTGCACCGACCTGTGAAACCAATCTAAAGTCCATCTAAACTATCATCCATATGTTTATCCAATGACCATTTAAATGCTCTTAATGTTGGCGAGTCCACTACTGTTGCAGGCAGGGCGTTCCACGCTCTTACTACTCTCTGAGTAAAGAACCTACCTCTGACGTCTGTCCTCCATACCAGGCAACCTTCTGGTAAACCTTTTCTGCACTCTCTGCAAAGCCTCCACGTCCTTCTGGTCATGTGGTGACCAGAATTGAACACAGTATTCCAAACGTGACCGAACCAATGCTTTATATAACTGTAACATAATTTGCCAACTTTTATACTCGATGCCTCGTTCGATTAAGGCAAGAATGCCGTATGCTTTCTTCACCGCCTTTTTCATCTATGCTGCCACTTTTAAGAATCAGTGGACCTGTACTCCCAGATCTGTGTGTGCCTGTGTTCATGATGGTCCTGCCATTTATTTTATAGCTCCCACCTGAATTGGATCTATCAAAATGCATCACCTTGCATTTGTCTGGATTAAATTCTATCTGCCATTTCATCACCCAATTCTTCTGCAAGGAAGAAACTGTTCTTGAGTCAAATGGAGTATGTTTTCAGACTTTTGTAACTTTTTCTTGTCAGGAAAAGGTGGCAGAGAGAATGTCCGGAGTGCATGAGATCCTTAATTATGGTGGCTGTCTTTCCGAGGCTATGGGAAGTGTAGACAGTCAGTGGATGGGAGGTTGGTTTTCTTAATGGATTGGGCTACGTTCACAACCCTTTATAATTTCTTATGGTCTTGGTTAGAGCAGAAGCCATACCAAACTGTGATACATCCGGAAAGGATGCTTTTTATGCTGCACTTGTAAACATTGGTGAGACTCATAGGAGTTGATTTGCAAAGCAATAACAATAAAATTATCCATCTTGAATGAGCTCCTTTAAGCCTTCTTCATAGACATCTGAAGCTGAGCTGTTTTTGCTGATTGACAATCTGGATAAGTTACGGAATAGAACATAGAACATTACAGCGCAGAACAGGCCCTTCGGCCCACGATGTTGCGCCGACCAGTTACAAAACAATGACCCACTAACCTAAACCAATCCCTTCTCGTCCATAAACCTATCCACGGATCTCTTAAACGCCCCCAAACTAGGCGCATTTACAACTGCAGCAGGCAGGGCATTCCAATCCCTCACCACCCTCTGGGTAAAGAACCTACCCCTGACATCCGTCCTATAACTACCACCCCTTAATTTAAAGCCATGCCTCTTAATGCTGAATATTCTTGATGTGATAATTGGGTGAGGTCAAACTACATGGTCTCCTCACTGCTTCTGCATTATTTAAAAAGTTCCATATTGTGAAGTATTTATTAAATTAATGACTTGGATTTGGGGATCCAGGTCACAACTTTGTCATTTACACATGACATGAAACTTTCCTGGTACCTATGCTGGTGTTGTTCAGAACACCTCCAAAATTGTAAATGGGGACCCCACCCCTTGATGTAGAGACGCCAGCTATTGGTCCACATGCTGTCACCAAATCATCTCATCCTGAAGTTTCCTCCGTATTGGACAATGGCCCTGTCTTGGCTACAGTCAGGGCCAGAACCCACTTCTCCCATGAACTGTAGTTTCTGGCAAGAACCAACTCACCCTTCTGAAATGCCTTTAGCTCGGCATGTTCGGCTCGCCAGCCCATTTGCGCCTCCTGATTCCTCTCCACCACTCAACTCATCAGGCCTCAGTAGGTTAAACATTGTATGCAACTGTCTCCCAAACATCAACTCCATGGCTGAGCATTTAGTTGTTGCATGGGAGGTGGTTCCTGCACACACTCAAGAACTGGTTTAATCTTCATGTTAATGACCCTTCCCCCATGAAGCCTCCAAAGATTGTTTAACGGACTGTACAAAACGCTCTGCTAACCCATTGTGTCTGGCTTGTAGGGTGCAGACTTTATATGACAAATTTCTTGCAGTTCGATGTATTCCTCAAAGTCTGCAACATTAGCTGCGGCCTGTTTTCACTTGCAACCAGGTTATCCAAACCTACCAAACACGTCATCAAGCTTGTCAAAGGTCGATTGGTCATTGATTTCATACATATCACTTCCGGTCGCTTTGAGTGTGCGTCAACTGCCATCGGCAACATCTGGCCCTACAAAATCTATGTGGATGCGCTCCCAAGGGTCGCTTGGCCATTCCCATGGGTGCAATGCCAATGTAGGTTGAGCCTTCCAGATCTTGGAATACGCCCGCATGAGCTTGCTTGTTTCTCAATGCTGGCATCAACATAACTACGCAACACCTCTTTCATCTGCATCACTCCTAGGTGCCTTTGGCGCAGTTACTCCAACACTTTCCTCCTCAAGGAAGGGGTGTGACGATTTGCATGCCCCACAACAAACAACTGGCCTGCACTGACAATTCCCACTGCCAGCTTCCATACTGCCTCAGTTCCAGATTCTTCTGTTGGCTTGTCCTCTCCTGGACCACTTCGACTACTTGATTCGGTACAGGATCCTTTCCTATAGCTTGTTTCACCTTAGCAGCTGTAACCGTTAACTTATCACCTTGTGAAAAGTATATGACAAAGAATAAAGAAAATTACAGCACAGGAACAGGCCCTTCAGCCCTCCAAGCCTGCACCGACCGTGCTGCCCAACTGAAATAAAACCCCCTACCCTTCCAAGGACCATATCCCTCTGTTCCCATCCTATTCATGCATTTGTCCAGACGCCCCTTAAAAGTCACTACGATATCCTCTTCCACTACCTCTCCCGGCAGCAAGTTCCAGGCACCCACCGCCCTCTGTGTAAAAAATCTCCTTGTATATCTCCTTTAAACCTTGCCCTTTGCACCTTAAACCTATGTCCCCTAGTAATTGATTCTTCCACCCTGGGAAAAAGCTTCTGACTGTCCACTCTGTCCATGCCTCGCATAATCTTGTAGACTTCTATCAGGTTGCCCCTCAACCTCTGTCGTTTCAGTGAGAACAAACCAAGTTTCTACAACCTCTCCTCATAGCTAATGCCCTCCATACCAGGTAACATCCAAAGCCTCCACATCCTTCTAATAGTGTGGCAACCAGAAATGAACACTGTATTCCAAATGTGGCCTATCTAAGGTTCTATAAAGCTGCAACTTGACTTGCCAGTTTTTAAACTCAATGCCCCGAACTGCATTGCCACTTTCAGTGACCTGTGTAATTGTACATCCAGATCCCTCTGCCTATCAATACTCTTGAGGATTCTGCCTTTTACTACACACTTCTGCCTGTATTAGACCTTCCAAAATGCATTACATGGTCTAGATAGCATCACCCAGGACCTCTGTGACAAGGAATGGCAGCCTGGATAATGCATTTGCATGTCAGTCCAATGGGCAATAGCACATTTCATACAAGTGACTATGACCCAGTAATATCAACACCCACCTCTGCAGCTAAGCTGAGGCCATGGATGGAACCCATGAGTGAGGTCCCAAAACTTTGGTCAGCCATCTGTCGTCCATCAGTAGGAGAAAGTTCCTGCCGTACAGATAGTGGTGAAACTTGATAATGTCGAAAATGATGCCCAATGACTCCTTCTCTTCCGCTTTAGAGAGTGACCTCAATGCAAATGCAGTGGGCCTATCTTCTCCATTAGCCATCACATCAGATAACACCATTCCTACACATTATGATGAAGCATCACAGGCCAGCTGCAGAGGTCCTTTGGAGTGGAAATGGATTAGGTCCCAAACTCCTTCCATGCTTTTTCCACTGCCTGGTAAGCCTTTTCACACTCCAGCGCCACTGCCACGCCTGTCCCTTCATCAACAACCGATGCAGAGATTTCAAAACTGTCACCAAGTCAGGCACAAATTTGCCAAAAAGCTTGTGATTTCCACGAAAGACCTCAATGGGGATACGTTTCTGGTCTCAGCACTTTATGGATTCTTTGGCGTTTTATGTAACCCTTCACTTGCGAGAACGTGACCTAAATACCTGACACAGACCTTGAAAAACTCACATTTCTCTTTCCTAATCTGCAACCCATATACTCCGCAATCTCTTGAACGTCTCCTCTAACTTTCGCAAATTTCTTTGTCTGTGGAAACTGTCACCAGGATGTGATCTAAGTACATTGGACCCCCGAGAGACCACTCAAAATCTGATCCATTGCTCTTTGAAAAATGGCCAAGGCCAACATAGAACACTACAGCACAAACAGGCCCTTCGGCCCACAAGTTGCGCCAGTTATATCCCTACCTACCAGGCCTATCTATAACTCTCAATCCCATTAAATTCCAGGTACTCATCCAGAAGTCTCTTAAAAGACCCCAACGAGTTCACCTCCACCACCACCGACGGCAGCCGAATACAGTCACTCGCCACCCTCTGAGTGAAAAACTTACCCCTGACATCTCCTCTGTGCCTACTCCCCAGCACCTTAAACCTGTGTCCTCTCATAGCGACCATTTCAGCCCTGGGAAATATCCTCCGAGAATCCACCCTATCTATACCTCTCAACATCTTATAACCTCTATCAGGTTGCTTCTCATCCTTCGTCTCTCCAGGGAGAAAAGACCTAGCTCCCTCAACCTATCCTCATAAGGCATTCCACCCAATCCAGACAACATCCTTGTAAATCTCCTCTGCACCCTTTCAATAGCTTCCACATCCTTCTACATAAGAACATAAGAAATAGGAGCAGGAGTAGGCCATCGAGCCCCTCGGGCCTGCCCCGCCATTCAATAAGATCATGGCTGATCTGAAGTGAATCAGTTCCACTTTCCCACTTTCTCCCCATAACCCTTAATTCCCTTGTCTATCAGAAATCTATCTACCTGTGACTTAAACCCGTCTTGTAGTGAGGCGACCAGAACTGTGCACAGTACTCCAAGTGGGGTCTGACAAGGGTCTTATAAAGTTGCAGCATTACCTCCCGAGTCCTAAACTCAATCCCTCGATTAATGAAGGCTAGTATACCATACACCTTCTTGACCACATCCTCCACCTGTGAGGCCGATTTAAGAGTCCTATGGACCTGGACCCCAAGGTCTTTCTGCTCCTCAACACTGCTAAGAGTCCTACCCTTGATATTGTACTCCTTCATCCCATTGGACCTGCCAAACTGGACCACTACACATTTATCCGCATTGAAGTCTATCTGCCACTTCTCTGCCCAGTCTTGCATCCTATCTATGTCTCGCTGCAACTTCTGACATCCCTCCAGACTATCCACAACACCACCAACCTTCGTGTCGTCAGCAAACTTACCAACCCATCCCTCCACTTCCTCATCCAGGTCATTTATGAAAATGACAAACAGCAAGGGTCCTAGAACAGATCCCTGGAGCACTCCACTGGTGACCGACCTCCATGCAGAAAAAGACCCATCCACAACCACTCTCTGCCTTCTGCAGGCAAGCCAGTTCTGGATCCACAAGGCAACAGCCCCTTGGATCCCATGCCCTCTCACTTTTTCAAGAAGTCTTGCATGGGGGACCTTATCAAATGCCTTGCTCAAGTCCATGTAAACCACATCCACCGCTCTTCCTTCATCAGTGTGTTTGGTCACATTTTCAAAGAACTCAACTATGCTCGTAAGGCACAACCTGCCCTTGACAAAGCCGTGGTGACTATTTTTGATCATACTAAACTTCTCTAAATGTTCATAAATCCTGTCCCTTAGTATCCTGTCCATCAACTTACCAACCACTGAGGTCAGACTCACCGGTCGGTAATTTTCTGGGCTATCCCCATTCCCTTTCTTGAAGTGGGTATGCCGGCGTTGGATTGGCGTAAACACAGTAAAAAGTCTGACAACACCAGGTTTTAGTCCAACCGATTTATTTGATAATAGACTCACAAGCTTTCGGGGTTAGTCCCTTCGTCAGGTGAACGGAGAGTTCTGGCCTCAGACAGAGCACATAAAGCACAGACAGTTTAGAGATTACTGATTAGAATGCGAATCCTTACACCTAACCTGCTGTTCAAGACCTGAAGTGGCTGACAATGTGAGTGGAAGGAGCACTGATCACAGGTTAAAGAGATGTGTATTGTCTCCAGACAGTACAGTAAGTGAGGTTTTGCAAACCCAGGCAAGCCACGGGGGTTACAGATAGTGCGACATGAACCCAAGATCCCTGTTGAGACCGTCCTCATGTGCGGAACTTGGCTATCAGTCTCTGTTCAGCGACTCTGCGCTGTCGTGTGTCGTGAAGGCCGCCTTGGAGAATGCTTACCCGAAGGTCAGAGGCTGAATGCCCGTGACCACTGAAGTGTTCGCCAACAGGAAGGGAACAGTCTTGCCTGGCGATTGTCGAGCGATGTTCATTCATCCGTTGTCGTAGCGCCTGCACGGTCTCCCCAATGTACCATGCTTCAGGACATCCTTTCTTGCAACGTATCAGGTAGACAGTGTTGGCCGAGTTGCGAGAGTATTTACCATGTACCATCCACCAGGTACATGGTAAATACTCTTGCAACTCGGCCAACATTGTCTACCTGATACGTTGCAAGAAAGGATGTCCTGAAGCATGGTACATTGGGGAGACCGTGCAGGCGCTACGACAACGGATGAATGAACATCGCTCGACAATCGCCAGGCAAGACTGTTCCCTTCCTGTTGGCGAACACTTCAGTGGTCACGGGCATTCAGCCTCTGACCTTCGGGTAAGCATTCTCCAAGGCGGCCTTCACGACACACGACAGCGCAGAGTCGCTGAACAGAGACTGATAGCCAAGTTCCGCACATGAGGACGGTCTCAACAGGGATCTTGGGTTCATGTCGCACTATCTGTAACCCCCGTGGCTTGCCTGGGTTTGCAAAACCTCACTTACTGTACTGTCTGGAGACAATACACATCTCTTTAACCTGTGATCAGTGCTCCTTCCACTCACATTGTCAGCCACTTCAGGTCTTGAACAGCAGGTTAGGTGTAAGGATTCGCATTCTAATCAGTAATCTCTAAACTGTCTGTGCTTTATGTGCTCTGTCTGAGGCCAGAACTCTCCGTTCACCTGACGAAGGGACTAACCCCAAAAGCTTGTGAGTCTATTATCAAATAAATCGGTTGGACTAAAACCTGGTGTTGTCAGACTTTTTACTGCCCTTTCTTGAAAACAGGAACCACATCCCCAAACCTCCGGAACCTATCCTGTCTCCATTGACGATGCAAAGATCATCGCCAGAGGCTCTGCAATCTCTTCCCTCGCCCCCCCACAGAACCTGGGGTACATCCCATCTGTTCCCGGCGACTTATCTATCTTGATAGAATTTAAAAGTTCCAACACATCCTCTTTCATAATGTCCACATACTCAATCTTTTCAGTCCTCCGCAAACCTGCAGTACAACCTCCCAGATCATTTTCCATCGTGAATATCAAGGCAAAGTATTCATTAAGCACCTCTGCCATTCGTTCCGGTTCCGCACAGACTTTTCCCCCTTCACCTTTTATAGGTCCTAATCCTTCACATCTCATCCTTTTGCTCTTCACATATTTGTAGAACGCCTTGGGGTTCTCCTTATCTTACCCTCCAAGGCCTTCTCATGACCCCTTCTGGCTCTCCTAATTTCCTTTTTAAGCTCCTTCCTACAACCCGCATACTTCTCTAGATCCTTAACATCTCTTAGCTGTCTGAACTTCTGTAGGCCTTTCTTTTCTTTCTGACTAGGTTCATCACAACCTTCGTGCACCACGGTTCCTGTGACCTACCAAAACCTCCCTCTCTCATCGGAATGTTGTCGTGCAGAGCTCCAGACAAACATTCCTTGAAAACGCCTCCTTCCAGTTTACTCGTCTAATTTCCTGCCTGATGGCTTTGTATTTCCCCTTACTCCAGATAAACACCTTCCCAGCCTGCTTGATCCTATCTCTTTCCAATGCTATCGTGAAGGAGATAGAATTATGATTGCCATCCCTAAGATGCTCTCCCACCAAGAGATCTGACACCTGTCCAGGTTCATTAGCCAGCATCAGGTCAAGTACAACCTCTCCTCTCGTAGGCTTATCCACATACTGTGGCCGGAAACCCTCCTGAACACACCTAACAAACTCCTCCCCATCCAAACCCCTTACCCTAGGGAGATTCCAATCAATGTTTGGGAAATTAAAGTCTCCCATCACGGCAACTCTGTTATTACTACATCTTTCCAGGATTTGTTTCCCTACCTGCTCCTCAACTTCCCTGTCACTATTGGGCGGCCTATAGAAAACACCCAGCAAAGTTACCGACCCCTTACTGTTCCTAACTTCCACCCACAGAGACTCCGTAGACAGTCCTCCACAGCGTCCACCTTCTCTACAGCCATGACGCTATCCCTGATCAACAGTGCCACTCCGCCCCCTCTTTTGCTTCCCTCCCTGTCCTTCCTGAAACATCTGAATCCCGGCACCTGAAGTATCCAGTCCTGCCCCTGAGACATCCAAGTCTCCGTAATGGCCACCACATCACATCCCCAAGCAGCGATCCATGCCCTAAGTTCATCCGCTTTATTCACTACGCTCCTGGCGTTAAAATAGACACACCTCAGATGTTTGGTCTGGGCGCTCCCCTTCTCCATCACCCGTCTATACTCCCTCTCACACTGTCTACAGTCCTTCTCTACTTGCGAGCTAACCTCCTCACTCTCAGTCACCTCACCTTGATTCCCTCCCCCCAAACTTTCTAGTTTAAAGACCCCCAGTAGCCTTAGCCAACCTTCCCGCCAGGATATTCGCCCCCCCTGGGATTCAAGTGCCACCCATCTTTATTGGACAGGTCACATCTGCCCCTAAAGAGGTCCCAATGATCCAGGAACCTGAATCCCTGCCCCCTGCTCCAGTCCCTCAGCCACGCATTCATCCTCCACCTTATTCCATTCCTGCTCTCACTCTCCCTCGGTGCAGGCAGCAATCCTGAGATTACTACCTTTGCGTTCCTCTTTCTCAGCTGTCTACCTAATTCCCTATAATCTCTTTTCATGATCCCCTCCCTCTTCCTGCCTATGTCAGCAGTACCTATATGTACCACGACCTCTATCTCCTCTCCCTCCCCTTTCAGGATATCTGGGACGTGTTCAGAGACATCCCGGATCCCGGCACCAGGGAGGCAAACCACCATCCACGACTCCCGTCTGCGTCTGCAAAAACGCCTGTCGGACCCCCTCACTATAGAGTCCCCTATTAACATTGCCTTCCTCCTCTTTTCCTTACCTTTTTGAACTATTGTGTCAGGCTCAGCTCCAGAGACCCGGGCATCGCTGCTTTCCCCAGGTGAGCTGTCTCCCCCAGCAGTACTCAGACAGGAGTACTTATTATGAAGGGGCACATCCACCGGGGTGCTCTCCATCATCTGAGCTTTCCCCTTCCTAACAGTTACCCACTTGCCTTCCTCCCGTGGCCCCGGTGCGACCACCTGCCGGTAGCTCCTGTCAATCACCTCCTTTCAGACCTTTCAGTTTCCCCAGAACCTTCTCCTTAGTGATACCCACTACACTCACCTGTGCCCCTGGATTCTCCTGGAGCTCTGGCATCCCACTGGTGTCTTCCATCATGAAGACTGATGCAAAGTAGCTGTTCAGTTCCTCTGCCATTGCTTTGTTTCCTATTATTATTTCTCCAGCCTCATTTTCCAGTGATCCAACGTCTATTTTTACCACTCTCTTACCTCTTACATATTGAACAAAACCCTTCCTATCTTCTTTTATCTTACTAGCTGGCTTACACTCATATTTCATCTTCTCGTCCCTTATTGCTTTTTTAGTTATCCTCTGCTCGCTTTTAAAGACTTCCCAAGCCTCTCACTTCCCACAAATCCTCACCACTTTGTATGCTTTCTCTTTTGCTTTTATGCTGTCCTTGACTACCCTTGTCAACCATGGATGCCTCGACCTCTACTTAGCATGTTTCCTCCTCCTTGAGATGAATTTCTGTTGTGCTTCCCGAATAACTCCCCAAAGCTTCTGTCATTGCTGTTCTACTGTCTTGCCTGCTAGGCTCCCTTTCCAATCAACTCTGGCCAGGTCCTCCTTCATGTCTTTGTAGCTACCTTTATTTAATTGCAATACCGTTACATCTGATTCCAGCTTCTCCCTGTCAACTTGAAGGGTAAATTCTATCATATTTTGGTCACTGCTTCATAAGGGTTCCTTCATCTTAAGTACCCTGATCAAGTCTGCCTCATTACACATCACCAAATCCAGAATTGCTTGTTCCTTAGTAGGCTCTGTCCAAAAAAAATCTTAGATATTCCACAAATTCCTTTTCTTGGGATTCACTACCTCCCTGATTTTCCCAGTCCACCTGCTTATTAAAGCCCCCATGATTATTGTAATATTGCCTTTTTTATATGCCTTTTTTATCTCCTGATTTATTTTCTGCCCCACATCCTGACTACTAGGGGCCCATCAGGGTCTTTTCACTTCTGCAATTCCTTGACCCTACCCACACAGATTCTCTGTCTACTGATCCTATATCACTTCTTGCTGTCAATTTAACTTAATTCCTTACTAACAATGCAACCCTGCCTCCTTTGCCTATCGGCCTGTCCTTCCGATAAGGTACATATCCTTGGACATTTAGATCCCAGCCCTGATCCCCTTGCAGCCTCATCTCTGTGCTGCCCAAAGCATCGTACCAGAAAATTTCAACGTGGGCAACAAGCTCACTTACCTTGTTCCATATACTGCGCGCATTTAGGTACAACACCCTCAGTCCTGCATTGACCACCTCCCTTCTCATACTTGTCACCTTTTTTGCTCTGCGTGAGGTTAGATTCCTGCCACCTTTTATACTATCTGCTCTATTTACATGGCCTGGAAACATTACTAACTTCTCCTGAGCCCTCTGCTCCTTTAACTAGTCCTCAACATTAACCTGCACTTCTACTCTCTCCTTTAACTTTGGTTTTCTAATTCTCCATACAACTGAAACCACCCCTGCCCAATCACTTAGTTACAAGAAGTTTGTCCAACTGCAGCTCCTGTTAGACTGCTTGACGGCTGTGGAGTTGTGGATGGATTCACTTTGGAGGATCCATGAAGCTGAGGAAGTCATGGATAGCACATACAGTGAGTTGTTCACACCGCAGATAAAAATTATTGAAGGAGATAGAGAATTGCCTCCCTCGTGCAAAGGTCAAGGATGTCGTGGAGTAGCTGTAGGGCACTTTGGAGGGAGAGGATGAACAGCCAGGTGTCGTGGTGCTTATAAGTAGAAAATGAGATGAGATCCTATAAGCTGAATTTAAGGTGTTACGAGTTAAACTAAAAAGTAGGACCTCAAAGATAGTAATCTCAGAATTGCTCCCAATGCCACATGCTAGTCAGAGTAGGAATGTCAGGATAGATAAGTTGAATATATGGCTTGAGGAATGGTGCAAGAGGAAGGGATTCAAATTCCTGGGAGATTGGAACCAGTTCTGGGGGAGGTGGGACCAGTACAAATTGGACGGTCTGCACCTGGGCAGGACTCAAACCATTGTCCTAGCGGGAGTGTTGCGCTAGTGGGCGGCATGATGGCACAGTGATTAGCACTGCTGCCTCATAGCGCCAGGGACCCAGTTCAGTTCCGGCCACGGGTCACTATCTGTGCAGTTTGCACATTCTCCTCGTGTCTGCGTAGGTTTCCTCTCACATTCCAAAGGTGTGTGTGGGTTAGGTTGATAGGCCATGCTAAAGTGCAGTGATCACAATTCTTTAAGTTTCAAGATACTTGTAGAAAAGGATAGAAGTTGTACCAGAGTGACAGTACTAAAGGCTAACTATGACAATATTAGGCAGGAGTTAGGGAATGTGGACTGGGAGTGACTGAAGGTAAATCCACATCTCATATTTGGGCGTATTTTAAATTCAGTTGTTAACAATTCAGGACAAGTATATGCCTGTAAAAATGAAGAATAAAGATGGCAAGATTCAGGAATCCTGGATGACAAGAGAAATTGTGAGCTTAGTGAAAAAGGAGGCATACATAAATTTTCAGAAATTGAAAACTGATAAGGCTGTTGAGGAATACAAAGATAGCAGCAAAGCGCTTAAACAGGGACTCAGGAGGGCAAAAAGGGGCCATGAAATGTCCTTGGGAGGCAAGATTAAGGAGAATCCCAAGGCTTTTTATGTGTATATAAGGAGGAAGAGAGTAGCTGAGGAAAGGGTAGGTCCACTCAACGGCAATAGAGGAAATCTATGTGTGGAACCAAATGAAGTGGGTGAGGTCTTTAACAAGTAATTTGCATCAGTATTCACAAAGGAGAAGGATGTGATGGATGGTGAGTGTAGAAAGGAGGATGTTGACATTCTCAGACTTGTTGAGATAAAAGGGGAGGAGGTATTGGCGGTTTTGAAAAACATTAAGGTGGAAAAATCACCAGGGCCAGTTAGGGTTTATCCCAGAATACTGAGAGAGACGGGCAGAAATTGCTGAGGCCTTGGCCAAAACCTTTGTATCCTCTTCAGTCATGGGTGAGGTACCAGAGGATTGGAGAGTAGCTAGTATTGTTCCTCTTTTTAAGAAGGGCAGAAGAGACAATTTGGGAAATTACAGGCCTGTGAACTTTACATCAGGTGGGGAAATTATTGGATAAGATTCTTAGGGACAGGATGTACTCACGTCTGGAAGAGAATAGAAGCCTGGATTTATGAAGGGGGAATCATGCTTGACAAATCTGTTGGAATTTTTTTGAAGATGTAACTTGTAGAGTTGACAAGGGGGAATCAGTAGATGTGACACATGTGGACTTTCAGAATGCGTTTGACAAAGTCCTGCACAAGAGATTATTGTGCAAGATTAAAGTGCATGGGATTGGGCGAAGTATATTGAAATGGATAGAAAAGTGGTTGTCAGAAAGGAAACAAAAGGTAGGAATTAATGGGTGTTTTTCAAATTGGCAGGCAGTATGTAGTGAGATGCCAGTCAGATCAGTGCTAGGACCTCAGCTATTCACAAAATATATGATTTGGATGAGGGAACAAAATGTAATATCTCAAAGTTTGCAGATGATACCAAGTTGGGTGGGAGGGTGAACTGTGACGAGGATGCAGAGATCTTTCAGAATGACCTTTCACTCAAAGGGTGGTGAATCTCTGGAATTCTCTGCCCGTTGAAGTGGTGGAGGCTGCCTCGCTAAATATTTTTAAGACGCGGGTTGATGGGTTTTTGATAAGTGAGGGGATTAAGGGTTATGGGGAGAGGGCGGGAATGTGGAACTGAGCCACGACAGATCAGCCATGATCTTATTGAATGGCGGGGCAGGCTCGAAGGGCTAGTTGGCCTACTCCTGCTCCTATTTCTTATGTTATGTTCTTATGTTATGTTATGATCTGGACAGGTTGGGTGAGTGGGCTAATCAATGTCAGATGCAGTATAATTTGGATAAGTGTGAGGTTATTCACTTTGGAAGCAGAAACAAGAAGGCACATTACTCCCTGAATGGCTGTAAATTGGGAGAGGGGAGAGTGCAGTGGGACCTGGGTATCCTTGTGCACCAATTGCTGAACGTAAGCATGCAGTTGCAGCAGGCGGTAAAGAAGGCAAATGCCATGTTGGCCTTCATCGTGAGAGGTTTTGAGTCATGAGCAGGAATGTGTTATTGCAATTATACAGGGCCTTGGTGAGGCCACACATAAAGCATTGTGTGTAGTTTTGGTCTCCTTTTCTGAGGAAGAATATTTTTGCTTTCGAGGAAGTGCAGTGAAGGTTTACCAGGCCGATTCCAGGGATGGCAAGACTGATGTATGAGAAGGGATTGACTAGGTTAGGATTGTTTTCGCTGGAGTTCAGCCAAATGAGGAGAGATCTCATAGAGACTTACAAAATTCTAATAGGTCTAGACAAGACAGATACAGGGAGGGTGTTCCTGGCGGTGGGGGAGTCCAGAACCAGAGGTCACAGTCTGAGGATTCAAGGTAGACCATTTAGGATGGAGGTGAGGAGACATTTCTTCACCCAAAGAGTGGTGTCAAAGCGGCTTTGTCAAAGGGTCATCTGGACTTGAAATGTCAGCTCTTTTCTCTCCTTACAAATGCTGCCAGACTTGCTGAGATTTCCCAGCACTTTCTCTTTTGCTTTACCAGGATGTTGCCTGGTTTGGAGGATATGGACTATGGAGAAAGGTTGAACAAACTTCAGTTTTCATTGGAGCGTTGGCAGATGAGAGGGGATGTTGAGCAAAATTTTGACAGGCTTTAATAGAGTGGATAGTTTTTCCCAGGATCGAAGAGTCAATTACTTGGGAACATAGGCTGAGAGTGAGGGTGAAAGTTTAAAAAAAAATAAGGAGCAAGTTTTTCACACAAACAGTGGGAATGCCTGGAACGCGCTGCCCGAGGAGGTGGTGAAAGCAGATTCTATAACAACATTCAAGAGGCATCTGGATAGATATACGAATAAGCAGAAAATACAGGGCTATGAACCACATAGAGGCAAGAAAATATTAGATTAGAGAGGCAGCTGTGTCGGCACAGACTTGTGGGCTGAAGTGCCTGATTTTGTGCTGGTCTACTCTTTATTCTTAGAGAAGACAGAGAGTAGGGGCAGAAGGGTGTTTTTCAAAATGGAGATCTGTCGTGTTCCGCAGGGATTGGTACTGGGACCTCTGTTATTTGTAGTATACATAAATGATCTGGAGGAAAATGTGGATGATCTGATTGGTAGGTTTGCGGATGATGCGAAGATTGTCCAAGTTGCTCATAGTGCCAGGGATTGTCAGAGGATACAACAGGATATAAATAGATTGGAGGCTTGGGCACAGAAATGGCAGATGGATTTTAATCAGGACAAATGCGGGGTGATGCATTTTAGAGGACCAAGTTTAGGTGTGAACTATACTGTAAATGGCAGAACCCTTAGGAACATTAACATACACAGGGATCTGGGTATGCAGGTCCACAATTCCTTAAAAGTGGCAACACAGGTAGAACGTAGAACACTACAGCGCAGTTCAGGCCCTTTGGCCCTTGATGTTGTGCCGACCAGCGGAGCCAATCTAATGACCCTCTAATCTATTCCAATATTATTCATATGCCTATCCAATGACCATTTGAACGCCCTTAAAGTTGGCGAATCCACAACTGCTGCAGGCAGGGCATTCCACGCCCTTACTACCCTCTGAGTAAAGAACCTACCTCTGACATCCGTCCTATAGTTATCACCCCTCAATTTAAAGCTATGTCCCCTCGTGTTAGCCATCGCCATCCGAGGAAAAAGGCTCTTACTGTCCACCCTATCTAATCCTCTGATCATCTTGTATGCCTCAATTAGGCCACCTCTTAACCTTCTTCTCTCTAACGAAAACAATCTCAAGTCCCTCAGCCTTTCCCCATAAGACCTTCCCACCATACCAGGCAACATCCTGGTAAATCCCTTTTAAATCGGCCTCACAGGTGGAGGATGTGGTTAAGAAGACATATGGTGTACTGGCCTTCATTAATCGAGGGATTGAGTTTAGGAGTTGGGAGGTAATGCTGCAACTTTACAAGACCCTTGTCAGACCTCACTTGGAGTACTGTGCGCAGTTCTGGTCGCCTCACTAAAGGAAGGATGTGGAAGCTATTGAGAGGGTGCAGAGGAGATTTACAAGGATGTTGCCTGGATTGGGAGGCGTGCCTTATGAAGATAGGTTGAGGGAGCTAGGTCTCTTCTCCCTGGAGAGACGAAGGTTGAGAGGTGACCTGATAGAGGTTAATAAAATGTTGAGAGGCATAGATAGGGTGGATTCTCGGAGGCTATTTCCCAGGGCTGAAATGGTCACTACGAGAGGACACAGGTTTAAGGTGCTGGGGAGCAAGTACAGAGGAGATGTTAGGGGTACATTTTTCACTCAGAGGGTAGTGAGTGAGTGGAATCGGCTGCCGTCAGTGGTGGTAGAGGCGAACTCGCTGGGGTCTTTTAAAAGACTTATGAATGAGTACATGGGATTGGAAGTTACCGATAGTTCTATGGCCTGGTAGGTATGGATATGATTGGTGCAACTTGTGGGCCGAAGGGCCTGTTTGTGCTGTAGTGTTCTATGTTCTAAACCACCTCTGCACCCTTTCCAATGCCTCCACATCTTTCTTATAATGCGGCGACCAGAACTGTACGCAGTACTCCAAGTGCGGCCGCACCAGAGTTTTGTACAGTTGCAACATGATCTCACGGCTCCGAAATTCAATGCCTCTACCAATAAAAGATAACACACTGTACGCCTTCTTAACAATCTTATCAACCTGGGTGCCAACTTTCAGGGATCTATGCACACGTACACCAAGATCTCTCTGCTCGTCGACACTACCAAGAGCCCTTCCATTAGCCCTACATTCTGTACTCCTGTTAGTCTTACCAAAGTGAATCACCTCACACTTTTCCGCATTAAACTCCATTTGCCCCCTCTCAGCCCAGCTCTGCAGCTTATCTATGTCCCTCTGCAAACTGTAACATCCACCCTCACTGTCTACAACTCCTCCGACTTTAGTGTCGTCCGCAAATTTACTAACCCATCCTTCTACACCCTCATCTAGGTCATTTATAAAAATGACAAACAGCAGTGGCCCCAAAACAGATCCGTGTGGTACACCACTTGTAACTGAACTCCAGGTTGAATATTTCCCGTCAACCACCAACCTCTGTCTTCTATCAGCTAGCCAATTCCTGATCCAAACTGCTAAATCACCCTCAATCCCATGCATCTGCATTTTCTGCAGTAGCTCACCATGGGGAACCTTATCAAATGCTTTGCTAAAATCCATATACACCACGTCAACTGCTTTACCCTTATCCTCCTCTTTGGTCACCTTCTCAAAGAACTCAATAAGGTTTGTGAGGCACGACCTACCCTTCACAAAACCCTCTAGATGATTATAAATCCTATCTCTTATAATCCTTTCCAAAACTTTGCCCACAACAGAAGTAAGGCTCACCGGCCTATAATTCCCAGGGTGGTCTCTACTCCCCTTCTTGAACAAGGGGACAACATTTGCAATCCTCCAGCCTTCCGGCACTATACCTGTAGCCAGTGACAACATAAAGATCAAAGCCAAAGGCTCTGCAATCTCCTCCCTAGCCTCCCAGAGAATCCTAGGATAAATCCCATCTGGCCCAGGGGACTTATCTATTTTCATACTTTCATGAATTGCTAACACCAAGGTGGTAGCCAAGGTGATTAAGAAAGCATGTGGTATGCTTGCCTTCATTGGCCAGGGCATTGAGCACAAGCTGGGAAATCATGTTGCAGCTGTATAAAACTTTGGTTCGGCCCCATTTAGAGTATTGTGTGCTATTCTGGTCACTACACTATCAGAAGGACGTAGAAACTTTGAAGAGAGTGCAAAGAAGGTTCAGGATGTTGCCTGGCCTCGAGTGTGTTGGCTATGAGGAGAGGTTGAATAAACTAGGATTGTTTTTAATTATAAGAGGCATAGGCAGGGTGGATAGAGAGAGGCTTTTTCCCAGGATGGAAGCATCAATTACAAGGGGGCACATGTTCAAGGTGAAAGAGTGAAAGTTTCGAGGAGATGTGCAGGGGATATTTTTCATACAAAGAGTGGTGGGTGTCTGGAATGCACTGCCAGAGGAGGTGGTGGAAGCAGGTGCATTAGCGACATTTAAGAGGCACCTCGATGGGTACATGAATAGGGAGGGAATAGAGGGAATATGGACTGAGTAAGGGTGGAAAGTTTTTTTTTAGTTTAGTTGGGGCATCATGATCAGCATGGGTTTGGCGGGCCAAAGGGCATGTTGTTGTGCTGGACTTTTTTCTTTGTTATCAACTTTTATCTGGTCCACTTTTAAAACTGGAAATGCTCTGCAATCAGCTGCAGTTTTGGTATGAAGTGCCCCTTCAATACCATACCACTCCTCAGCCGGTTTCTCCAGCTACAGTAGACTTCTCAGGACACCAAATGTTTTACTGGTACGATAGGTTATCTGCCACCTTTGTCACACTGACAAAAGTACTGAACTGTTCAATGTAGCCTCATTGAATGCCCCTATCTAGATGGGTAGAGAACTGGCTTGCAAAGAGGAGTCAGAGAGTAGTAGTGGAGGGGTCTTTTTCTAGCTGGAGGTCTGTCACTAGTGGTGTGCCGCAGGGCTCGGTACTGGGACCTCTTCTCTTTGTAGTGTATATAAATGATTTGGAAGAGGGAGTAGGTGGTGTGATCAGCAAATTTGCTGATGACACCAAGATGGCTGGATTGGCGGGCAGTGAGGAGCAGTGTCTGGCAATACAGCGGGATATTGATAGGCTGGTTGATTGGGCAGATACATGGCAAATGGAGTTTAATCTGGATAAATGTGAGGTGATGCATTTTGGCCGGAATAATGTAGGGGGAAGTTATATGGTAAAGGGTAAGCCCGTAAGGAGTATAGAATCGCAGCGAGACCCGGGGGTGCAAGTGCACAAGTCTTTGAAGGTGGCAGTGCAAGTGGAGAGTGTGGTGAAGAAAGCCTATGGTATGTTAGCCTTTATAGAAAGGGGTATAGAATATAAGAGCTGGAGTCTAATGTTGCAGTTGTACAGAACGTTGGTTAGGCCGCATTTGGAGTACTGCGTCCAGTTCTGGTCGTCTTACTACCGGAAGGACGTGGAGACTCTGGAGAGAGTGCAAAGGAGGTTTACCAAGATGTTGCCTGGTATGGAAGGACTGGGGTATGAAGAAAGATTGAATAAATTGGGGCTCTTTTCCCTTGAAAGACGCCGACTGAGGGGGGATCTAATAGAGGTATATAAGATTATGAAGGGTATAGATAAACAGTGGTAAGCTATTTCCCATGATAGAGACACGTAGGACAAGGGGCCATGGACTTAAGGTGAGGGGGGAGAGGTACAACACAGATATTAGAGGGAGGTTTTTCACACAGAGGGTAGTAGGGGTATGGAATGCTCTGCCAAGTAAGGTGGTGGAGGCAAACACGCTGGAGTTGTTTAAGAGTAACTTAGACAGGCACATGACTGAGTTGGAGATGGGTGGATATAGGAGATCCTTTTAAATAAGGGTCATTAGCGTTGGGGCGTCCCTGGTAATGTAAATGGGTATAGTATGATAATAATGTTTTTTCTCTTTTCATTCACAGGTTTTAAGTTGGTCCACCTCGTGTCCAACGAGGGGCATACACACGATGGGTCGTACTGGGGCTGCTCTTGGTTGTTCGAGATTGGCCTAGTGCTTCATGTCGTTAGTGTGTGCCTAAGCTGGACAAGATACTGGGCAAGACGACAGCTCAGTGACTATAGCTGATTGCTGTGCAGACACATGGATTTGGGCCAGTGTCTGTGGGAGTTTGCGCATTCTCCCTGTGGTTGCGTGGGTTTCCTCCGGGCGCTCCGGTTTCCTCCCACACCCCAAAGATGTGCTGTTAGGCTGATTGGCAGGAATAAATTGTCCCGAAATCAGTTTCCCTCAATCTGGATGGCCATAAAACATTAGACAGGGGTCGTGGGTCGAGAGGTGGACTGGTGGTGTTGAGATGGCGGCGTGGGCTCGTTGGGCCGAAGGGCCTGTTTCCCGGGCTGATTTTTGTTCTTTGTTCTATCGTACCAAACTTCATATGTCTGCCGGAGGCAGTGCTTTCCTTGCCCCTGTACTACACCCAAAGCTTTAAAGGGGTTACGCCCCCAACATACATAACTGAGGTCAACTCCTAATTGGGTGCCACTGTGCTTGCCATCCTTGCGGCACTGCTAGTCTATCGGAAGTCAACCTTGCATCCCCACTGGAAGAGCTAAGCACTGCTGAGGAAATTTGGGGATCACAAGCCTGCCTCAACATGGAGACATCCTCATGAGTGAGGGAAGGGATACATTATGGAGAGGAGGATAGGAAGGTGATGGATCATTCTTGAAAGGGATTAGATTATAAGAACATAAGAAATAGGAGCAGGAGTAGGCCATCTAGCCCCTTGAGCCTGCCCCGCCATTCAATAAGATCATGGCTGATCTGATACTCAGTTCCACTTACCCGCTTGTTCCCCAAAACCCTTAATTTCCTTATTGATCAGAAATCTATCTACCTGTGACTTAAACACATTTAAAGAGATAGCCTCCACTGCTTCAATGGGCAGAGAATTCCAAAGATTCACTACCCTCTGAGAGAAGAAGTTCCTCCTCAACCCTGTTCTAAATTGACTCTCCCTTATTTTGAGGCTGTGCCCTCTAGTTCTTGTTTCCTTTCCAAGTAGAAATAATCTCTCTGCCTCTACCCTATTTAGCCCCTTCATTATCTTATGTGTCTCTATAAGATCCCCCCTCAGCCTTCTAAACTCTAACAAGTACAGGCCCAATCTACTCAATCTCTCCTCATAAGCTAACCCCCTCATCTCCGATATCAACCTTGTGAACCTTCTCTGTACTCCCTCCAAGGCCAATATATCCTTTCGCAAATAAGGGGACAAAAATTGCACACAGTACTCCAGTTGCGGCCTCACCAGTACCTTGTACAATTGCAGCAAGACCTCCCTGCGTTTATACTCCATCCCCTCGCTGTAAAGGCCAACATTCCATTTGCCTTCTTGATCACCTGCTGCATCTGCAAACTGACTTCTTGTGATTCAAAGATTGTTGGGAGCAAGTGGGATGTGGATCATAGGGTGAGGGGGCGGTGGAGTAGTGTGAAAGGAAATGAAGGAAAGGGAAAGTGGATAATTGGAAGGGGGGCAGCGAGAAAGAGAAGTTGTGAATCACAACATGGAAGGAGATGGGGAGCAAAATGACAGATCACAGGGAGATGCTGATTTGTTTAGAGGGCTGAAATACCTGGGGGTCCTAGCAGTGATCCCTGTGGTACCCCACTGGTCACTGCCTGCCATTCAGAAAAAGACTTGTTTATTCCTACTCGTTGTTTCCTATCTGCTAACCAATTTTCTGTCCATCTCAGTAAACTACTCCTAATCCCATGCACTTTAATTTTACATACTAATCTGTTAAATGGGACTTTGTTGAAGGCCTTCTGAAACCACACCCACTGACTCCCTCTCATCAAATTATTAATTACATCATCAAATAATTCCAATAGATTTGTCAAGCATGATTCCCCTTGCATAAATCCATGCTGAACCTTTCCAATTCTACCAAGTGCTCTGCTATTAAATCATTGATAATGGACTCTAGAATTTTCCCCACTACTGACGTCAGGATTACTGCCAACAATGGCCTATTTTCTCTCTACCTTTTATTTTAAATAGTGGAGTTACATTAGCTATCCTCCAAACTGTAGGAACCATTCCAGAGTCTATAGAATCTTGGCAATTGGCAGGCAATGACTAGTGGGTGCTACAGGGATTTGTGCTGGGACTCCAGCTGTTCACATTATATATTAATGATTTGGAAGAGGGAACTAAATGTATGATCGCCAAATTTGCAGATGATATAAAATAGGGTGGGAGGGTGAGTTTGAGGAAGTTGCAGAGATGCTTCAGCATGATTTGGATAGGCTGAGTGTGTAGACATATGCATGGATAATATGGATAAATGTGAGGTTATCCACTTTGGTAGCAATAATAGGAACACAGAACATTACAGCCCTTCAGCCCTCGATGTTGCGCCGACCTGTGAAACCAATCTAAAGCCCATCTAACCTACGCTATTCCAATATCATCCACATGTTCATCCAATGACCATTTAAATGCCCTTAATGTTGGCGAGTCCACTACTGCTGCAGGCAGGGCGTTCCATGCCCTTACTACTCTCTGAGTAAAGAGGAAGACAGATGATTATTAGAATGAATGTAAATTGAGAGAGGTGGATACTCAGAGAGACCTTGATGTCCTTGTGCATAAGTTGCTGAAAGTAAATGCACAGGTACAGCTCAGAGTAAAGAAGGCAAATTGCATGATCCCTGATAAACACAGCCTCGGGGCTTTAAATCTAAATGTCAGTTCAAATTTGAGGGATGCCATTTCATTCACAGCTTGAATAATTGACCCATCTCGTATGAGCAGGTTAGGTGCATTACTACCAAATCTGTTATGATTAAACATGTTGGCTTTCAGACTTTTGATACTTTAAAAAGTCCCCCCACCCTACACCTCTCCTACCCATTATGTAAATTTAAAATTGCTGCCCCTGTATCCAACACTGGGTTAGCAGTCCCTGACCCGCACTAGAGCTGTAGTCTGTACTTCATAGATCACTGCTGCCAAGCTGTTTCCAGAGACTCCACTGTTCTTAGGCTGTATGTAGAAGGCAATACACATACGGGGCAGAATTTTCTCAAAAAAATTTGAAGCTTCGAATGGGCAAGAAAATGGTAGGTTTTCTAGTAGGGGGCTGGGTGGAGCCTCAGCCTTACTGAGAAGCCGGCTGCTGAGCTCCACGGGCGCCTTTGCACATGTGTCCCGATCTCCCAGCACATTATATATGCACACAGTGTACTGGGAGATCTGTAACACCACCCCAACACCCCACGGACATCACCCCTCTTCCAGCCCACCTTGTACAGCCCCAGCCCCCGATCACCGCCATCAATGACCCCACTGATCAACCCCCCCACCCCCACCCCTCACACTATAGTAGTACTACCCTCATGCGAGATGGCTCAACTATTCAAATGTGCGAATGAAGCGACACCCTTCAAATTTGAACTGACATTTAGATTTAAGGCCTGGAGGTTGTGTTTATCAGGGATCGTGCGAATTGCCTTCTTTATTCTGAGCTGTACCTGCACGTTTACTTTCAGCAACTGATGCACGAGGACACCGAGGTCTTGCTGAGTATCCACCTCTCTCAATTTACACCCATTTAAATAATAATCTGTCTTTCTATTATTGCTATTGAAGTGGATAACCTCATGTTTATCCACACTTATTCCCTTTCCTAATCTCCTATGGAGCTCTTCCCTGTCAGGTTCCATCCCCTCAGGTCCCCCGCCATTGGCCAGCCGTAAGATCACACCCATATTATTTCTTGATAGTCTTTTAAGGCACATGTACACAACTTTGGAAATCCATAAGATTAAAAATATGGGTGGCCAATTTCTCTACCTCCATGGCATATCCCTTTCTCACTCTCTAACAACACAGCCAATGTCATCCTACTTCAGGTAGGAGCGTGCTGCCCCCTGCCCTGAAACAAAAACCATGCTACTCACCTGCCCCTTTGAATAGACTCAGTAATTGAATGGTCTCCTTTTGAGCTATAATTTCTAAAACTATATGCTTACAAAAAATTACGTTGATTAATTTTGCAAAGGTATAATGTTGGACAAAATTTCTTCTTTTTGCAGACTAATGCTAATGTGTTTGTACAATGTAAGCATTAACCTGAAAGGCCTGCAGTATATCAGTGAAAGCCCGGGTTTCATCCCTTTATTATCCTGGCTTCTGGAAGGTAAGTTTTTAATGTGTTGGCAGCAAGTGTCATTGGTCACCTTTCATACCTTGAGCTTGATTTCAATTGCTGTAAATTTATCCTGAATTACTTCTCTTAAATTACTTCTCTCAGAGGGTTGTCAATTGATGGTGTCTTGGAGGGCTGTATAAACCTTTTAGAAGTCATCATTACGAGGAAGGAAGATTAAGTGATTTAAAAAGCATTAAGGTAGAGAAATTCCCAGGGTCAGATGGCATCTATCCCAAACTACTGAGGGAGACAAGAGATGAAATTGCTGGGCCTCTAACAGAAATCTCTGTTTCCTTGTTGGCCACAGGTGAGGTCCCAGAGGATTGGAGGATAGCCAATGTTGTCCCGTTATTTAAGAAGGGTAACAAGGATAACCAGTGTAATTGTAGGCCATTGAACTTGATGTCAGTCATAGTGAAATTGTTGGAAAAGATTCTTAGGGATAGGATCTGTACACATTTGGAACTAAATGGTGTTATTAGCAACAGACCGTATGGCTTTGTATATGGGAGATCATGTCTCACTAATTTGATTGACTTTTTTGATGAAGTGACAAAAGTGAGAGAAGGGCCGTTTATGTTGTCTACATGGACTTTAGTAAAGCATTTGACAAGATCCCTCAAAAGTGAATGAGCTATGTGGATTCAGAACTGGCTTGGCCATAGAAGATAGAGGGTAGTGGTGGAAGGGTGTTCTTCTGAATGGAGGTCTGTAACTAGTAGTGTTCCACAGGGATCAGTGCTGGGATCTCTGCTGTTTGTAATATATAGAAATGACTTGGAAGAAAACGTAGTTGGTCTGATTAGCAAGTTTGCGGATGATACTAAGATTGATGGAGTTGCGGATAGTGATGAAGATTGTCAGAGATTACAGCAGGATATAGATAGGCTGGAAAATTGGGCAGAGAAATGGCAGATGGAATTTAATTCAGATAAATGCAAGATGATGCATTTTGGTAAATCCAATCAGGTCAGAGCTATAAAATAAATGGCAGAACATTTAGGAGCAAAGACACACAGAGAGATCTGGGAGTACAGGTCCACAGATCCTTAAACTTGGCAGCACAGGTGGAAAAGGCATATGGCGTGCTTGTCTTCATCAGCCGGAGCTTTGAGCATAAAAGTTGGTAAAATATGTTAGTTATATAAAATGTTGGTTCGGCCACATTTGGAATACTGTATCCAGTTCTGGTCACCACACTACCAGAAGGACATGGTGGCTTTGGACAGAGTGCAGAAAAATTTAACCAGAATGTTGCCAGGTATGGAGGGAGAGATTGACTAAACTTGGATTGTTCTCTCTGGGAAGACAGTGGCTGAGGGGCAACCCGACAGAAATTTGTAAAAATATGAGGGGTGTAGATTTGATTTGATTTGATTTGATTTATTATTATCACATGTATTAACATACAGTGAAAAGAATTGTTTCTTGCACGTTATGCAGACAAAACATACCATTCATAGAGAAGGAAAGAGAGTGCAGAATGTAGTGTTACAGTCATAGCTAGAGGGTAGAGAAAGATCAACTTAATGCATGGTAAGTCCATTCAAAAGTCTGACAGCAGCAGGGAAGAAGCTGTTCTTGAGTCAGTAGGTTTCGTGACCTCAGATTTTTGAATCTTTTTCCCAACGGAAGAAGGTGGAAGAGAGAATGTCCGGGATACGTGGGGTCCTTAATTATGATGGCTGCTTTGCTGAGGCAGTGGGAAGTGTAGACGGAGTCAATGGATGGGAGGCTGGTTTGTGTGATGGATTGGAGTACATTCATGACCTTTTGTGATTTCTTGCAGTCTTGGGCAGAGCAGGAACCATACTAAGCTGTGATACAACCAAAAAGAATGCTTTCAATGGTGCATCTGTCAAATTTGGTGAGAGTCGTAACTGACATTCCAAATTTCTTTCATCTTCTGAGAAAGTACAGGTATCGATGAGCTTCGTTAACTATCATGTCAGCATGGGGGATCAGGACAGGTTCTTGGTGATCTGGACACCTAAAAACTTGAAGCTCTCAACCTTTTCTACCTTGTCCCTGTTGATGTAGACAAGGGCATGTTCTCCTTTATGCTTCCTGAAGTAAATGACAATTTCCTTCACTTTGTTGACATTGAAGGATTATTGACATTATTGTCATCACAGGTTTCAAAGTATTCAGCCCATCTCTGCAAGGAGAGCCCTCTCTATAATGAGAGTTGTACCATCTGTACTCAGGAAGGGGGAGCTCCTGAGTCATTGAGGTCCGTAGAGAATGTTAAGGGCTTCATAGAACCGTTTCAAGTTGTTTCTGTCAGTGTATCCCTGTATTTCATCTGCCTTGGCACTCAGCCAGGCATCCTGCATTTTACGTAGTTTATTCTGGACTGTCCTGCGAGCACTGGTAAAAGTATTTTTCTTGGCAGCTGATGATCACAGCAGTTCACCAGGTTCTCTATCTCATTCTTGTACTTCATTTCTTCTTTGTTTGAGATCAACTGGGGACTCAGGAGGTGAGTTACTCTACATACAGTGCTCTAGCTGTGGCCTCACCAAATTTTTAGAGAACTCCAATATGATTTCTCTGCTTTTGTTATCTGTGCCTCGATTGATAAAGGTATGTATCCCATATGTATTTTTCATCACTCTACTAACATGCTCTTCTGTCTTCAGAGATCTGTGGACAAACACACCAAGGTCCCTTTGTTCCACAGAACTTCCTAATGTCCTGCCATTCATTGAGTCATAAATGGTCTACCCCGAATCCTCAGACTGTGGCCCCTGGTTCTGAACATCCTCCCTGCATCTACCCTGTGTAGTCCTGTTAGAATTTTATAAGTCTCTATGAAATTCTCTCTCTCGTTCATCTGAACTCGTGAAAACAATCCTAATCTAGTCAGTCTTTCCTCCGACATCAGTCCTGCCATTCCCAGAATGAGCCTGGTAAACCATCACTACACTCTCTTGAAAGGAAGAACATCCTTTCTCAGTAAAGACCAAAACTGCACACAATACTCTAGGCATGGCTTCATCAAGGCCCTGTGTAATTGCAACAACACATCCCTGCTCCTGTCCTCGAAACCTCTCACAAGGCCAACATACCATTTGCCCTTTTTTACCGCCCGCTGCACTTGCATGCTTACCTTCAGCAACTGGTGCACAAGGACACCCAGATCCCACTGCACATTCCCCTCTCCCAATTTACAGCCATTCAGTTGGTAATCTGCTTTCTTGATTTTGTTTCCAAAGTGAATAATCTCATACTTATCCAAATTACACTGCATCTGCCATGGATTTTCCCATTCACCCAACCTGTCCAGATCATTCTGAAGGATCTCTACATTTGCGTCACAGTTCACGCTCCCATCCAACTTGGTGTCATTTGCAAACTTTGAGATGTTACATTTTGTTCCCTCATCCAAATCATTAATATATATTGTGAATAGCTGAGGTCTCAGCACCAATCCCTGTGGCACTCCACTAGTTACTGCCTGCCAATTTGAAAAGAACACAATAATTTCTTCACTTTGTTTCCTCTCCACCAACCAGTTTTCTGTCCATCTTAATACACTTCCCCTAATCCTTTACGCTTTAATCTTGCACGATAACCTCTTATGTGAGACTTTGTCAAACACTTTCTGAAAGTCCAAATATATCAAATCGACTAGCTCCCCCTTGTCAACTCTAGTCGTTACATCTTCAAAGAATTCCAGCAGATTTGTCAAGCATGTTTTCCCTTTCATAAATCCATGCTGACTCTGTCTGATCCTGCCACTGCTTTCTAAATGCTCTGCTATAAAGTCCTTGATAATGGATTTGAGAATTTTCTCCACAACCGATGTTAGGTTTACTGGTCTATAATTCCCTGTTTTCTCTCTACTTCCCTTTTTGAATATTGGAGTGACATTGGCTACCCTCCAATCTGCAGGGACTGTTCCAGAGTCTATAGAATCCTGGAAGATGACCACCAATGCATCCACTATTTCTAGAGCCACTTTCGTAAGTACTCTGGGATGTAGATTATCAGGCCCTGAGGATTTATCTGTCTTCAATCCATCAATTTTCCAAAGACCATTGTTTGAGATCCAACCCAATACAATGGTGTCATAGGCAAACTTGAAAATTGAGGAGAGTAATTTCACCACACAGTGATAGGTGTAGGCCATTTCAGAGGGATGTTAGGAGTCTGCCACATTACTGTGGGTATGGAGTCATACATAAGGCACGGTGTTTCCTTCCCTAAAGAGTATTCACAAATCAGTTTGTGTTTTTAAAGCAATCAGACAACTTCATGATCATCATTTCTAATATGAACCTTTTATTTCAGATTTCTTTGACTTTTCCTTTTTTTAAGTGTTTGTTACATTAGATTGGATTCTTAGCACACCCAGGCTGTGGGCCCACTTTCTATGCCTTTTAGCTTTGACAAAGGGTCATCTGGACTCAAAACGCCAGCTCTTTTCTCTCCTTACAGATGCTGCCAGACCTGCTAAGATTTCCCAGCATTTTCTCTTTCAGCTTACTCTAGGGGTTCTAAATTACCCATTTTGCTCACTGCACCCTGCTCCACTACAATGGATGTTCGGGGGTGGTAAGGGGCAGCTTGCCTGCCTGTGGGCCAATTGAGACCCTTAAGTGACCACTTACAGAACTCATGCTGCTGCCACTGGGATTTAGCCAGTGCAAGAGAGGCACTGGCATTGCACCCGGACATAACCTCTGGCCCAGTTCCAACCTTGCTGCAGCCCTCACTGCGATACCACCAGTGACCATTTCTGCCAGTGCTGCTGCCAGCCTTCATCAAAGAAGAAATAGCGAGGCACCTAGAAAAGAATGGTTTGATCGAGCAGACGCAGCACGGATTCATTAACGGGAAGTCGTATTTGGCAAATTTATTGGATTTCTATGAGGATGTGACTAGTGCGGTAGACAGAGGGGAACCAGTGGATGTGGTGTTTTTAGATTTCCAAAAGGCATTTGATAAGGTGCATCACAAAAGGTTGCTACAGAAGGTTAGGGTGCACGGAGTTGGAGGTAAGGTGTTAGCATGGATGAAGGATTGGCTGTCTAATAGGAAGCAGAGAGTTGGTATCAATGGGTGCTATTCTGGTTGGCGGTTGGTGACTAGCGGAGTGCCGCAGGGATCGGTGCTGGGGCCTCAACTGTTTACCATTTACATAGTTGATCTGGAGGAGGGGGCTGAGTGGAGGGTAACAAAATTTGCTGATGACACGAAGATGAGTGGAAAAGCAAATTGCGTGGAGGGTGTGGAAAGTCTGCAGAGAGATCAGGATAGGCTGAACGAGTGGGCGAGGACCTGGCAGATGGAGTATAATGTTAGCAAGTGTGAGGTTATCCACTTTGGCAGAAATAATAGTAGGGGGGATTTATTATTTAAAAGGCGAAAAGCTGCAGCATGCTACGGTGCAGAGGGACCTGGGGGTCCTTGTGCACAAGTCACAAAAACCCAGTCTGCAGGTGCAGCAGGTGATCAAGAAGGCGAATGGGATGCTGGCCTTTATAGCGAGGGGGATAGAACATAAAAGTAGGGAGGTCTTGCTGCAACTGTACAGGGTACTGGTGAGGCCGCAGCTGAAGTACTGTGTGCAGTTTTGGTCGCCGCACTTGCGCAAGGATATATCAGCCTTGGAGGGAGTGCAGAGAAGGTTCACTAGGCTGATACCGGAGTTGAGGGGGTTAGCCTATGAAGAGAGACTAAATAGACTGGGTCTATACTCGTTGGAGTTTAGAAGGCTGAGGGGGGATGTTATAGAGACATATAAGATAATGAAGGGAATAGATAGGGTAGAGGTAGAGAGATTCTTCCCGCTTAGAAAGGATAGCAGGACTAGAGGGCACAGCCTCAAGACAAGGGGGAGGGGGTTGCGGGGGGCAGTTTAGATCAGAATTGAGGAGGAACTTCTTCACTCAAAGGGTGGTGAATCTCTGGAATTCTCTGCCTATTAAAGTGGTGGAGGCTACCTCGCTGAAAATATTTAAGTCACGGGTAGATAGGTTTTTGATAGATAGGGGAATTAAGGGTTATGGGGAGAAAGCGGGAAAGTGGAACTGATCCACTTCAGATCAGCCATGACCTTATTGAATGGCGGGGCAGGCTCAAAGGGCTGGATAGCCTACTCCTGCTCCTATTTCTTACGTTCTTATGTTTGATTGGCCAGCAGTTATCTGAATTTCTTGTGATACGGGGCAGAAATTACACCTCAAGCCAGTTCATGGTTTTTTGATACATCTCTGCAAGGCGTGCCTACCAACTGGAGGCAGGTATGCCCTTGGATTATACAAGTGGACACAGGACTGCTGTCTCAACATAAAATCAAAGCCATTGCAACTTTTCAAAATTCAGAATAATGCAGCTGTCCATTATTCCGGTTTTTATCCATCAGATCCAGATGCAGAAGTTTGTCTCCACGTTCTGCGACTCATTCAGTCTCTGATCCTTGAGCCAGAGGTTTTGTCCAAAGTGTCAGCCCAGATCCGTGAATCACTGCCAGAGCAGCGCATTCTAGAACTTTCCAGCAACCGTAACCCAGATCTCCGCAACATAGCAAGTGAGCTGTTGGAGGACATGAAAATGCTTAATATTTAACAAAAGCTTGTTTTACTTGTGCCAGTTTTTGCTGCAAAATCTATTCATATTTGAAAACATTCTTTAGTAAATGATTGCAGATCTTGGTTTCATTTTGTAAGTTGCAAAATATTAAACCTGGTATTGGAAGAAATTGTCAAGTCAGTGTGGAGCGTTTCTGCCTTTGAATGTTCCAAAAGAGGAAAACATTGGTTCAACACACCTTTGAAGTGAATCTGTCTTATTGCTGATCTGAAATGGTGAATTTATTGTTAGAGCTTAAATAAAATGAATTTGCTAATCCCAAACACTTCTCTCTGAAAGTTCAGGAATTGGATTGGTTTTAGATTCTTTCCGGTGCCACTCCTGAACCACACACTCAATATATAAGAGACTTCAGTCTCTTCTATCCTCCTTTTCAGGTAAGTGGAATTCTAGGTCAAACATTAATTGTAACTTTGCCTCCCATTGCATTTTGTAGCGTCGGTCTTTGCCATGTTTACAGCACAACAAAATGGAAAGCTGAAATGACAATGTTTATTAGTGTGTGTGGTAAGGAATTTCCATTCATAATGCATAGGAAACTCAAGCCAATATTTGTATTCCTAAATATCTGTACAGTAATATTTTAATTTGTAGGCTTTATGCTTTACTGTGATCTGCTGACTGAAGGGTTTGCTGAACTTAAACTTCTTATGACTTAATGGATTTCTGTGGCTCGGGGGCTTATGATTAGAGATTTATGCTGGTGATTTGTAGAGGTTTCTGTAGTCATCAGCATATATTAGTTCTCTGAACTTGCTCACACTCCAGGACTGAATGTTGTTGTATATGTACCATTTATGCTGAAATAGCTAGATACATTCTGTAAACTTGTTTAATAAAAGTTTGAAGTAAGCATTACATTTTCACAGATCTCCAATTTATTGTCAGCTTTTTAGTTAAAAATTTAAAGTTTGAGAAAAATATTGCCCCCAAAAATAAACAAACCTGGTAAATTTGGGATGGTGGAGTACAAGGATGGGCGATTACTGAATTTGGCAGAATATTAGTTTTGAATTAGTTCTGCTTTCAGTAGATTGTGCTCCACTGTATGGGAATGTCAAGGAATCAGCCCAGCAATAAAACTGAAGGTCTACAGTGCACGGTACTCACTACCTTCCTGTGTGCCTGTGAAACGTGGACTGTGTATCGAAGGCATGCAAGACAGCTCAATCGTTTCCACATGACTTGTCTTCACAGAATATTACACATCAGATAGCAAGACAAAGTACCAGACACTGAAGTTCTCTTTAGAGCAAATCTACCATCAGTCCACACACTGCTAATGAGAGCACAGAACCGGCGGGCAGGTCATGTCAGACGAGCGCATACCCAAGCAGCTCCTTTTTGGGGAACTCTCTGCTGGAAGACGCTCGCATGGAGGGCAGAAGAAACGTTTCACAGACACACTCAAGGCCTCCCTGAAGTTGCTTGACATTGACACCACCACCTGGGAAACGCTGGCACAAAACTGCCCTACCTGGCACTGCCTCATTCACAAAGGCTGTCAAGCTCACGAAGCAAGATGTATTGCTGAAGCACAACTTAAGCACGAGCTGCGCAAGTCCAGAGCTACCAGCTCAACAACTACAGTGTCTACACAAGTCTGTCCAATATGTGCCAGGACTTTCCGTGCCCAAACTGGCCTGATCAGTCATCTTCGGATACACCGCAACCAGCCTCAAAATGACTAATGGCGTTGAGGTCCTCATCAATGATGATGGACGAACAACATACATCCTTTAATTTTTTTCCACTCTCCACTTCCCCATGGCCACTGCTGCCTCTAACACAGCCAGTGCCAGGGGAGAGTCTCACAACACCAGAAATTCTAAGCTATTACTGAGGCCAGGAAGGTTCACTGATATTCCCTCCGGATAGATGCTCTTTGCTGCTGGCCACTTGGTGGAGCACAGTAAAAAGTCTGACAACACCAGGTTTTAGTCCAACCTATTTATTTGATAATATACTCGCAAGCTTTCAGGTTAGCCCCTAACCCGAAAGCTTGCGAGTATATTATCAAATAAATAGGTTGGACTAAAACCTGGTATTGTCAGACTTTTTACTGTGTTTACGCCAGTCCAACGCCGGCATACCCACATCATGACCACTTGGTGGAGCTACAGGATTCGGTTGGCTGAGTCGAGTAGGAGAGAGGGAGCAGTAGAACCCGAATTTGATTCAGAAGTCGTTTATTAATTGAGAATGATGTGGAGGTGCCAGCGTTGGACTGGGGTGGGCACAGTAACAAGATTCAAAACACCAGGTTAAAGTCCAACAAGTTTACTTGGAATCATGAGCTTTTGGAGCGCTGCTCCTGCATCAGATGAGTGGCGTGAACCTAATGTAGGAGAAGTGCTCCGAAAGCTCGTGATTCCAAATAAATCTGTTGGACTTTAACCTGGTGTTGTGAGTCTTTCTAATTGAGAAGGTTTAGAAACAGTGTTTGCAAAAGATATAAATGTGTCAAAACTAGAAATTCCCAAAGTTAGGTAGATTCTGCACTGTTATTATTGTTTTATCAAGTCAGAGACTTAAGCAATAGGATAGCACATGTGAAGCTCGATGACTTCTGATATCCAGCAAGGAAAGAAGCTACAGAATTCTTTGCTGCTTTAAAAAACTTGTGAGATTTAAAACACTTTAGAGTCATAGAGGTTTTCAGCATGGAAAAGTCTCTTCGGCCCAACTTTTCCGTTACTGGCTATAATGTTCTATGTTCTACCTGGAGGAGGGAACCGAGTGTATGGTGTTGAAATTTGCTGATGACACCAAGATTGGTGGAACGGCAAATTGCGCGGAGGGTGTGGAGAGTCTGCAGAAGGATCTAGATAGGCTGAGCAAATGGGCCAGGAACTGGCAATTGGAATTTAACGTTGGCAAGTGCGAGGTGGTCCACTTTGGTAGGAATAATGGTAGGAAGGACTATTACTTACGTGGCAAAAAACTGCAGCAGGCGACGGTGCAGAGGGACCTCGGGGTCCTTGTGCACGAGTCGCAAAAACCCAGCCTGCAGGTGCAGCAGGTGGTCAGGAAGGCTAATGGGATGCTGGCCTTCATAGCAAGGGGGATTGAATATAAAAGTAGGGAGGTCTTGCTGCAGCTGTATAGGGCATTGGTGAGGCCGCAGCTGGAGTACTGTGTGCAGTTTTGGTCGCCGCACTTACGCAAGGATATTTTGGCCTTGGAGGGAGTGCAGAGGAGGTTTACTAGGCTGATACCGGAGTTGAGGGGGTTGAGCTATGAGGAGAGGCTGAATAAACTAGGCTTGTACTCGTTAGAGTTTAGAAGAATGAGGGGAGATCTCATTGAGACGTATAAGATGATGAATGGGATGGATAGGATAGAGGTGGAAAGACTCTTCCCGCTCAAAAAAGACAGTAGGACTAGGGGGCACAGCCTCAAGATAAAGGGGGGGGGGGGGCAGTTTAGAACGGAGTTGAGGAGGAACTTCTTCACTCAAAGGAAGGTGAATCTCTGGAATTCTCTGCCCGTTGAAGTGGTGGAGGCTGCCTCGCTAAATATTTTTAAGACGCGGGTTGATGGGTTTTTGATCAGGGAGGGGATTAAGGGTTATGGGGAGAGGGCGGGAATGTGGAACGGAGACACGACAGATCAGCCATGATCTTATTGAATGGCGGGGCAGGCTTGAAGGGCTAGATGGCCTACTGCTCCTATTTCTTATGTTCTTATGTTCTAATACATTGCAAGAAAGGATGCCCCAAAGCATGGTACACTGGGGAGACCGTGCAGACATTATGACAACGGATGAATGAACATAAGAAATAGGAGCAGGAGTAGGCCATCTAGCCCTTCGAGCCTGCCCCGCCATTCAATAAGATCATGGCTGATTTGTCGCTGCTCAGTTCCACTTTCCCGCCCTCTCCCCATAACCCTTAATCCCCTCTCGTATCAAAAACCCATCAACCCGCGTCTTAAAAATATTTAGCGAGGCAGCCTCCACCACTTCAACAGGCAGAGAATTCCAGAGATTCACCACCCTTTGAGTGAAGAAGTTCCTCCTCAACTCCGTTCTAAACCGCCCCCCTTTTATCTTGAAGCTGTGCCCCCTAGTCCTACTGTCTTTTTTGAGCGGGAAGAGTCTTTCCACCTCTATCCTATCCATCCCATTCATCATCTTATACGTCTCAATGAGATCTCCCCTCATTCTTCTAAACTCTAACGAGTACAAGCCCAGTTTATTCAGCCTCTCCTCATAGCTCAACCCCCTCAACTCCGGTATCAGCCTAGTAAACCTCCTCTGCACTCCCTCCAAGGCCAAAATATCTTTGCGCAGGTGCGGCGCCCAAAACTGCACACAGTACTCCAGCTGCGGCCTCACCAATGCCCTATACAGCTGCAACAAGACCTCCCTACTTTTATATTCAATCCCTCTCGCTATGAAGGCCAGCATCCCATTCGCCTTCCTGACCACCTGCTGCACCTGCAAGCTGGGTTTTTGCGACTCATGCACAAGGACCCCGAGGTCCCTCTGCACCGTCACCTGCTGCAGTTTTTCGCCCCGTAAGTAATAGTCCTTCCTACCATTCTTCCTACCAAAGTGGACCACCTCACACTTGCCAACATTAAATTCCATTTGCCGTTTCCTGGCCCATTCGCCTCATTCGAATGAACATCGCTCGACAATCACCAGGCAAGACTGTTCCCTTCCTGTTGGCGAATACTTCAGTGGTCGCGGGCATTCAGCCTCTGACCTTCAGGTAAGCATTCTCCAAGGCGGCCTTCATGACGCACGACAGCGCAGAGTCGCTGGGCAGAGACTGATTGCCAAGTTCCAGACACATGAGGACAGTCTCAACAGGGATCTTGGGTTCATGTCACACTATCTGTAACCCCCAAGACTTGCCTGGGTTTGCAAAACCTCACTTACTGTACTGTCTAGAGACATTACACATCCCTCTAACCTGTGCTCAATGCTCCTTCCACTCACATTGTCGGCCACTTTAAGACTTGAATAGCAGGTTAGGTGTAAAGATTCGCATTCTAATCAGTAATCTGTAAACTGTCTGTGCTGTTATACGCTCTGTCTGAGGCCAGTACTCTCCATTCACTTGACGAAGAGGGAAACCTCGAAAGCTTGTGCGTCTACTATCAAATAAATCGGTTGGACTTAAACCTGGTGTTGTCAGACTTCTTACTGTGTTTACCCCAGTCCAACGCCGGCATCTCCACATCATGAATAGGGATATCCAATGCTTGCTGAAACCAGGTCTGAGGCATTCGAGTCAGGTGACCTGACCTATACAAGAAATCCAGATACGATCTATGGAAAACAATCAAAGATGCCAAAAGACAGTACCAGACCAAACTGGAATTCCAGACTAACCACACGAACCCCTGCCAACTATAGTAAGGTACGCAAGACATAACAGGCTACAAGATGAAGGCGTGCAGAATCGCCGGAAGAAATGTACTCTTCCCCAATGAGCTCAACACATTCTATACCGATTTTGAGCAAGAGGTCAGCGAGAGCATGCCCTCCATCCCGGAAGCCTCAGCCAAACTGGTATCTGAGTCACCACTGTAGGCATCCCATCAGCCTTCTCAAAAGTCAACTGGCCCAGGAGCAGTACTTGGACAAGCATTCAGATTCTGGATGGACCACCTAGTGGGGGTATTGGCATACATCTTTAATCTCTCCTTATACCAATCTGAGGTCTCTACCTGCTTCAAGAAGGCAACTATCATCTCTGTACCAAAGAAAAGTCAGGCAATGTCACTCAATGACAATTGTAGAAACATACAGTGCAGAAGAAGCCCTTCAGCCATCGTGTTCGCACTGACTGAACTCACGCCTAACCCCATTTGCCAGCACTTGGCCCATAGCCCTGAATGTAATGTACCAAGTGCTCATCCAAATACTTTTTAAAGGATGTGAGGCAACCCACCACTACCACCCTCCCAGGCAGCGCATTCCAGACTGTCACCACCCTCTGGGTAAAAAGATTTTTCCTCACATCCGCCCAAACCTCCTGCCCTTGAACGTATGCCCCCTCATGACTAATCCTTCAACTAAGGGGAACAGCTGCTCCTTATCCACTCTGTCCATGTCTCATAATTTTGAACATCTCAATCAGGTCGCCTCCTCCGCTCCCCCCCCCCCGCCCCACCCACGCGCCTCTTTTCCCCCCCCCCCCCCCCCACAAGTCTTTTCTGCTCCAATGAAAACAAACCAAGTGTACACCAATTCTGTCCATAACTTAAATGTTCCAGCCCAGGCAGCATCCTGGTAAATCTCCTCTGCACCCACTCCAGTTCAATCACATCCTTCCAATAAAGTGACAACCAGAACTTCACACAGTACTCCAGCTGTGGCCTCACCAATGTTCTATACAACTCCAACATGACTTCCCTGTTTTTGTAATCTATGCCTTGACTGATAAAGGCAAATGTCCCATTTGTCTTTTCACCACCCTCCTAATTTGCCCTTCCACTTTCTAATATCCGTGGACAAACAGGCCCCATCTAGGCCCCACCCCCAGCAGGCCCCTCCCCAATAGGCACCCACCCACATGGCCATGCCCCATGCCTGGGGGATGGTGCCTCCTGGGCATTGGTGGCACAGGATGACACTGCCAAGCTGCCTATGCCCAGTGGGCACCAGCACCCCCCGCTGCCCACCCCCCTGATGGGGCCCGGTCGCCCCCATTCCCACCCTTCTCACTTCAGCAGCGTCAGGCCACTAGCTCAGCAAAAGTGGGGAACTACTATAAATCCCACTGGAGTGAAACGCTGTGGCGGGGTGGGAGATTGCGTGGAGGGTGTGGAAAGTCTGCAGAGGGGTCTGGATAGGCTGAGCGAGTGGGTGAGGACCTGGCAGATGGAGTACAATGTTAGCAAGTGTGAGGTTATCCAGTTTGGCAGAAATAATAGTAGGAGGGATTTATTATTTAAAAGGCGAAAAGCTGCAGCATGCTATGGTGCAGAGGAACCTGGGGGTCCTTGTGCACGAGTCGCAAAAACCCAGTCTGCAGGTGCAGCAGGTGATCAAGAAGGCGAATGGGATGTTGGCCTTTATAGCGAGGGGGATAGAATATAAAAGTAGGGAGGTCTTGCTGCAACTGTACAGGGCACTGGTGAGGCTGCAGCTGGAGTACTGTGTGCAATTTTGGTCACCGCACTTGCGGAAGGATATTTTGGCCTTGGAGGGAGTGCAGAGGAGGTTCACTGGGCTGATACCGGAGATGAGGGGGTTGGGCTATGAAGAGAGACTAAATAGACTGGGTCTGTATTCGTTGGAGTTTAGAAGGATGAGGGGGGATCTTATAGAGACGTATAAGATAATGAAGGGGATGGATAGGGTAGACGTAGAGAGCTTCTTCCTGCTTAAAAAGGATAGCAGGACTAGAGGGCACAGCCTCAAGATAAGAGGGGGGGGTGCAGTTTAGATCAGAGTTGAGGAGGAACTTCTTCACTCAAAGGGTGGTGAATCTCTGGAATTCTCTGCCCGTTGAAGTGGTGGAGGTTACCTCGCCAAATATATTTAAGTCTTGGGTAGATAGGTTTTTGATAGACAAGGGAATTAAGGGTTATGGGGAGAAAGCGGGAAAGTGGAACTGATCCACTTCAGATCAGCTATGATCTTGTTGAATGGCGCGGCAGGCACTAAGAGCTAGATGGCCTACTCCCGCTCCTATTTCTTATGTTCTTGGGAGATGCTAGCGGGCCCAGAGAATTCTGTCCCAGGCCTGGTAGTAGCATTTAAATAGTATGTAAAGTATTATTTAATGGCTAGCCCCACCTCCCAGCCAATTCCTGACATTACGCAGACACCACCAGAAATCCAGGCCTCAGAAACGCTACTGTGGCGGAATGCTCGGGGAATCCCTGGCTGGGAGAATCGCCAGACACATGATTCTCTCACTCCAGGCTGGGACAATCATTCCCCATGCTTTGAAACAAATATGTAGAGAAAGAAAACAGTTGCAAATGCATCAAAACACGTTCGCAATTGTTGGTACATGCTGGTCAAAGGTCAGAATTTGAGGCTCAGCAATGATCTGCCTATCTATAATGACAACAACGTACAAACAGCTATTTACCTCAGTCAGAATCCACTTGGGTCTAAGCTCATCATAACCTGACTCATACTGCTTGACGTCATAATGTAGATGATTGTCCCAAGAATTACTCATTCCTCTAATTTGATTCTACTTTGATTCTTCTTCTACCTAAACGAAATAAAACTTCCGCACAATTTGACCTCAGAATTTCTGTTAATTACAATACACTAGCAAGCACAGGTGAGTGAACTATTTTCTCCCTACACCATGTAAGTCGTTTTTGAACATGTGTAAAAGTTGAACTAGAGATCAAGGGGAGTAGAATTTGCAAAATAGTGTCAGGCCAAGCAGTCCCTGAAATCTGTTTCACCATTCAAGAAGATTTTGTGTGTTTAAGTTTAGTTTAAATTTATTTTTGGGACTTGAGAAGCTGAGTCACTGAAAGAGATTGAATAGGTTAGGACTTTATTCCCTGGGGCATAGAAGAATGAGGGGAGATTTGATAGATGTGTCTAAGATTTTGATGGGCATAGATAGAGTGAATGCAAGCAGGCTTTTTCCACTGAGGCTAGGAGAGAAAAAAACTAGAGGGCATGGGTTAAGGGTGAAAGAAAAGCTTAAGGGGAATATTAGGGGGGGGGGCTTCTTCATGCAGAGAGTGGTGGGAGTGTGGAATGAGCTGCTGGATAAAGTGGTAAATGCGGGGTCACTTTTAACATTTAAGAAAAACTTGGATGAGAGGGGTGTGGAGGGATATGGTCCAAATGCAGGTCAGTGGGACTAGGCAAAAAAATGGTTCTGCAGACAAGAAGGGCCAAAAGGCTTGTTTCGGAGCTGTAATTTTCTATTGTTTCTATTTATTAGTGTCACAGGTAGGCTTACATTAACACTGCAATTAAGTTAATGTGAAAATCCCTAGTCGCCACACTCCTGCGCCTGTTTGGGTACATAAGAACATAAGAAATAGGAGCAGGAGTAGGCCATCTAGCCCTTCGAGCCTGCCCCGCCATTCAATAAGATCATGGCTGATCTGTTGTGGCTCAGTTCCACTTTCCCGCCCTCTCCCCATAACCCTTAATCCCCTCTCTTATCAAGAACCCATCAACCCGCTTCTTAAAAATATTTAGCGAGGCAGCCTCCACCACTTCAACGGGCAGAGAATTCCAGAGATTCACCACCCTTTGAGTGAAGAAGTTCCTCCTCAACTCCGTTCTAAACCGCCTCCCCTTTATCTTGAGGCTGTGCCCCCTAGTCCTACTGTCTTTTTTGAGCGGGAAGAGTCTCTCCACCTCTATCCTATCCATCCGATTCATCATCTTATTCATCTCAATGAGATCTCCCCTCATTCTTCTAAACTCTAACGAGTACAAGCCTAGTTTATTCAGCCTCTCCTCATAGCTCAATCCCCTCAACTCCGGTATCAGCCTAGTAAACCTCCTCTGCACTCCCTCCAGGGCCAAAATATCCTTGCGCAGGTGCGGCGCCCAAAACTGCACACAGTACTCCAGCTGCGGCCTCACCAATGCCCTATACAGCTGCAGCAAGACCTCCCTACTTTTATATTCAATCCCCCTCGCTATGAAGGCCAGCATCCCATTCGCCTTCCTGACCACCTGCTGCACCTGCAAGCTGGGTTTTTGCGACTCATGCACAAGGACCCCGAGGTCCCTCTGCACCGTCGCCTGCTGCAGTTTTTCGCCACGTAAGTAATAGTCCTTCCTACCATTCTTCCTACCAAAGTGGACCACCTCACACTTGCCAACATTAAATTCCATTTGCCATTTCCTGGCCCATTCGCCCAGCCTATCTAGATCCTTCTGCAGACTCTCCACACCCTCCGCACAATTTGCCTTTCCCCCAATCTTGGTGTCATCAGCAAATTTCGACACCCTGCACTCGGTTCACTGAGGGAGAATTTGGCATGGCCAATGCACCTAACCAGCACATCTTTCGGACTGTGGGAGGAAACCAGAACACCTGGGGGAAACCCACACAGACACGAGGGGAATGTGCAGACTCCACACAGGTAGCGACCCAAGCTAGGAATTGAATCTGGGTGGATGCCTAGCACTGTGAGGCAGCAGTGCTAACCATTGTGCCACTTTGCTGCCTCTAATGTGACTAATTCACCACAAAATATATGAAAACAATTAAAAACAATGATCTAGCCACTTTTATTGCCCATCTCTGACTGGTCTCTGAAGTCATCAGCTGATCCTTTGAATGACTGAAGCCCTTGTGATGATGCATAAGAACATAAGAAATAGGAGCAGGAGTAGGCCATCTAGCCCCTTGAGCCTGCCCCGCCATTCAATAAGATCATGGCTGATCTGTCGTGTCTCCGTTCCACATTCCCGCCCTCTCCCCATAACCCTTAATCCCCTTGCCTATCAAAAACCTATCAACCCGTGTCTTAAAAATATTGAGTGAGGCAGCCTCCACCACTTCAACGGGCAGAGAATTCCAGAGATTCACCACCCTTTGAGTGAAGAAGTTCCTCCTCAACTCCGTTCTAAACCGCCCCCCCTTTATCTTGAGGCTGTGCCCTCTAGTCCTACTGTCCTCTCTGAGCGGGAAGAGCCTCTCCACCTCTATCCTATCCATCCCATTCAACATCTTATACGTCTCAATGAGATCTCCCCTCATTCTTCTAAACTCTAACGAGTACAAGCCTAGTTTATTCAGCCTCTCCTCATAGGTCAACCCCCTCAACTCCGGAATCAGCCTAGTAAACCTCCTCTGCACTCCCTCCAAGGCCAAAATATCCTTGCGTAAGTGCAGCAACCAAAACTGCACACAGTACTCCAGCTGCAGCCTCACCAGCGCCCTATACAGCTGCAGCAAGACCTCCCTACTTTTATATTCAATCCCCCTCGCTATGAAGGCCAGCATCCCATTAGCCTTCCTGACCACCTGCTGCACCTGCAGGCTGGGTTTTTGCGACTCATGCACAAGGACCCTGAGGTCCCTCTGCACCGTCGCCTGCTGCAGTTTTTCACCACGTAAGTAATAGTCCTTCCTACCATTATTCCTACCAAAGTGGACAACCTCACATTTGCCAACATTAAATTCCATTTGCCAGTTCCTGGTCCATTCGCCCAGCCTATCTAGATCCTTCTGCAGACTCTCCACTCCCTCCGCACAATTTCCCGTTCCACCAATCTTGGTGTCATCAGCAAATTTCGACACCATACACTCGGTTCCCTCCTCCAGATCATCTATATAAATGGTGAATAGCTGAGGCCCCAGCACCGACCCCTGGGGCACTCCACTAGTCACCAACCGCCAATCCAAATAGCACCCATTGACCCCTAATGTTAAATGGTAATGTTAAATGGCCCAGCGTTGGACTGGGGTGGACACAGTAAGAAGTCTCACAACACCAGGATAAAGTCCAATAGGTTTATTTGGAATCACAAGCTTTTGGAGGGCTGCTCCAGACTCAGTTGTTGTGAGGCATCTTACTGTGACGAGGCGTTACAATGCTGGTGTTGAGTAAAAAATTACAGGATTCTCACCTAGTTATGATGAAGAAAGAATAATGAATGTGCAAGTTGGAGAGGAACAACAACAGTGGTGCTTTCCACACAACCGCACAGGATTTCCTTCCCTAAAGGACATTAGTGAACCACAGGGGTTCATGGTCATCACCAGACTTTTTAATTCCAGATTTTTATTGAATTCAAATTTCACCATTTGCCATAGTGGGATTTGAACCCAGAGCATTATCGTGGGTCTCTGGATTACTAAGATAAAAGCAAAAGACTGCAGAGCTCTGATGAAGGGTCATCCAGACATGAAACACCAGCTCTATTCTTTCCCCACAGATGCTGTCAGACCTGCTGAGATTTTCCAGCATTCTGTTTTTCTGTCTGGATTACTAGTTCAGCAACAATACCACTTTGCCACCACCTTCCCTAATTGCTATTTCTGGCCATTTCGAGTGGGCATCGACAACCACCGATAACATTTTTCCTTCACCCGAACTTGCAAAGCCTATATGAATCTTTTGCCAAGGAGCTTCAGGCCATTTCTATGGGTGGTGGGACGAGAACAGCGGTGCTTTCTGCACTACCACCAGGATTCACAGGCACCTGACTTTTCCTTAGTCTGGGAGTCAACACTTGGCTACCAGAAATAGCTCTTGGGAATTTCTTTTATCCACACCACACCCAGGTGCCTGGACTGCAGTTGATCTTCCTATGTAATGTAGGAGGAATGACCACTCTCATACCTCACAAAAGACATCCATCCATTCCAGATAACTCTCATTCCTTGACAGGTAGGGATTCAAATCAGACTGATGCCTATGAATAATCTTTCCTCATAAGACTAAATCCATTACTTGATTTACAACTGCATTGTTTCTTATAGCACTTCAAACCTGGGCCCCTGACACAGATACTTTATCATCTTGGTAAAAATAATCTGGGGAAGACAATGGCCTAGTGGTATTATCACTAGACTATTAATCCATAAACTCAGCTAATATTCTGGGTTCGAAACCCACCACGGCAGATGGTGGAATTTGAATTTAACTTTTTAAAAATCTGGAATTAAGAATCTACTGATGACCATGAAACCATTGTTGGAAAAACCTTTCTGATTCACTAATGTCCTTTACGGAAGGAGATCTGCTGTCCTTACCTGGTTTCACTTGCATGTGACTCCAGAGCCACAGCAATGTGGTTGACTCTCAACTGCCCTCTGAAATGGTCTGGCAAGCTACACAATTGTATCGATCGCTATAACGTTTTAACAAAGAAATGAAAGTCGATGGACCACCTGGCATCAACCAAGGGATTGGAAAAGACAATGGCAAAGCAAACAGTCCTGTTGACCCTGCAAGTCTTCCTTACTAACATCTGGGGGCAGTGCCAAAATTGGGAGAGTTGTCTCGCAGACTAGTCAAACAACAGCCTGACATAATCATTCTCAAGGAATCATACCTTACAAAGAACACCGCAGACAACACTATTATCATCCATGGATATGTCCCAGATCCAGGAAGTAGTGGCACAGTGGTATTAAGTCAGGAGGGAGTTGCCCTGGGAGTCCTTTACATTGACTTCAGACCCTGTGAAGTCTTATGGTTTCAGGTTAAACGTGGGCAAGCGAACCTCTCACTCATTACCAAGTACCGTCCTCCTTTGGCTGATAAAGCAGTACTCTTCCATGTTGAACAACACTTGAAGGGAGCGCTTAAAGTGTCAAGGGCACAAAATGTACACTAGGTGGGGGATTTTAGTGTCCACCACCAAGTGTGACTTAAGAGCAGCACTACTGGTCGAGCTGTTTGGGTCCTAATCTTTGTCTGAACCGTGCTGGGACCAGAGTCCTGGTGAATCGTGTAACTAGGACTGTAGATAGGGCTTTAAACTAATTGCGGGGGGGAGGGTGCAGGGGTGGGAGAAATTACAATATCTAAAGTAAAAGAGAGGGTACGGGCGCAGGAAAATGTTGAGGATGTCCCAATAATAAAGGGAGTAGGGGGCATGAGAAAGGTTGGTAGCGTTCCTTTAAATAGGGTACAGATAAAGGCTGGGATAAAGACACTTTACCTGAATGCACGAAGCATTCGGAACAAAGTGAATGAGTTGGTGGCGCAGATCAGCACAAATGGATATGATCTGGTGGCCATGATGGAAACATGGTTGCAGGGTGACAGGGACTGGGAGCTGAATGTCCAGGGGTATCAAGTGTTTAGGAAGGATAGATGGAGGAAAAGCAGGGGTGGGGGTAGCTCTGCTGATTAAGGATAATATCAGGGCGGTAGTAAGGGAAGATATAGGCTCCAAAGAGCAGAACATGGAATCGTTGTGGGTGGAGATAAGGAACAGTAAGGGGAGGAAGACGCTGGTGGGTGTGGTCTATAGGCCCCCAAATAATAACTTGGAGGTGGGGCGGGCTATAAACAAGCAAATAAATGATGCGTGCAGAAATGGAACGGCGATAATTATGGGGGATTTCAATCTGCATATTGATTGGTTGACCCATGTTGGACGCGGTGGGCTTAAGGAAGAGTTCTTGGAATGCTGCCGGGATAGTTTCCTTGAACAGTGTGTGACGGAACCAACGAGGGAGCGAGCTATCTTAGATCTGGTGTTGTGTAACGAGGCAGGAAGAATTAGGGATCTTGTTGTGAGGGATCCTCTTGGGACGAGCGATCATTGTATGGTTGAGTTTTTAATGCAGATGGAGGATGAGAAAGTAGGGTCCCGAACCTGTGTCCTCTGTTTGAACAGAGGGGAGTACGATAGGATGAGAGAGGAATTGGCAAATGTAGACTGGGGGCGCAGATTGGTCGATAGGACGACTGAGGAACAGAATCTTTAAGGAAATCTTTTTCGGTGCTCAGCTGAAATATATTCCGATGGTAAAGAAGGAATGTAGGAGAAGGGATAATCAGCCGTGGTTATCGAAGGAAATAAAGGAGAGTATTAAATTAAAAGCTGATGCGTTTAGAGTGGCTAAAAGTAGTGGGCGAGTAGAAGATTGGGAGAGGTTTAAAAATCAACAAAGAATGACGAAGAAGTTGATAAAGAAAGGAAGGATAGACTATGAAGCTAAACTAGCACTAAATATAAAAAAGGACAGAGTTTTTACAAATATATAAAGAGGAGGAGACTGGCTAGAGTGAATGTTAGACCCTTAGAGGATGAGAGGGGGGATTTAGTGGTGGGAGATGAGGAAATGGCGGAGGCCTTAAATAAGTTTTTTGCCTCGGTCTTCACGGAGGAGGACGCGAATAGTTTGTCGGATATTAAAGATAGAAGGATGGTAGGAGTTGAGGGCCTGAATGCGATTACTGTCACTAGAGAGGTAGTGCTTGATAGACTAACGGGACTGATGGTGGACAAGTCCCCAGGACCGGATGGAATGCATCCCAGGGTTCTGAAGGAAATGGCAGAGGTGATAGTAGATGCCTTAGTGATTATTTACCAAACTTCGCTGGATTCCGGGGAAGTGCCGGAAGATTGGAAAATGGCTAATGTTACGCCGCTGTTTAAAAAAGGTAGCAGGCAAAAGGCAGGGAATTATAGGCCGGTTAGTTTAACATCTGTTGTTGGAAAAATGCTTGAATCCGTCATCAAAGAAGAAATAGCGAGGCACCTGGAAAGGAATGGTTTGATAGAGCAGATGCAGCACAGATTCGTTAAGGGGAAGTCGTGTTTGACAAATTTATTGGATTTCTATGAGGATGTGACTAGTGCGGTGGACAGAGGGGAATCGGTGGATGTGGTGTTTCTCGATTTTCAAAAGGTGTTTGATAAGGTGCCGCACAAAAGGTTGCTTCAGAAGGTTAGGGGGCATGGAGTTGGGGGTAAGGTGTCAGCGTGGATAGAGGATTGGTTGTCTAATAGGAGGCAGAGAGTTGGTATCAATGGCTGCTATTCTAATGGTGGTTGGTGACTAGTAGAGTGCCGCAGGGATCGGTGCTGGGGCCGCAGCTATTTACCATTTATATTGATGATCTGGAGGAGGGGGCTGAGTGTAGGGTGTTGAAATTTGCTGATGACACAAAGATGAGTGGAAAAGCAAATTGTGCGGAGGGTGTGGAAAGCCTGCAGACGGATCTGGATAGGCTGAGCGACTGGGCGAGGACCTGGCAGATGGAGTACAATGTTAGCAAGTGTGAGGTTATCCTCTTTGGCAGGAATAATAGTCGGAGGGATTACTATTTAAAGGGCGAAAAGCTGCAGCATGCTACGGTGCAGAGGGACCTGGGGGGTCCTTGTGCACGAGTCGCAAAAACCCAGTCTGCAGGTGATCAAGAAGGTGAATGGGATGCTGGCCTTTATAGCGAGGGGGATAGAATATGAAAGTAGGGAGGTCTTGCTGCAACTGTACAGGGCACTGGTGAGGCCACAGCTGGAGTACTGTGTGCAGTTTTGGTCGCCGCACTTATGCAAGCATATTTTGGCCTTGGAGGGAGTGCAGAGGAGGTTCACTAGACTGATACCGGAGATGAGGGGGTTAGACTATGAAGAGAGACTAAATAGACCGGGTCTCTATTCGTTGGAGTTTAGGAGGATGAGGGGGGATCTTATAGATACGTATAAGATAATGAAAGGGATGGATAGGGTAGAGGTAGAGACGTTCTTCCCGCTCAGAAAGGACAGCAGGATTAGAAGCCACAGCCTCAAGATAAGTGGTGGCCAGTTTAGGACGGAGTTGAGGAGGAACTTCTTCACTCAAAGGGTGATGAATATGGAATTCTCTGCTCGTTGAAGTGGTGGAGGCTACCTCGCTAAATATACTTAAGACACGGGTCGATAGGTTTTTGGTAGGCAAGGGGATTAAGGGTTATGGGGGGAAAGTGGAACTGATCCACTTCAGATCAGCCATGATCTTATTGAATGGCAGGGCAGGCTCGAAGGGCTAGATGGCCTACTCCTGCTCCTATTTCTTATGTTCCTAATGGATATAACTGCTAGACTGGAACTGCAGCAGGTGGTGAAGGAACCAACAAGAGGGAAAAACATAGTTGACCTCATCCTTACTAGTCTACCAGTTGCAGATGCATCTGTCCAAGACAGTATTGGTAAGAATGACCAGTCCTTGTGGAGATGAAGTCCCACCTTCACATTGAGAATACCTTCCATTGTATTCTGTGGCACTATCATTGTGCTAAATAGGTCAGACTTCAAACAGATCTAACAACTCAATGAGGCTTTGGGCCATCAACAGCAACGGAACTGTACTGCAGCCCACTCTGCAACCTCATGGCCTGGCATAGGCTCCACTCAACTATTACCATCAAGTCAGGGGACCTATCCTTGTTCAATGGAAAGTGCAGGAGGCCATGCCAGGAGCAGCAGGTGTCAACTTGATGAAACTACCAAACAGGACTACTTGCATGCCAAACAGCAAGTGATAGACATGGTTAAGCGATCCCACATCAACAGGTACAAGCTCTGATGTTTGCCACATGCAGTCATGAACCACGATGGACAATTGAACAACTCACTGGAGGAGGAGGCTGCACCAACATCCCCATCCTCAGTGATGGAAGAGTCCAGCACAGCAGTGAAATAGACAAGGCTGAAGCATTCACAGCAATCTTCAGTGGGAAGTGCCAAGTGGATGATCCATTTCGACCTCCTCCAGTGGTCCCCAGCATCACAGAAACCAGTCTCCAGCCATTTGATTCACTCTACATGATATCAAGAAACAGTTGAAGGCACTGGAGACTGCAAAGGCAATGGGCCCTGATAACATTCCAGCAATAGCAGTGAAGACTTGTGCCCCAGGACCTGCATGCTGTTGCTTTAGCCAAACTCTTCCAGTACAGGCACAACATTGGCATCTACCCAACAATATGGAAAATTGCCCAGATATGTTTTGTATACAAAAATTTTCAAGTTTTTTGATGACACCGCTATTGTTGGTCAGATCTCAAACAATGATGAGAAGAGTACATGAAAGAGATCGAGAACCTGGTGAACTGGCTTAATGACAATAATCTCTCTCCCTTGATGTCAGTAAAAAAATGGAGATAGTCATCGACTTCAGGAAGTGTAGTGGAGGACATGCACCTGAAGTGGAAGTGGCCAAAAGCTTCAAGTTTCTCGGTGTCCAGATCAGCAGTAACCTGTCCTGGTCCCTCTATAGTGGACATTATACTGAAGAGAGCTCACCAACACTTCTATTTTCTAAAGAAGCTAAGTAAATTTGGCATGTCTGCTACGACTCTCAACAATTTTTACAGATGTATATAGAAAACATCCTTTCATTCTTCATCCCAGGATACTTAAGGAAGATACTTTGGAAATAGTAGATCTATTGATGGTCATTTTCCAAAATTCTTTGGAATGTGGACTGGTTCCTACACGTTGGAGGGTAGCTATTGTAAGCTCACTATTCAAAAAGGGAGGTAGAGAGAAAACAATTTTTACAGATGCACCACAGAAAGCATTCTTTCTGGAGTCATAGCTTGATATGTTCTGCTCTGACTAAAACTGCAAAAACTACAAAGGATTGTGAAAGTAGCTCAGTCCATCACGCAAACTAGCCTCCCATCCAATAACATTGTCTACATTTCCCGCTGCCTTCGCAAAGCAGCCAGCATAATCAAGGATCCCATGCATCCCAGACATTCGCTCTTCCATCTTCTTCCATTGGCAAAAAGGTACAAAAGTCTGAGATCACATACCAAACAACTCAAGAACAGTTTCTTCCCTGCTGCTGTCAGAGTTTTGAATGGACCTAACTTAAAATGCTGGAAAATGTCAGCTGGGCTGACAGCATCTGTGGGGAGAGAATAGAGCCAAAGTTTCACCTAGACTGGAAACATTGGCTCGATTCCAGCTTCTGCAGTATTTTGCTTTAATTTTGAATGGATCTACCTATGTTAAGCTGATCTTTCTCTACATCCTAGCTATGACTTTAACACTACATTCCGCACCCTCTACGTATGGTATGCTTTGTCTGTATAGCGCACAAGTAACAATACTTTTCACTGTATCCCAATACATGTGACAGTAATAAATCAAATCAAATCAAGCAAGTCAGAAATGTGATGGAATACTCCCCATTTGCCTGGATAAGTACAGCTCCAACAACACTCAAGAAGCTTGATACCATCCAGGACTTGATTGGCACCACATCCACAAACATCCATTGACATTTAGTAAGAGCATTGTGTACTATGAACAAGATGCACTGCAGAAATCCACCAAAGATCCGTAGGCAACACCTTCCAGACCCATGACCACTTCCACCTAGAAGGACATGGGCAGTAGAAACATGGGAACACCACCAGCTGCAAGTTTCCCTCCAAGCCACTCACCATCCTGACTTGGAAATATATCGCCATTCCTTCACAGTCGCTGGGTCAAAATTCTAGAATTCCCTTCCTAATGACATTGTGGGTCAACTCACAGCACACGGACGGCAGTGATTCAAGAAGGCAGCTCACCACCACCTTTTCAAATGCAGTTAGGTATGGGCAACAAATGCTGGCTAAGCAGTGACACCCATATCCCATGAATCAATTTAAAAAATAGTCTGCGGAATTACTTGCAGAAATTAAGGAAATGGCAGGTAGACTTGAACATGTATTTTGCATCAGTCTTCACTATACACTCCAGAGAATACAAGTAACATCCCAGACATTGCTGTAAGTGAGGAATTAGATGTAAGGGGGGAAATCAGCAAAATTCCAATCATCAGAGAATGACTACTTAGCAAAGTGGTGAAGCTGTGAGCTGACAAATCCCTGAATTCAAATGAACTTTATCCTCGAGTCTTTAAAATACTGATGACTGAGAGAGTTGATACAGGCAAAATACTGTGGATACTGGAATCTGAAACAAAAACAGAAAACACTGGAGAAACTCAGCAGGTCTGACAGCATCTGTGGAGAAAGAACAGAACCAATGTTTCATGTCTGGATGACCCTTTGTCAGAGCTGATGAGAAGGAAAATCAGACAGTACTGTAATCGGACAAAGCGAATATAACTGGTGATGACAAAGGCAGAGAAAGGAGCTCAAAGCATCCATTAAGTGATTGGAATGTGTGATTGGCAGAACAGAGGTACAGATTGTTTGGGGACTCCCTGGTGCATGTGGTAGTAGGGGGTGCTGAGGGTTGAGACAAGATGGAGAGCAAGAAGTCAGAACCTGAGGGACTGGGGGCACAGTTTATATCAATAGTTTCGTTCCAGGGACTGGAGTACAGTTTATATTAATGGTTTTGATGTATGGACTGGGGTACAGATTATATCAATGGTTTCAAAACACGGACTGAGAGTACTGTTTATATTAATGGTTTCAGTGTAGGGACTGGGGGTACAGTTTATATCAATGGTTTTGGTGCAGGGACTCAGGGTACAGTTTATATCAGTGGTCTCAGTGTAGGGACTGGAGGTACAGTTAATATCCATGATTTTGGTGCAGGAACTCGGGGTACAGTTTATATTAATGGTTTCAGTGCAATGACTGGACTGTCGAAGAATGAGGGGAGATTTGATAGAGATGTATAAGATTTTGATGGGTATAGATAGAGTGAATGCAAGCAGGCTTTTTCCACTGAGGCTAGGGAAGAAAGAAAAGCAGAGGGCATGGGTTAAGGGTGAAAGGAGAAAAGTTTAAAGGGAATATTGGGGGGCTTCTTCACGCAGAGAGTGGTGGGAGAGTGGAATGAGCTGCCAGATGAAGTGGTAAATGCGGGCTCACTTTCAACATTTAAGAAAAACTTGGGTGGGTTCATGGATGAGAGGGGTGTAGAGGGATATGGTCCAAGTGCAGGTCAGTGGGACTAGGCAAAAAATGGTTTGGCTCAGACAAGAAGGGCCAAGAGGCTTGTTTCTGAGCTGTAAATTTTCTGTGGTTTCTATGACTGGGTGTACAGTTTATATCAATGGTTTCAGTGCAGGGACTGGGGGCACAGTTTGTATCAATGGTTTCAGTTCAGGGGTTGGGGGTACAGTTTGTATCAATGGTTTCAGTGCAGGGACTGGGTGTACAGTTTATATCAATGGTCTCAGTGTAGGGACTGAGGGTACAGTTGATATCAATGGTTTCAATGTATGGACTGGGGTACAGTTTATATTAATGGTTTCAGTGTAGGAACTGGGGTTACAGTCTATATCAATGGTTTTGGTGCAGGGACTGGTGGTACAGTTTACATCAATGGTTTCAGTGCAGGGACTGGGGGTACAGTTTATGTCAATGGTTTTGGTGTAGGGACTGGGAGTACAATTTGTATCAGTGGTTTCAGTGTAGGGACTGGGAGTACAGTTTACATCAATGTTTTCGTTATAGTGACTGAACATAGAACATAGAAAAACTACAGCACAAACAGGCCCTTCGGCCCACAAATTGTGCCAAACATGTCTCTACCTACTAGGCTTACTTATAACGTTCTAAGTCCCATGTACTTATTCAAAAGTCTCTTAAAAGACCCTATCGAATCCGCCTCCACCACCACCACCGGCAGCCGATTCCACTCACCCACCACCCTCTGAGTAAACAACTTACTCCTGACATCTCCTCTGTACCTACTCCCCAGCACCTTAAACCTGTGTCCTCTTGCAGCAACCATTTCAGCCCTGGGAAAAAGTCTCTGAGAATCCACTCGATCAATACCCCTTAACATCTTACACACCTCTATCAGGTCACCCCTCATCCTTCATCTCTCCAAGGAGAAATGACCAAGCTCTCTCAACCTATCCTCATAAGGCATGCCATCTAATCCAGGCAACATCCTTGTAAATCTCCTCTGCACCCTTTCTGTGACTTCCACATTCTCCCTGTAATGAGGCGACCAGAACTGCGCACAGTACTCCAAGTGGGGTCTGACCAGGGTCTTATAAAGCTGCAGGATTATCTCCCAACTCCTAAACTCAATTCCTTGATTGATGAAGGTCAGTACACCATACGCCTTCTTGACCACATCCTCCACCTGCGAAGCTGATTTGAGCGTCCTATGAACCCGGACCCCAAGATCCTTCTGATTTTCCACACTGCTAAGAGTCTTACCCATAATATTATATTCCGTCATCCCATTTGACCTGCCAAAATGAATCACCACACACTTATCCATCTGCCACTTGTCTGCCTAGTCTTGCATCCTACCAATGTCTCGTTGCAACTTCTGACATCCCTCCAAACTATCCACAACACCTCCAACCTTTGTGTCATCGGCAAACTTACCAACCCATCCCTCCACTTCCTCATCCAGGTCATTTATAAAAATCACAAAGAGCAAGGGTCCCAGAACAGATCCCTGGGGCACTCCAATGGTGACCGACCTCCACGCAGAAAAAGACCCATCTATAACCACTCTTTGCCATCTGTTGGCAAGCCAGTTCTGGATCCACAAAGTAACATCCCCTTGGATACCATGCCCCTCACTTTCTCAATAAGCCTTGCATGGGGAACGTTATCGAACTTTGCTGAAGTCCAGATAAACCACATCTACTGCTCTTCCTTCGTCAATGTGTTTAGTCACATCTTCAAAAAACTCAACCAGGCTCATAAGGCACGATCTGCCTTTGACAAAGCCATTTGATCATACTATACCTCTCTAAATGTTCATAAATCCTGCCCCTCAGGATCTTCTCCATCAACTTACCAACCACTGAGGTTAGACTCACTGATCAATAATTTCCTGGGCTATCTCTATTCCCTTTCTTGAATAAAGGAACCACATCCACAATCCTCCAGTCCTCCGGAACCTCTCCATTGATGACGCAAAAATCATCGCCAGAGGCTCTGCAATCGCTTCCCTCGCCTCCCACAGTAGCCTGGGGTACATCCCATCTGGTCCTAGCGACTTATTTAACTTGATGCTTTTCAAAAGCTCCAACACCTCCTTTGTCTTAATGTCAACATACTCAAGCTTTTCAGTCCACTGCAAGCCTGCACTATAACCACCAAGATCATTTTCCACTGTGAATACTGAAGTATTCATTGAACACCTCTGCTATTTCTACCGGTTCTATACAAACTTTCCCACCGTCACATTTGATAGTTCCTATTCCTTCACATCTCATCCTTTTGCTCTTCACATACTTGTAGAATGCCTTGGGGTTTTCCTTAATCTTACCTGCCAAGACCTTCTCATGACCCCTTCTGGCTCTCCTAATTTCATTCTTAAGTTCCTTCCTACAAGCCCTATACTCCTCTAGATCCCTGACATTACCCAGCTTCCTGAACCTTTTATACGCTTTTCTTCTTGACTAAATTCATTACAACTTTCATGCACCACGGTCCTGTAACCTACCAAAACTCCCCTGTCTCATCGGAACGTTGTCGTGCAGAACTCCAGACAAATGTACCCTGAAAATCTGCTCCATTACTTCGGTACATTTCCCCAAGAAAACCTCCTTCCAATTTATGCCTCTAATTTCCTGCTTGATGGCTTCATAGTTCCCCTTACTCTAGATAAACACTTTCCTAGCTTCCCTGATCCTATCTCTCTCCAATGCTAGTGTAAAGGAGATAGAGTTATGATCACTATCCCCAAAATGTTCTCCCACTGAGAGGTCTGACACCTGTCCAGGTTCATTTCCTAATACCAGATCAAGTACAGGCTCTCCTCTTGTAGGCTTATCCACATACTGTGTCAGGAAACCCTCCTGAACATACCTAACAAACTCCTCCCCGTCTAAACCCCCTACCCTAGGGAAATTCCAATGATATTTGGGAAATTAAAGTCTCTCATCACAACAACTCTTATTATTACATCTCTCCAGGATCTGTTTCCCTATCTGTTCCTCAACGTCCCTGTTACTATTGGGTAGCATATAGAAAACACCCAGTAAAGTCATGGACCCCTTCCTGTTCCAAACTTCCACCCACAGAGACTCTGTAGACAATCCCTCCATGGCGTCTACCTTCTCTACAGCTGTGACACTATCTTTGATCAACAGTGCCACTCCCCCACCTCTTTAACCTCCCTCCCTCCCTGTCCCTCCTGAAACATCCAAAACCCGGCACTTGAAGTATCCAGTCCTGTCCCTGAGTCATCCAAGTCTCTGTAATGGCCACCACATCACATTTCCAAGTAACGATCCATGCTCTAAGATCATTCACTTTGTTTACAACATTCCTAGCGTTAAAATAGACACACCTCAAACCTGCGGCCTGAGCGCTCCCCTTCTCCATCACCTGCCTATCCTCCCTCTCACACTGTCAACAATCTCTCTATTTGCAAGCTAACCTCCTCTCTCCCAGTCACTTCATTTCGATTCCCACCCCTCAACCATTCTAGTTTAACTCTCCCCAGTAGCCTTAACAAACCTTCCCGCCAGGATATTGGTCCCCCTGGGATTCAAGTGCAACCCATCCTTTTTATACAGGTCACACCTGCCCCTAAAGAGGTCCCAATGATCCAGAAACCTGAATCTCTGCCCCCTGCTCCAATCCCTCAGCCACGCATTTATCCTCCACCTCATTCCATTCCTACTCTCACTTTCCCGTGGTGCAGGCAGCAATCCCGAGATTATTACCTTTGTGTTCCTCCTGCTCAACTCGCTACCTAACTCCCTGTATTCTCTTTCCATGACCCCTTCCCTTTTCCTACCTATGTCAGTGGTACCAATATGTACCATGACCTCTGGCTTCTCTCCCTCCCATATCAGGATTTCTGGGACGCGACCAGAAACATCCCGGATCCCGGCACCAGGGAGACAAACTACCATCTGAGTTTCCCATCTGCCTCCACAAAGTCACCTGTCCGACCCCTCACTGTAGAGTCCCCATCGCTACTGCGTTCCTCCTCCTTTCCTTACTCTTCTGAGCTACAGGGCCAAACTCCACGCCAGGGGCATGGCCACTGCTGCTTCCACCAGGTAGGCTGTCCCCCCCAACAATACTCAAACAGGAGTACTTTTAGTTAAGGGGCACATCCAGTGGGGTACTCTCCAGTACCTGTCCTTTCCCCTTCCTAATCGTGACCCACTTGCTTGCCTCCCATGGCCCCGGTGTGACCACCTGCCTGTAACTCCTCTCTATCACCTCCTTGTTCTCCCTGACCAGACGAAGGTCCTCAAGCTGCAGCTCCACCACCCTAATGCGGTCCCTTAGGAACCGCAGCTCAATGCACCCGGCACAGATATGGACGTCTGGAAGGCCAGGAGACTCCAGGACCTCCCACATCTGACACTGAGAACAACAAACTGGCCTCACACTCATAATTCCCCTTTTCTTCAAATTCCGCAGGAAAAGAAACTAAGAACTAAACCTACCCTGCCTCACCCGTTTCCTCCTAAGCCCATTGAGCCAAAGCCCTTCAGCTCTCACTCTGCTACCTGCTCACTCCGCTGCCCGCTGTATAGTGTGACCTGCTTTTTAAACCTCGCACACTAACAAACCATTCCCAGGTCACCCCATGGCCTACTTCCGCTTTACTGTTAAAGTAACTTGTAAAAAAGAGAAACCCTGTGAAAAACTAAAAAATAGTCAATCGCTTACCTAAAAAGGGGTACAGTTTATATCAATGGTTTTGTTGCAGAGACTCGGGATATGGTTCATATTAATGGTTTTGTTACAGGGACTGGGAGTACAGTTTACAACAATGGTTTCAGTGCAGGGACCGGGAATACAATTTATATTAATGGTTTCAGTGCAGGGACTGGGTGTACAGTTTATATCAATGGTTTCAGTATAGGGACTTGGGGTAAAGTTTACATCAATGTTTGCAGTGTAGTGACTGGAGGTACAATTTATATTAGTGGGGTTGGTGCAGGACTGGGGGTACAGTTTGTATCATGATTTCAGCGCAGGGACAAGGATATGGTTTATATTAATGGTTTCAATTTAGGGACTGGGTGTACAGTTTATATCAATGGTTTCCGTGCAGGGACTGAGGGTACAGTTTATATTAATGGTTTCAGTGCAGGGACTGGGGGTACAATTTATATGAGTGCAGTGTAGGGAATGGGGGTACAGTTTACATCAATGGTTTCAGTGTAGGGACTGGGGGGAGTCCCGTTTAACAAAGAACAATACAGCACAGGAACAAGCCCTTTGGCCATCCAAGCCTGCACCGATCATGTGTTCCTAACTAGACCACCCGTTTGTACCCCTCTATTGCTAGTCTGCTCGTGTGGCTATCTTGACAAGTCTTAAATGATCCTAGCGAGTCTTCCTCAACCACCTTGCTTAGTAATGAATTCCAGGCCCCCATCACCCTCTGTGTTAAATACATCCCCCGTATATCTATGTTGAACCTTGCCCCCCTTACCTTGAACTTGTGACCTCTTGTGTTTGTCATTTCTGACCTGGGAAAAAGCTTCCAGCTCCCTATCTATACACTTCACAATTTTATAAACTTCTATTCGGTCACCCGTCAACCTGCGTCTTTCCAGGGAGAACAACCCTAGTTTACTCAATCTCACTTCATAGCTAAGACCCTCCGTACCAGGCAACATCCTGGTAAACCTTTTCTGCAACTCAGCACCTCACGGTACCGCAAGCCCACGGATAACCTCATGATGCTCCACTTCTCCAGCTTCCACCCTAAACATGTTAAAGAAGCCATCCCCTATAGACAAGCTCTCTGTATACACAGGATCTGCTCAGATGAGTAGGATCGCAACAGGCATCTCCAGATGCTGAAAGATGCCCTTATAAGAACAGGATATGGCGCTCGACTCATCGATCGACAGTTCCAACGCGCCACAGCAAAAAAAACCACACTGACCTCCTCAGAAGACAAACACGGGACACAGTGGACAGAGTACCCTTCGTCGTCCAGTAATTCCCTGGAGCAGAGAGGCTACGACATCTTCTCCGGAGTCTTCAACATGTCGTTGACGAAGATGAACATCTCACCAAGGCCATTCCCACACCCCCACTTCTTGCCTTCAAACAACCACACAACCTTAAACAGACCATTGTCCGCAGCAAACTACCCAGCCTTCAGGAGAACAGTGACCACTAACACCACACAACTCTGCCACAGCAACCTCTGCAAGACATGCCAGATCATCGACAAGGATGACATCATCTCACGTGAGAACACCATCCACCAGGTACACGGTACATAATCTTGCAACTCAGCCAACGTTGTCTACCTGATACGCTGCAGGAGAGGATGTCCCAAGGCATGGTACCTTGGGGAAACCATGCAGACGCTACGACAACGGATGAATGAACACCACTTTTCAATCACCAGGCAAGACTGTTCTCTTCCTGTTGGCGAACACTTCAGTGGTCAAGGACATTCTGACCTTCAGGTAAGCTTTCTCCAAGGCGGCCTTCACGACACATGACAGCGCAGAGTCGCTGAGCAGAAACTGAAAGCCAAGTTCCGCACACATGAGGACGGCCTCAACTGGCATCTTGGGTTCATGTTACAGTATTTGTAACCCCCCATGACTTGCTTGGGCTTGCAACATCTCACTTACTGTGCTGTCTGGGGACAGTACACATTTCTTTAACCTACGATTAATGCTATCTCCACACACATTGTCTGCACCTTTAAGACTTGATTAGCTGTAAAAATTCATGTTCTAATCAGTGTTCTGTAAACTGAGTGTGTGCCTTTCTATGCCCTGTTTGTGATTAGAACTCCCAATTAACCTGACGAAGGAGCAGCGCTCCAAAAGCTAGTGGCATTTGCTACCAAATAAACCTTTTGGACTTTAACCTGGTGTTACATAGAACATAGAACACTACAGCACAAACAGGCCCTTCGGCCCACAAGTTGCACCGATCACATCTATACCTACTAAGCCATAGACCTATCTATAACCCCCGATCCCATTAGATCCCATATACTCATCCAGAAGTCTTTTAAAAGACCCCAGGGAGTTCGCCTCCACCACTACCGATGGCAGCCGATTCCATTCACTCACCACCCTCTGAGTGAAAAACTTACCCCTAACATCTCCTCTGTACTTGCTTCCCAGCACCTTAAATCTGTGTCCTCTCGTAGCGACCATTTCAGCTTCATACTTTCTCTGTATTCCTCCAGTGCTCTATCTGTTTTTAGCTACCTGGACTTTATGTATGCCTCTTTTTGCTTTTTGATTAGACCCACAATTTCTCTGGTTATCCATGGCTCTCAAATTCTACCTTTCCTATCCTTCATTTTTATAGGTACATGCCTGAGCTGCACTCCTATCAACTGCTCCTTAAGAGACTCCCACATGCCATATGTGGATTTACCCTCGAACAGCCTGTCCCAAACAACAGCCACCAAATCCTGCCTAATTCAGCTGTAGTTAGCCCTCCCCCAATTCAGCACCTTACCCATATGACAACACTTATCCTTTTCCATGACAACCCGAAAGTTTACAGAATTGTGGTCACTATTTGCCACATGTTCCCCCACTGAAACTTTGATAACCTGACTGGGCTCATTCCCCAGTACTAGGTTCAGTATAGCCCCCTCTCTGGTTACACTATCAACATGTTGTTCCAAAGAACCTACCTGGACACATTTCAAAAATTCCTCCCAGCCTTCAGGGATTTCCAGTCTGTATGAGGGAAATTAAAGTCTCCCACTACAACAATCCTATTTTTTCTACACCTGTCCAGAATGTCCTTACATATCAGTTCTTCAGCTTCCTGTGGTTTGTTGGGAGGCCTGTAGTATACCCCCAGCATAGTGACTGTGCCCTTCCTGTTTCTAAGCTCTACCCTCAATGTCTCGTTACATGATCCTTCTAAATTGTCCACCCTCTGCACCGCTGTAATATGCTCCCTAACCAGTATTGCTACTCCCCCACCTCTTCTAGCCCCTCCTCTGTCTCGTCTAAAACACTTATAGCCCGGAATATTCAGCTGCCAGTCCTGTCCTTCTTTTAACCAAGTCTCTCACTGCAATCACACCCAAGTTCCGCGCAAGCGTTAAACCTCTAAGTTCGTCTGTTCAAATCAATGGTTTCAATGTCGGGACTGGGGGTACAGTTTATATTAGTGAGATTGGTGCAGGGACTGGGGCTACAGTTTACATCAAAGGTTTCAGAGCCGGGACTGGGAGTACAGTTTATATCATTGATTTTGGTGCAGAGATTGGGGGTATAGTTTATATCAATGGTTTCAGTGCAGGGACTGGGGTAGAGTTTAGAACAAAGAACATTACAGCACAGGAATGAACCCTTCAGCCCTCCAAGCCTGCACCAACCATGCTGCCCGACTTAACTAAAACTCCCTACCCTTCCGGGGACCATATCTCTTTATTCCCATCCTATTCATGCATCGTCAAGACACCCCTTAAAAGTCACTACCATATCCACTTCCACTACCGCCTCCTGCAACGAATTACAGGCACTCACGCCTCTCTGTGTAAAAAATCTGCCTCCTATATTTCCTTTAATCCTTGCCCCTTGCAACCTAAACCTATGCCCCCTAGTAATTGACTCTTCCAACAATGGTTACAAGATGTGTCAAGTATAGGGCTAACGGGAGGACTCTGAATAGTGTGGATGAGCAGAGGGATCTAGGTGTATGTGTACATAGATCCCTGAAAGTTGGGAATCAAGTAGATAAGGTTGTTAAGAAGGCATACGGTGTCTTGGCGTTTATTGGTAGGGGGATTGAATTTAGGAGTCGCAGCGTCATGTTGCAACTGTACACAACTCTGGTGCGGCCGCACTTGGAGTATTGTGTGCAGTTCTGGTCCCCACATTACAAGAAGGACGTGGAGGCTTTGGAAAGGGTGCAGAGGAGGTTTACCAGGATGTTGCCTGGCATGGAGGGGAGGTCCTATGAGGAGAGACTGAGGGATTTGGGGTTGTTTTCGTTAGAAAGAAGGCGGCTAAGAGGGGATCTTATTGAAACATATAAGATGATTAGAGGTTTAGATAGGGTGGAC